>NC_061113.1:40767407-40931018 GCF_002878395.1 Capsicum annuum | reverse complement strand
GGTACTTGTACCTGAAAAATATAGCAGTGTACCTAGAGCCATGTCATATTTTCACGATACTCTCAGTCAAGCCATGATCTATAGAAATTAGTCAGTCATGTGACTCAGGAAAACTCAGTAATCTCAGTAGTTCAGTATTCTCAGTAATCTCAGTGCTCAGTAACTTCAGTAATTACAGTAAATCTCAGTAACTTTGGCACTCTTAATCAGTCCTCAGAATCATTATATTCCGTCTATCATCAGAATCCAGTAAACTCAGTTTAAGCTCCACTAAACAATACCACTAGTATCAGTTCAGTTAATTAGTATCAGTTTAGCAAATCAGTTTAGTTAAGTTATTTAGTTCAGCCCAGTTATTCAGTTCAGTGTCTTTCAGATGGAAGTAGGATTTAGCACTGAGAGAACCTAGGGATAGGGGCTCACCCACAAGAATAGGTCTAAAATCCCTAAGTTCCAGAACTGTATTGCCAGTGTAGGTACGAGATGTCACCTATTAGATAGGACTGATATACTCAGGGGTCACCCGTTAGCATATTTATATATATAGGACTGATCCTTGGAGTCACCCTCTAGATTAGGACTGACTCCACAGCAGATGTCTTTACTGATGGCGTGGTACTGACACCCTTCCAGTTAGGGCAGATATTGGACCCCAGTCAGCTTAGCTTGGGGCATGTCGGTTAGATAAGCACATCCCATAATTTCAGTTATAGAATCAGGGCTTTCAAACACAGTCAGCTTAGCTTAGTAGTATAGATTCAGTACTGTTAGATACAGTCAATGCTTATCATTATAAATAGACTTCAAGATCACCCATTAGCTAGGACTGATCTTAACTATGATTAATCAGTATCAGAATTATTAGATTTAAAGATCACCCGCTAGATAGGACAGATCTCAGACAAAGTCAAATCATCCTTATTATCAGTATACTCATGATCACCTGCTAGATAGGACTGATCTTAGATTTAGTTACTCTAAGTAGAACAGAACATAGATAGTTCCATCAAAACTTTGACTGTCAGATACAGTCACTTAATATCGATTATATTGATTAGTCCAATCATTACAGTTATATCAGCTATATTAGGTGTCATAGCTCATGTTATCAGTATTCAGTTTCAAGACTATTAGACACAGTCATTCAAACTAGTTCTTTATAATTTGAACTGTCAAAAATAGTCAATAATCTATTCAGTACCTCAGTAATAGTAAAGTCATGTCATCAGCATACAGACTCAGTAGTCAGCATCATCACGAGTTCAGTTATAGTTGTTTATGCATGTATGTATTCTCACATTCATATTAGTTATCATTATTCATACATATAACCCTTTGCATTTAGCCTACCTCACTCGTATACTCAGTACATTCAGACGTACTAATGCATTTGTGCTATGGTGATTTCTCTTATGTTACACCATAGGTTCAGAGGAACGAGCTCCAGATCTGCAGTAGCATTCCAGTGTTCAGAGTTTGCAGTGAGTCCTTCTCTTTTGAGAATAATATGATTATTTCTACATTTACTATTTATTTGCTAGATGGAGTTAGTTAAAGACATGTTCCTTCAACTCCTTATTCATTTTAGTTAGAGGCTTTCAAACTAGATGCCATAGTAGATATTCAGATCTCATTATTTTTAGTATTTTTGACTTATTTTGGTATTGTTATACCTTTTTCATACATTTATTCAGTTCTAACCTTATGGCGTTTCATGTTTATGTTTTTGTATTTTATGTTATATTTATAGTATAAAGGTACAGATATTAGTCATAGGTTAGCTTGTGGTCCTTCGGGGTCATGAGCACCGTGTAGCATTTCGGTTTAGAAAATTGGGGTGTTACAACCATGTCTTGGAATTCCTGTGGATCCTCTTCAAACTTGGATCCCAAAATAAAAGATAATTCATTCAGGTGAAGTCCTAAATTTTGGTGGCGGGAGTTATGGCCACTTGGTTTGCCTGAATAGTAGCTGGCTGCATATTTTGGGTTGTTACATAGTGAGCTAGAGTGGTGAATGTAGCTCTGAATTTTTCTTGAGAAATATGCTTATTCAGGGGATCTTCTTGAATGGGTGGAGGGGCTGGATGGTTTTTGGTTCTTCTTCTACTTGTCTTTCTAGGAGGCATATTCTATAAATTAAAGGAAACGTTGGATTAGATAGAGATTTTAACTTGAGCTTCTCTTATTCACATGATGAGAACACTGAAAGAAGGGAAACATTTCCTAAAACATCTTGTAGCCTCTTTTCAATAAGTCTGGCGTAGTTCACACACATGCACAAGAATCTACTTGATGTGGCTTTCAGACTCCCTAGGATACTTTAAAACTTTACGCTCTGATACCAATTTTGTAACAATCCAAAAATATACCCTAGTCTCCACACGGTGCATGCGGTCCCAAAAGACCACTACCTAACCCATGACTAGTACCTGTTGTGAGCACTGAGTAAAATCTCAAAGAAAACTTGTGCAGAATTTAACTGAAATGCCATAAGGATTAAAATACCAAAATTAATACTTTGCGAAACTGCTAAAATGAGGCTAATAATAATAATTGAAAAATGACTAATTGTCTATACTACTCTAAAAGTGTCTAACTGAATAACTGAGGATTTGATGGGAAAAGCCCCCAACTAACTGCGACTGTCCGCTAAAACTAAAAAAAATTGAAATAACATAATTGGTTCTCAAAACATGAGGACTCACCACTTCTGTTGCTATTGGTGCATTGGGATAACTTGGTACGATTGGGAACTTGAGCGTCCGAACTTATGATATGAAACATCATAGCACAAGAAATAGGTATGTGATTAGTACTCTGAATGTACTGGCATGCTAAATGAGGTAAGGCTAAGATGCATGGGTTTTTGTGCATAAATGATAATCAACTAAATGAATAACATGGGACAATTGAATATGAAGTAATAACTATCTGAATGATATGAATTGACTTACTAAGAATGCATCAAGTAGAGACAGTCTAGTTAGCATGAGAATACTGAATATAAATATGTGAAAGCAGTAAAAGTAAGAATGCATGACCAAGCATATAATATATTTTTGATATAGTCTGTAACTAAAATACTGAAATCTGATAACTCAATAACCGATAACTGTATGCTATTGTCAAGCAAAATTAAACTGAGTTATGAATTAAACACTGAAACAGAGACTGTGGAAGGTATTGTCTCACCAACATACCTTAGTTTGAGCTGATCAGGGTCCAACCTATGACCCTTGTTGGAAGGGTGCTAGTACCATCCCATGGGTACTAACAATGGCTATGAGTCAACCTTATTTGGTAAGAAGACATTTTGTCAACTCTCACTAGCAGGAAACCTCATGCGAGATATGTCAACCCTTATCTGGCAGGAAGATATCTCAACACACGATGGCTACATAGTTCTATAACTCAAGGATTGATACTAAGGGTCAAAACCCATACTAACAGGAATTCCCTTATCCTTGGTTTCGTTCGGTACTAAATCCTACTCCCAACTGAATTAACACTGATTATGAGACTAAACTAAGCTTAACTGAAGAGGGAATTGACTCAGATTACTGAACTATTCTAAGTCTGACTGATATAATAACTTATTGAACTGATGATGCTCATACGCATCTGAAGCTATTTTAAAACTACTAAGACTAAGTAAACTAAATTCTTGGTATTCATAACCCTAGGACTCAATAACAATAATAACAGAGTCACATGAAAGCTTTAAAACCATGAAAGAAAATTATTCTTCACAATTATTCACTTAAGCATTTTATCAAATACATGGAGAACAAGACTATAACATGAGGATATTTCTAGACATGATGAGATAGTAGCACAATCACATGACAAAATCATAAAATGAGGATTTATTCTGAAATTCTTATGGACATGATATAGAAGCCATAATATTTAAAACACACTAAAGCTTTAGGGATATATTAAGTAGTCATTGTTCAAAATCTTTTCATCTAGGCATTTTATCAAACACTTGCAATGCATGATTTAGGTTAAGCATGGGAATAGTCTTAAAAGTTTTAGTAATAACATGATTTCACTTCTAAGATCACCAACTAGAGTTAAAATTCAACAAACAGCACCATTCAAACATGTAAGGTTTAATATCACTAATAATTTCATAGAAACATGATAAATATTCAAAATTCATGTAAGTTTATGGACATAACTCATAAAATATGTAATAAGGGCTTCTTTCAATGAAAATAGTTTGTAAGCATCATGTAAAATCAAAATTAATAAAAACTTTATGGAGATAAATCATTATAAGCATGAAATTTCATAATTTAAAATATAAAAGATGGATTCTTGGACTCCTTGGGTGAAAAGGGACCATGGATGAACATCTAACATACCTTAGAGCTTTAATCTTGAAAGAGAATTGACTTTTCTTGAACGTTCTTTGATTGGAAATTATAATTTGTTGGTTTTCTTGAATAAGGGCTTGAATCTTGTTATTCGAAGATGGTATTGAGAGAAAAACTAAGTTTTTCATTCTTAAGAGTGGAGAGGATTATGAGTGATGATAAACTAATATTTTATCACTTAATAGGGTTTAATGTGTGATTTAATGTAACACCCCACATTTCAGGATAGAATGAAAATCGTTGTTTCTATTCATAGATAATCCAAAAGTCATAAATCCTAAGCAAATTTGACATGTTAATCAATTATGTAGTGTGGGAACCTATTTGAGCATGTATTTAGATCATAGAGGTACCCAAACTCAAGGATGAGTTGAAAGCTTTCCTATCATTCGAGTTTGAGTGAGTGTCGAAACTTGAGTCAACTTCACTCGACCATAACTCTTTGTATATAATAAATTGGAGGGCCTACAATATATCAAATTAAATCTCTTCGAATTAGCTTTCCAACGATATCAATTTCACAAAAATCGAATATCCGAGCGAAAAGTTATGGCTATTTTTGTGACTGAGATAGTAGCATCATTCGATTAGTGTGCGATGCACACACCCAATTTCCAGGTCCTGTTTTCGCATTTTTAAAGGTAAAAGTGGTATTTTCCATCCTCTATTCAGCCATACCACGGGATTAAATCCTCCAAACAACAAAATAACATTATTTTCTCTCAAAATCACCAAGAACACTCCTTAGGGTTTCAACCCAAAGATATATATATCTCAAGTTTTAACAATGGGTTTTCCTTAATTCTTCAAGATTTGGAATCTCCATTATGAGGGCTACAAGAAGCACCCATTAATCATACGTATAGCAACCCAAAAGCTAGAATTCATTCAAAAGTTTCTAATTTAAGGTAGTGGGGTTTCCCTAAAATCTCATGGGCACAAAAATCTTCCGTTAATTATGCAAAGGGTTTAGAAATCATGATTTTAAGAAAATGGTTTTGGATTTATGATTATAAATAATATATTCTAGAAGCCTTGATGATATTGTTTTGGTCTTTAGGCCTTCCCCCAAGTTGATTTAAAATTTTATATATATATATATATATATATATATGTAAGCATGTGTTTTCAGGTTGATGATTGAATTGAGAGCATGAATCATGAAAAGTCCCTCTCTTGTTATGAATTTTCTTTACTTATGATATGCTAGGAATTGTTTTGAATGCATCTTGAAAAGCATGATATGAAATGTCTTGAGTAATGTTATATTTGGATTATGATTTTATTTCAAAATAAAGGGTTGTTTATTTTGATAAATGTTGAACATAATCATATAATGAAAAGAGTTGCATGGTTTGTCAAATATTAAATGACAACCACATTGTTATTGAAAGAATGATAATCCTTGCATAGTTTTCACTTATGCTTTTGTAACATGAATCTCTTACACTATTTAAAAGTTTGGATGGTCTAAATTAAGTTTTGATAAAAGAATCATGCATGATGCATTATGGCTCAGACATAGGACTTGTAAGTCTTGGTGTGACGACACCAACTCAGATAATGCTATGGTAATTCAGAATAGAATAGAATGCATGTTTGAAATCATATTTTTAGATTTTGAAACTAAAATAATACATGGTTCAGAACAAACTAAAATTGAGCATAAAGAGATCTTAGGTGGTTCCCTGAATAAGGCATGAGTTTAGACAACTCATTACCCTAAATTGTGATTTGCCAATCCAGGCATATTATTATATGTTAGCCTGTGCCCTGTGGTCTATTAGACTCAGATACTCTAACCCTTGCGGCATACTTGGGTTAGTCTCTTTCCTATTGAGTTAATGGCGAATTCTTTATAGCCCATGGAGTATCAGACTTGTAGGGGAGTGCCACCTAACTTAGAAGTAATACAAAGATCAAAAACTGCAATGACAGAAAGGTTTTATGTTTTCAAAAATGCCCATGTGTTTAGAAATTATATCTTTCATGATGTTTATGACTAGCTCTCAACTATTTTATTTATATAAAAGTTTTATTTTGGATTGTTCTACATACTAGTGTAATTGTATTAACTTCCTACCTCCAGGGTCTTAAGCTCAGTTCAGAAGCCCTGCTAAGTCGTTGAGTTTTTAGACAACAGTGATGTATACAATTTGTGAGCCTTCTTTATTGCAGAAGGTCTATGTCTTTCAGATTATGTTATTTATTTTTATTTAGGTCTAGTGGTGTTCTTGTCCCAGTTTCAAACAGTCGTTATTTTCAGATATAGTAGAGATTTTGTAGACTGGTTCAGACATTGTCTAGTTTTTATTGGGCTTTGCTTTCACATTATAAATTAAGTTCAGACTTGTGGCCATGATTCCGTTTCAATATGTATTTTCTACACTTACTATTTATATATGAATGGTGTGTATGATTACAAGTTAGAAGGGCTCTCGGTCCTTCATGGTTTGGGATGTTAGTCACGGCTAGGGCTCCGATTTAGGTCATGACAAACTTTGTATTAGAGCATAGTTCATGGTCCAAGGGTGTTTGTGAAATCGCATTGGGTAGTGTCTTGTTCATGGGTGTGTAGCACACCACACTTATAGGTAGGAGGCTACTAGGCATTTAGGAATGTCTCTCTTTTTTCATGTTCTAGTTCGTGCTATAGAGTCAGAATATTCCTCTTACATACTCTAATTTATGCTATGGTGTCGCCCATTCAGGAGTAAAGTCATCCCAATTCTTTCCTTACTTTGATGTGCTCAGATATGTGTCATTATTGGAGTGATTCAAGTATAGAAGTTTAGAGTCTAAATGGTATGGTCCTTTCTGATTAAGCCATATAAGATTTTCAAATTTGTGCAAGGACTTGACAAGGGTGGTCCGTTAGTACTCCAAGGTGTATTGATTCTAGTGTGAACTTTGATTCTGATGAAATCATGATTTTTAGCTGCAGTATTATGTGTATTTAGTCCTTTTCAAAATTTATGTTACAGACGTCACGCTTTAGGGGTAATGATGTGTAGCAGAATGTTCGAAATATATTTCCACCCTAGTAGTAGTATAAGTTAAAGTGATGGTGTCATGAACTATTGGTAGTGATATTGGACCAAGAATTTGAGATGTAAAGTCACAATGTTAGCAATCAGAGTAAGGGTGACTTTTGTGTAGATAAATATGTTTAGTTGAATAATTGATGTTTGAGAATGATATACCATTTAATAGTGATGGACTAATTTGGTAGGTAGTAACATGTGTGGATTGTATAGTAGTCTTTGGTAGAAGTGTTTGACTTAATTTTTTATTTATTTATACAAAGTAAGATATGTATTCTTAGATCATTGAATATTGTGTGTTAAGTTTGTATCTCTTGTACTCTTGTTATCATTGTGTTGTTGAAATTGAAAGTCTAGAAAAGACGTGTGGGGCTCTTTCAATTCACTAGCATAGTTGCCTTGTCATTCATATTATTTCTTATTCAAAACAAAAAATCAAAGTCTAGTGGATCCGTATGGGGCCTATTTCGATTCACTAGAAACTTATTATTCATCTTGTTCTTTTTGTGTTGGTTAGAACTGGGGTTTAGTGGCGTAATGGAAAGAAAAGTGGTAAGGGTAATTTATTGAATATATGTATGGCCAAATCTTTTTGTATGAGATTGAGTTGATAATGAAGTGATATGTCCTTTTGTGATGGTTTAGTAGAAGGTAAGCTAGAGAAAGAGTTATTATTTAAGGTGAATTATTGTTTACTTGAAGTATGAAAAGAGTTGTTGACTGTGCTTGTCGTGCAAGAAAATTATATGTTATTGATAAAGGTACTTGGTAGATGAGTGGTGTTAATTTAGATGTCCCTGAGGTTTCAAGAGGGATTTTAGTTGGGACTTATAGAGCTATGAACTAAGTTTAGCTATATAAAAGGGGTATATAGTAATGATGAGTAGAAGGAGGATATGTTAATAGATTTTAAATAAGATAGATCATAGGATTGTGATTGATGCTTACTATTATGAAGTTTTGGCAAATTAATGTTTTAAGATGTTTGGCATGTAAGAAAATTGTGTGAAGTTATGGTTCATCCTAACTAGAACTAGACACTAAGTTAGAATAAACCCCTCTCCCTTTTGGAGTTGTTACTCCAAAATGATGGCCAAAAGCGGAAGCTTCAATGTTGACGGGCTTATTGTCTCTTTTCTTATCTTAAAAAAAGGGAAAATAAGAGAGGGATCACTCCTCGGGCAGTCGCTAACCGTTGCGCCTTCCCTTCTGCTTACTGGATCTACTCTAAAGTAGAGTAGCTGTACTTGCCTTTTTCTTAGAGTGGATTGGCATCCACCAAGAACATTTCTTCCCTTAAGCGTAAAACTTCAGATTGTAAGGTTTCGCAGGTTTGTGAAGACAGATTCTCATCACTCAGTTTTCAGAGCTGAGTAGATGGCGATCAAGATGGATAGATGAATTGATGTGGTGGGTGTTAGTTGTATGAAAGTGATCTAGTAGGATTGAACAATGTATACAAGAGCTTAAGTTTATTTGATTCGTAATCAGGTCTGATATGGTAAGTATGATGTAGAAGTACACCTAAGGTGCTATGGGGCTATATTATTTTCAAGGATCATTTCATGTTGTGTGGTTAGTAGTACCATTGAGTTTCTAGGTAGAGAAAGACTAGTTAAATAATATGTAATGTTCTTTATAGCTAAGTTCTGGAGTTGTGATTAATGATGTTGAGTTTTTTTTGTATAATCTTAATTCTTATGGTTTAGAAATATAAGTTTGCAAGCATGATGCTGGTAGACTATGACTTAAGTGGTATGGTCCGTCAAAGGTTTGGAGATATCCATGTTTAGTGTTAGAATAATCGAAGCTGGTGAATGTTTAAGCTGCTATACAATGTCTTTTGGGGCTATAGAAACGTAAGGGTTGAATCTTAGTAGGAGGTACTAGCATTGGTTATTATACATAAAGATAACGTAAGTTTAGTTTTATGTGTATTGTTATATCCCCAACTCTAGAGTAAAGTGATTTCAGTTTATACCAGAGTGTATATAGTGGTTCACAGACTTAGATTAATGGATTAAATATAAGGCTAAGATGATCGAATGAGTAACCAACTCAAGTTTTCAGATGCTAATAGATGTGCCAGTAAAGTTGTGGAATTAGCCGTCAGAAAGAACGATGCTCAATCTATTCTTATTTCAGCAGTTTACTTTAGTTATTCTAATACATGATCATGCTTTATGTTTCAGCTTCATGATCATAGCTCGTGCTCATGTATATGACAAGAAATCATGTGCTCTCCTAGTTCCAAGTATGATGAGAATCACTTTCTATAGGTTATGAATTCCAAAAATTCTAGTCATGCATTTCATGACTCTTGTGCATATGTGATACTCTTAATGATTAGTGAAAATTCAGATTTATATCAGGTATGTCCTCAAATTAGATATCTTTAATGAGTCCATGTCGTGAGTGCTCTATTCCTCATGCCTCAATAGGGTCTCAAGTTATGCTTAGAACTCCTCTCATATTTTGAATCCCGATATTCTAATATTTTAGTGACCTTTTCCCTTAGGTCGAGATAGTGATGATAAATAGTTATCTAGATGGGAACAAGTAAACATTTCTTGTTGATGAAAGATAATTGTATGCTCATTTGAGTTAAGGCAGTAATTGTGGAGTAAGATTGAGGCCAAGTGTTTGATACATGTCAAGGTTAGTTGAAGTTTGATGTGTTACATTTTGGAAAAATTATTGTGTGCTTGCTTTATGTAAGTCTATAGGCTGAAATAATTTTGAGATGAAGTTTCGTGTATGGCTTGGTTAGTTGAGGATATTTTATATGTATCATCTGAATAGTGTAGGGAAGTTGTTATGGATAGAAGTATTAGAGAATATGAGAAAGATGCTTTATGAGTGTTTGTTTAGAAGTGCATATGTAGGTATGAAGATAGGCTTGAATGTCATGTTTGCATACATACGGATGGATTCTTTGAGTTTTTGTGAATGTCTAATATAAAGTTGAAGGTGATTACTGGAGTGGCAATAAGAATTATGCAGGAGATGTGGAATTGTGAAATGTAGGGTGTACTGAATTCATGATTCAGTAAGGTGTACTGAATTCATGATTCAGACTAGTACTACAGTATTATGTGGTGTTTCTTGTGATTTTGAGTTAGGCTTGAAGATGGTGAGACAATTTAGTTCAGTTTAGACATTAGTAGATGGAAATATCAGTGGCCATGTGAGAAAAATAAGTTGAATCAAATGAGTATGGTATTTAAGGAGAATAGTATAGTTAACGGATATTCGAGAGGTGTGCTAAGCTTGAAAGTAAGAAATTGTATTGCCTAAGGCCTGGTGATTCTATCCTACTTTATGAGTTATATATCTATATTCTATGCTATAGAGTAGTATTATTGTCATGATTCCTTAGTTGGATGTCTTGTGTAACTCATGTTAGATATTCTTTGCTCCCTAATGATACTAGGACTTCTTTAGAAAGAGTGTTGAAAAGATACTCCAGTTAAGTATAAGAGTCCAGTATAATTCAGCTTAACAGTCAGACAGACATGTTACGGTGGTTTTCCACCTTTTCACCCAGTCCTACTATCCGAAGTCTCAGGCGTATGACCATCCCAAGAGATAATCTATTCCATCTATTTAAGTTGCGAATTCAGTCCAGTCAAAGCATCATGTTTAAGATTCAGCTATTTATTCATAACTCAGTTCATAAGAGTTCAGCGCATAATCTCAAATTTTCCAAAGTATTTTAGCACAGACAGTGTAATACCCTGATAACATCTAATTCCATTTGTCTCATGATTCATACTTGCATAAGTTATCACTTTTCAATTCAATATGTATGATTTGATCATGAACACTCCTAGGAAATCCTAAACTCTCAGCATGAATCATCTCCTTAAAGCAAGTAATGTCAAGTCAGCTCGGAATTCAGTTTTATGATAGAAGTTTAAATGTTTTAGGTCAGCTATATCCCTTCTTAGAATACATATCATATCCATATTATTCCATACCTTTAAGACTTTAACATTCCTACCCATTATTCGGGGACGAATGATCCCAAGGGGGAGATAATGTAACACCGTGCATTTTGGGCTAGAACGAAAACCATTGTTTCTATGTGTAGATGAACCAAAAGCCATGAATCCTATGAAAATTTGGCATGTTAATCAATTATGTAGTGTGTAAGCTTATTTGATCATGAATTGAGATCATAGAGGTCCCTAAACTCAAGGACGATTTTAAAGCTTTCCTATCATTCGAGTTTAAGTGAGCGTCGAAACATGGATCAACTTCAATCGACCATAACTCTTTGTATATAATGAATTATAGGGCCTACTATATATCAAATGAAAGATATTCGGATTAGATTTCCAACTTACCAAATTTCGATACCCAAGAAAAAAGATTGTCCATTTTTGTGTTTGAGACAGTATCATTACGCAATTAGCATGCGATGCATGTACCCAATTTCCAGGTGCTGTTTTTGCATTTTTAAGGGCAAAAGTGGTATTTTCCACCCCTTACTAAGCCATAACACGGGATTAAATACTCCTAACATCAAAATAACATTATTTTCTCTAAGAATCACCAAGAACACTCCTTAGGGTTTCAACCCAAAGATCAATATATCTCAAGATTTAACCATGGATTTTCCTTAATTATTCAAGATTCGGAATCTCCATTATGAGTGATACAAGAATCACCCATCAATAATACGTAAAGCATCCCAAAAGCTAGAGTTCAGTCAAAAGTTCTAATTTAAGGTACGTGGGATTTTTCTAAAATCTCATGGGCATAGAAATGTTTTTTTAATTATTCAAATGGTTTAGAAATCATGATTTTAAGAAAATGGTTTTGGATTTATGATTATAAACATGTTTTAGAAGTCTTGATGATATTGTTTTGGTCTTTAGTCCTTCCCCCAAATTGATTTGAAATTATATATATATATATATATGTAAGCATGTGTTTTAAGGTTGACTATTGAATTGAGAGCATGAATCATGAAAAGTCCCTCTCTTGTTATGAACTTCCTTTACTTATGATATGCTAGGAATTGTTTTGAATGCATCTTGAAAAGCATGATATAAAATGACTTGAGTAATGTTATATTTGGATTATGATTTTTATTTCAAAAGAGAGGGTTGTTTATGTTGATGAATGTTGAACAT
The DNA here is from genome assembly GCF_002878395.1 of Capsicum annuum. Taxonomy (NCBI): domain Eukaryota; kingdom Viridiplantae; phylum Streptophyta; class Magnoliopsida; order Solanales; family Solanaceae; genus Capsicum; species Capsicum annuum. Next base: position 40,918,449 of record NC_061113.1, on the reverse strand, counting down.
AATCATAGAATGAAAAGAGTTGCATGGTTTATTAAAGATTACATGACCACCACATTGTTATTGAAAGAATGATAATCCTTGCATAGTTTTGACTTATGCTTTCGGAACATGAAATCTCTTACACTATTTGCATGTTTGGATGGTCTAAATTGAGTTTTCATGAAAGAATCATGAATGATACATTATGGCTCAGAAATAGGACTTGCAAGTCATGGTGTGATGACACTAACTCAGATAATGCCATTTTAAGTCAAAATAAAATAAAATGCATGTTTGAAATTATATTTTCAGATTTTGAAACTAGAATGATGCATGTTTCAGAACTGACTAAAATTGGGAATGAAGAGAGATTAGGTGGTTTTTCAAAGAAAGCACGAGTTTAGACAACTCATTGCCCAAAACTGTGATTTGTTGATCCAGGTATATTATTATACGTTGGCCTAGTGCCCTGTGGCGTATCATACTCAGACGCTCCAACCCTTGTGGAAAACTTGGGTTTGGGGCTTTCCCACTACGTCAATGGTAAATTCCATATAGCCTATAGAATATCAGACTTGTAGGCGAGTTCCACCTAACTCAGAAGCAATACAAAGATCAGAAAATGCAATGAAAGAAAGGTTTTATGTTTTCAAAAATACCCATGTGTTTAGAAATTATATCTTTCATGATGTTTATGACTAGCTCTCAACTATTTTATTTACATAAAAGCTTTATTTTTGAATGCTCTGCGTATCAGAACAATTGTATTGGCCCCTACCTCCAGGGTCTAAAGCTCAGTTCAGAAGCCCTGCTAAGCCGTAGAGTTTTTAGATAACAGTGATGTGTGCAATTGGTGATACTTCTTTATTTCAGAAGGTCTATGTCTTTCAGATTATGTTATTTATTTTGGTTTAGGTCCATTGGGATCCTTGTCCTAGTTTCAGACAGTTGTTATTTTCAAATATAGTAGAGATTTTGTAGACTTGTTCAGACATTGTCTAGTTGTTGTTGGGCTTTATTTTCACATTATAAATTGAGTTCAGACTTAAGACCATGATTCTATTTCTATATGTATTTTCTGCACTTTCTATTTGTATAAGAACGGTGTGTATGATTACATGTTAGAAGGGCTCTCAGGCCTTCAGGGTTCGGGGTGTCTGTCATGGCCTGGGCCTCGGTTCAGGTCGTGAAATTTAAGTCATGGGAGGTGAGGGAAATGTTTAGAATACTGCTCCGAATTTGAATAGGAATTGCTGAATTTCATGGGAGACGACTTGAGATGATAAGTCCTCACTTAGGTGACAGCCCGTCGCCCCAGGTCATAACTTGGAAGCTAAAATTGATGTTTTTCTACCTAAGGCTGAGGACTTGGGCTGATAAGTCATCACATATATGATTTCCTGTTAGCTCAGGTCATCACTTCGTTGGTTGACATACTGGAGTAAAATGGGTATAACTTTTCTCTCCGATATTGGATTAAGGTAAAACAAAATGCTTTAGAAATATGATTCAAAGACATTTCATTTAATATAAAGTAAGGAATATAACTAAATATGTATAAGGAGTAATGGTCTTTTAAAGTTGACCCAAGATGAAATATTCGCTGAAACTTAATCAATAGAAGCGTCCTCAACTCGTCTTAAAGTTAGGAGATTTTTATGAGCTCGATTGATATAGAATGATAGTTTTACACTATAGTATTGATCTTCACACATATATAGATATAAGATCATTGGATTTCGTTCTGCATACTTCATAACAATGGTTTGAATTCTAGCCCAAAAATGTGGGGTGTTACAACAATGGTTTTAAAGTTCTTATATGGCTTTATTGTGAATTCCATTCAGTACTGCTGGGTTATGAGCACCCGATTCCTATGTGATTTAAATAAATTCAGATTTTCAAGTATTCAGACAGTTAATCCATGAATCTTATAAGTATTCTTAGATATTCATATTCATGATAAGCATTATCAGTTATATAATAATATTCAGTTGAGTTTAGTTCAATCTAGTATTAGTGCCAGTTCAGTTGGGAGTAGGATTTAGCACTGAGAGAACCCAGGGATGAGGGCTCACCCGCTAGTTAGAGCTACGTTCTTAGTAGCAGTCCCTAAGTTCAAAAACTATATAGCCAACATAGGATTATGAGATGTCACCCTCTAGTTTAGGCCTGACACTCTCTTAGGGGTTACCCACAAGTTTAGGATTGAATCCTTAGTCCTTTAGGACATTAGATTAGTAGATCCATACAACCAGTGTTAGTACCCATTTCAGGGTACTAACACCCTTCCAACTGGGTTACAGGTTCGACCCCAATTAGCTCAGATTGGGGCATATCGATTAGATGATACCTCCTACAATCTCAGTATAGTATCAAGTTTAAATTCAGTTCATATTTTCTTGACTAAGTGTACAAACTTTCAGATATTCAGTTTTACATCTTCTGTCTTTCAGATTTCAAATTATCTCAGTAACATAGCAGATATAGAATTAGTCTTGCATCCTTAGATGTTACAGTTTTCATGCATTCATAATCAGCTTATTCATGTTATTCAGTTAGTCATTATCTCATATGCACAGTACCCAATACATTTTAGCCTGTCCTCATCTCATATACTAGTACATTCAAAGTACTAACTGGATACTCTTCTTTGCACTATTATGTCTTATATCATAGGTCCAAACACTTTGTTTCTTAGCCGTACTTAGATAACCTAGCATTACAGCAGCAACAGTAGTTATTTTATTTTATTTTATTATTTCATTATTTTCTCTCAGTGGAAGTTAGTTGGGGGCCTATCCCATCAACTCCTTAGTTAGTTTAGAGGCTTTCAAATGCTTAGACAGTCAGTTTGATAGTTAATCATCTTTATCAGTTTATTAGTTGTTTTTAGATAAACCATTTGGTTTTTAGTATCTTATTTGATGTTCTAGACTTATGATTTAGTCCTACTATTAGTATTCATACTTTCAATACTTTATCAGTTTATATTCTACACAAATGTTTTATTACTATTTATTTAGTGCTCACAGCAGGTACTAGCTCATGGGTTAACTTGTGATCACTTTTTACCATAAGCATCATTGTCGTGACAAGGGGGTAGCTTCAAGTCATGATAGATATTCAAAAGGAAAATGAAAGCGAATGGTATGATTGATAAATACAAGGAAAAACTAGTAGTAAAATGCTTTAAATAGAAAGAAGGCTTGATTATTTTGATACAGACTCGCCTTTTACAAGGTTAACGTCAATTTCAATATTAGTTGCCTTAGAGGTGGTATATGGTAGAAACCAATCAACTGGATGTTAAAACAACATTCCTAAATATAAAATTGGAGGAAGAAATTTACATGGAAAAACCCAAGGGTTTTGTGGTTTCTGGTAAAGAAAAGAAAGTGTGCAAACTTGTCAAGTCACTTTATGGACTAAAACACCCAAACAGTGGCTGCAAAGTTTGACCAAACCATGTTAGAAAAAAAGTTTAAGATAAACAAATATGATAAATGTGTTTACATTAAAGACACTCCAAATCACAAGGTCATTATTTATTTGTATGTGGATGATATGTTGATCATTAGTAGAGACATTTCAAACATAAATGCTACGTAACAAATGCTTGAGAGTAAATTTGATATAAAGACCCTGGAGTTGCGGATGTGATTTTAGGAATAATAATCCATAAAAATCCACAAGGGTTGGCATTGTCATAGTCTCATTACATTGAAAAGGTACTTGACAAGTTCAAGTATTTAGATTTCAGTATTGCTTTTGGAAGATTCTTTTATTTGACATAAACCATGTTTACTAGCATGGATCCTAATGTCATACCCATATTGGAGAGAATTGTTCTATACCTTTGCATCAGTAAAGAACCTTACTAGATGTAAATTAACTCTTGGGATGGAAGACTGTAACACCACGAGATTACACCCTGAGCGTCACATGGTGCTTACAGTCCCAAGGGATACTACAAGCTAACCAATGAGTAGGTACCTGCTATGAGCACTGAATAACATGATCATAAATGCAGAAGAATAATTAATATTCTATAAGGTTTTAATAACTTAATTATGAATATGAAAAAAGTAGCTATCTGAAATGATAAAACATGAGAATTTGAATAAACTAAATAACTAACTGTAGTGTCTGAAAAACCTCTAAATTGAATAACTATGAATTGATGGGAAAGGCCTCAACTAACTCTGCTAACTACTGACATAGAGACATGAAGTAAAATAATATGTCCTCAAAATATGAGGACTCACCACTATTACTGCTGAGAATCTGAGAAGTCTAAGCACAATTTAGAAACTAAGCATCGGCACCTACGATATAATATATCATAGCGCAAAAGAAAGGTATGCAATCAATACTTTGAATGTACTGGTATGCTAAATGAGGTAGGCTGACATGCATAGTTTCATGGACAAGAATAACAACTGTCTAAATATACATATAGAACATGGAGTACTGAATAGAATGCATGAAAGTTTGTAAATACTGAAGGTACATGAAAATATGTAGATACTGAGGATGGATGACTAAGCATATAACATGAATTGAGTAAAATCTATTAATTGAAATATTGAAATAAATGATATCTATATGCTTTGGTCAAACAACACTAAGGTTGAATGTCTGAATTAAATACTAGATTATGACTGTAACTGGGACTGTGATAGAGACTGTGGGAGGTATCATCTAACCAACATGCCCCAATCTGAGCTAATCGGGGTCCAACCTGTAGCCCCAGTTTTAAAGGTGTTAATACTATGCCACGGGTACTAAAACTTGTTGTGTGGATCCACTATATTAGTCTAATGTCTAAAGGACTAAGGCTGTGAAGCCTAATCTAACAGGTGACCCCTGCGAGATAGTCAAGCCTAAACTGATAGGTGACTTCTTATATCCTATGCTGGCTAAATAGTTCTAGAGTATAGGGACTTCTAGTAACGACTCTACCTATCTGATGGGAAAGCCACCATCCATAAACTTTCTCAATGCTAAATCCTACTCTCAACTAGAATACTAGACTGTTCTGAGCCTTACTGATTATGATATCTGACTGTTGTGATAATGATCATAGTATAATCTGAAGTTATTTTGAATATAATGAAATGAGACTAAGTAAAGAACTATAATTATTAGGTATTCAATACCCCCAGTACTTAAAAGCAATAATAGTAAAATGACACCACAACTTGAAGAACATAACATTAAGGCTATTAGTAAACATTTATTCTTGTCGGTTTTTTCTCAAACATTTAGAGTTCATGGTTTTATCAAATCATAGGGATAGCAAGGAACTTGTAGTAAAAGCATGAATTCAACATGAATAGTACTAAATTATGATTTAATTCGAGAAATGACAACATTAAAACATGGAGAATTGAATAACAACAATACTTTCATTAAAACATAGTATAAAATCATAGTTCATGGAGATTCATGGGTGAAATCACAATTTAAAAAAAAATAACTTGAAAAGATCAAAATTTTGTAATTTAAATAAGATATTTGGACTCCATGGGTGAAAGGAACCCATGGATGAATATCTAACATACCCGAGTTAATGAATTTGGAAGGATTGATGGTGAGTTCTTGAGATTTGGCCTTGAATTTGAGAGCTAGGGTTTTTCGTTCTTGAAAAGGGGATCTTTAATTTGAGAGGAATTGAATAATAATGAGTATTTTGGTCAATTAGAGGTTAAATTTCATCTTTAGGGCTTAGGAAAAAGACCCAAATACCCGTAAACGAAGTTAAAAACGCAAGATGGAACCTGAAGATCCTAATTTTTGGCATTGGTGCAACCCATCAAGCCACTGGAGAAGGGACAATCGGGAAACTGGATGATGGAGCGATGCTGTAAGATCTTGTTCCTTCATTGGAATCCCATTTTTGCCACCTCCACAATGCACCACAATCGCGGAGGCTCACTAGAAATTGCCAAATATGAACTGGGTCCTTGAAGCGATGCACCAACATCGTGATGCCACATTGGAAACTGAAAATTGTTATTTAGACTACCTCCGAAATGCGCTAAGGGTTAAAACGACAGTCTTTAAGGACTGAAACTTAAAAAAAATTGGCATAACTTCTTATCCTATTATCGAATTTTGGTGAATATTATATCGTTGGAAAGCTAATTGAATTTCCTACGCAATGGCAGGTTCTAGACTAAAAACTACTGAGTGTTTCAATTTTTTTTTTGTATGAATACTCATGTATTGGGACATAGATTATGCTAGAGAAATACAGGTATTACAATATTTATAATGCTCAAACTACACCTCTCTAATGAGAATGTAAACGATCGTTGTCAATATAAAACCCAACTAGGTTGGGGTCGAATCCCACAGGGAATATGGTGTGAACGTAGGTCGTTTGCAATTTAATCAACTGACAGTTAGATGTTTCCAAAAAAAGGGGGTTGTTAGTTTAACAAGTAATGGTTGGTTACTTTAGATTTAGTGTTCATAATCAAGAGTTTATAAAAAAAACCCAGAATTATATTCACTAGGGATTTTGGTACTTAATAGATGCTACTAGTGGTTCAAGATTCTCATGGTAGGTAGGACAACAAGTTATCTATATCAAAGTTATGCTTAAATGTCTCTCGACCTACCTAAGCATTTAATTACCTAATCCTCTCAGACTTAGGAAATTTATATTTACTACCTAGATTTTACCTCAGGTTAACCAACCTTGTTACAGCACTAATTATTAAACGGAGTATTTCCAAGTCCCTGTTGATAATTCACTTCCTACTATCTTTTGAATTCTTTCTCAAGAAAATCAAAGAAGGTGGTATCTATTGTTTGCAACCAACAGATAATAATTAAAAGATTAGAATCATCATAGAGTCCTACCACCTTTTGAATCTTAAACACTCAACACCTTATCAATACCTAATCCTAGATCCCATAATTTAGGTTAAGGGAATTTAGCCACTCATGTGAATTCATGATTTGAAAGATAAACTTACCACAAGATGAATAGAAACTAGAGATTCTCCGATTAACTCACAAAGGAAATCCCAAAATAGTGAATATAGTCTCTTCCAAGTAATTTCTTTTTTCAAGCCAAGAAATTAAAGAGAAAAAAATCAAAGTTTATTGCTCAAAACTCAAGGTCTGGAACTCCTAAGAAAATCTTAAACAAGTCGTTAAATAGTTTACCCTAATAATGGAAATAAAATAATAAAATTCAGAAATTCTTCGAATTACGTTATGCCATTTGTGATAGCCTATCAGAAGGCTGACGGCTTATCACAAATTTCATCATCTTTCTTTATGATTTTGGTTCTTTCTTCCTACCGCTGATGACTAAAAGTGATGACCTATCAGCTCCTTGATGACCTATTGCAAAATGTCGTCAAGTCTCTTCTTCAATTCTCATGTGCTGCCTTAGGTTGACAACATTCTTGATGGCTTATCAGATCCTTGATAACTTATCACAAAATGTCATCACAGCTTTTAATCTTAGGCCAATTCTCTATCTATGGCTGATGATGAATCTGATAGCTTATCACAAGGCTGACGAGTTATCAAAAATGTTGTCAGCCACAATTTTGCTTCTATCTACTTCTGATTTCAACTCCTTTGCTTCCATTCTTGTTGGTTCTCTGTCATATTAGCTTCTACTAAAAAATCAAACATAAACCAATAAAAAATAACAAAAGCAGCTTAAGACTTCACAATTATTCTTAGTTAAAAGCCTCAAATGTGTAAGCATTAGCTCACACATCAACATCCTAAACTTAAAACAATTGCTTGTCCTTAAGCAACTCAACACAACTAAGAGAATACAAGGCACATTTGGCAGTTAATCATTCACATTATCTCAAAATAGTTTCACCATCTCCTAGGTCAGTCATTTCAAGTACAATAAAGAACACCAATGCAATACACAAATATCAGGCTACGACATTAACTCAGTTACATTAACCATGCATATACTAATATTACACTCTCCATATAAGTTAGTACTTAGCAATATATCTGGTGTGCCCTCATAGAAAAGAAATCCCCCTCATCATCTCAGTATTTATATATGTAACCATGGGGACAATCAAAATGCTCATACTCATAATGAAGTTCCAATTTGTGTATGCCAAGTACCATAGGCTTGCCCTTATTTTCATTACCCCGATCTATAGATAGGTCAGCTAGGATCACTATAGGACTTCTCTTAGGCTTGTAATGTAGGCTAGGGCTGGTATGATACTTGATGGTATTTAAAGTGACTAAGCCTCCTTGACACTACACTAGCTTTCTGAGGTTTCACTAATTAATCTTTTTCTCTCTTGTATTTTCTTGATCACACTAATTTAGGATGGGTGCAGTCTTTTCTTAATTACTTAATCTTTTTCATAATTTTTCTTTTTCTTGCTCTTTTCCTTTGCACCTAGTTTTTTATTCTTTTCTTTTATGCTTCCTTTCTTCATACTCATTCTATATCACGCACCCCTATGATAGCCACTCTCAACTTAGGCCATTTGCCTAAGTCAAGGTGCAAAGTTTCCAAGGAGGACTAGGGCCAAAATAGATTCATTGTGATCTAAATGGGAAGGTGATAGGAGTCATAAGAATAATAGGCTAATTAGGCTCACAATAGGGATCAGGAGATATTATATTCATAGGGAAGGTCACTTAGGCTAAAGTGAGCTAATATCAAAATGGCCTATGATCCTTTCCTAACATCTTTCCTTCAACCTAGGTAAGACTAACCAGGTAAGTTCTTATTTCAGCACACCGAGGGAACTAAGTAGTTGGTTACAGACACACAACACACAAGTATATCACAAGGTATGACTCATTCAGTTAATGCCACTGTTTAGCAATGATTATTATGTTACTAGAACTAATTCCATACAAAGATGCACGGTGGTCACACTTAAATGCAAATCACTCAGTTTAAAATAGTCGACCACTTGAAGAGGTGTACAAAAATCACAAAAACCCTCAAGTATAAGCATTTCTCCTAGTTGAATACAAAATTTTACAACAACAAATTTACCCTACACCCGCAACAACAAATTTACCCTAATAGTACACGGGATGGTAAACACTCCCGGATCTACCTTTTTCTGCACTAAAGACCTTTTAGAGATAGCATCACAATGAAGGAGATTGTCCTTCCTTCAACTCATGGCTAACCTTCCATTTTTTAGTCACAAGGTCTTTATGAACTTTGAATATCCTTGCATTTGCTCAAGTACCTCAACCAAAGGCATATTTATTGTAAATTACTTGAGTACTGCCACAAATTTACTGAATTTTGAATCATCAGTTTTTTTCTTTAATCATTGAGGAAAGGGAGGTGGTGGTCTTGGGATAGTTTTCAGCACTACCACCTTCTCATTCTCTTTACTTCTTTCCATAGCATCATCAAAATTATCCAACTTCTCAGACTCCACTGGACCACTTTCTTCCTGTTCAACATCAACTACCTCATAAGCTATTGGTTTGTCCACAGAAGGGACAGGTAATATCTTCCCACTTCTAGTAGTAATAGCCATGCATGATCCATCATTCTATGGATTTTGGACTATATCACTTGGTAACATTCCTCTCTTCCTCTGGTTGAATATTACGGAGAGTTTGCTCATCTGCTGCTCCAACTGTTTAATTGTGGTGGAGTGCGAGTGGACCAATTGACTGATAGATATCAGATTGGTCTTCATAGTGGTTACACTAGAGTTGGTCACCTCCACTTCCTTTAATAACTTAGCCATCATGTCCTCCATGGACATCTTTTCAAAACTTGTTGAAGCAGCCTTACGATTTCTAGGAAGAACATATAGCCCACTCCTGTCATTATTAATCCTCTAATTTCCCTGCTCCCTATCTTTATAACCAGTCTTATCATAAATGTTCTGACCTTGATTCCCTTGGCTATTGCCTCAGAAACCCTCCTGATTATTAACATAGTTAGCCTCTTCATCTGTATCAGCCTCAATTCTATCCTGAGATCCCACAACTTTCACCTTTTCAATCTTGCTTCATAGAAAGTTCTTGGTTAGCAAGTCCATCTGTGTTTTAAGGTAAGCCATATCTTGGTCACGCTCCTCTTCTCTTCAACATTTTTCCTCAGTAATACCCATAAAAGTAGTGGGACTAGCCACTATAGAGTCTCTGGTATGGGATGCCTGACTTTATTTTGTCATTCTGTCCAACATATTTGAAGCCTCTGGGAATGTAAGATCAACAAATGAACCACTAGAGTATTGTCTACAATTGGTTTTGTAACTTAGTTAAGAGCCTTGTACAAAGTATCCATGAAATATATGTCTGTCATGTTGTGGTTCAGACACTGTATCAGCTTCTTCTTAAATCTTTCCTAGGTTTCATGCAAGGCTTCAGTCGGGAGCTGCCTAAAGTTGCTAATCTCGTCCCTCAACTGTACCCTTCTAGAAGGCGAAAAGAACCTTTCTAGTAAAGCTCCTTTCAACTGCCTCCAGTTGGTTATAGAATTAGGCGTCAAATCATTTAGTCACAAAGTTGCCTTCCCAAACAGAGACAATGGGAACAATCTCAACCGGATAGCATTTTTTCCCACTTCTGGGTTACCGAAACATTTACAGATGGTGGAAAAATTCACCAGATGTAGGTTTGGGTCATCCCAAGGAAGGCTAGCAAATAACCCCTTCATATTGAAGAGTTGGATCATAGTACTAGTAGTGTTGAATTTATCTCCAGGTGCCAACGGTAGAGGAATGATTGCACCCGTTGCACATGCTTCATCCATTCCATCATCATCATCATTGAGATCATACTTGACCGGATGGTACTCTTGTCTTTCTCGAAATAGATGGTTCTTGTTAATATTATGTCGTACTGGTGCAGTGATCTGCTCTGCACTAGGTTACCAGGATTCAGCAACTCCTCATCTCCTAAATTATCGTCCTCAGGATTTTGATGTCGTGCTTGCTGACCGATATTCTATACATTCACCTGAGCTCTAGCTAAGGCTGCTAATCTGTCAGCCTCTTGCTGTTCTTCCATTTTTCCAATTCGTTGTGGTTATAGATTAGGTGGCAATAATGGTTCATCGGAACTTTTGGTTCTTGGCATACACTATAAATATCCTACAATAAAAAACAACAAAAAATAAACGTAAAACTAGGAAACTTAACTAGCAGTCAATTTGCGCACACAAAATTCAGTTTAGAACCGTATTCCCCGACAACGGTGCCATTTCTAATAACGCTCAAACTATACCTCTCTAATGAGAATGTAAGAGATCATTGTCAATATAAAACCAACTAGGTTGAGGTTGAATCCCATAGGAAATATGATGTGAACATAAGTCATTTGCGATTTAATTAATTGATAGTTGGATGTTTCCAAAAAAAAAGGGGTGTTTAGTTTAACAAGTAATTGTTGGTTACTTTAGATTCAGTGTTCCTAATCAAGAGGTTATAAAAAAAAATAGAACTATGTTCACTAGGGCTTTTGGTACTTGATAGATGTTACTAGTGGTTCAAGATTCTCAGTAGGTAGGACAACATGTTATAATTATCGAAGTTATGCTTAAATGTCTCTCGAACTACCTAAGCATTACCTAATCCTCTCAGACTTAGGGAATTTATATTCACTGCCCAGATTTTACCTTAGGTTAACCAACCTTGTTACAATGCTGATTAATAAACGGAGTATTTCCAAATCCCTATTGATAATTCACTTCCTACTATATTTGATTTCTTTCTCAAGCAAATCAAAGCAAGTGGTATCTATTATTTGCAACCAACAAAAAATAATTAAAACATCAGAATCATCAAGGAGTCCTACCACCTTTCTAATCTTGAACACTCAACACCTTATCAAGACCTAACCATAGATCCCATAATTCAGGTTAAAGGAATTTATCCGATCATGACATAATAATTGAAACACCTAGATGAATTTATTCTTTGAAAGATAAACTTACCACAAGATGAATAGAAACTAGAGATTCTCAGATTAACTCACAAAAAGGAAATCCCAAAATAATGAATATAATCTCTTCCAAGTAATTTCTTTCTCAAGCCAAGAAGTTAAAGAGAAAAACATAAAAGTAGATTTCTCAAAACTCAAGGTTCGTAACTCCTAAGAAAAACTTAAACAAGGCTGTAAATAGTTCACCCTAATTATGGAAACAAAATAATAAAATTCAAAAATTCTTCGGATTAGGTGACGCCGTTTGTGATAGCCTATCAAGAAGATGATGACTTATCACAAATGTCGTTTGCTTCCTTTATGCTCTTGGTGCTTGCTACCTACTGCTGATGAGAAAAACTGACACCCTATCAGCTCCTTAATGACCTATCACAAGATGTCGTCAAGTCTCTTCTTCACTTCTTATGTGCTACCTTAGGTTGACGATATTCTTGACTGCTTATCAGATCCTTGATGACCTCTAACAAAATGTCATCACAACTTTTAATCTTAGGCCAATTATCTGTCTATGGCTGACAATGAATCTGATAGCTTATTATAAGGCTGACGACTTATCAGAAATGTCATTAGCCATATTTTTGCCTCTATCTACTTCTGATTTCAACTTCTTTGCTTCCATTCTTGTTGGTTCTCTATAATATTAGCTTCTACTATAAAATCAAACATAAACCAATAAAATATGACAATAGTTGCTTAAGACTTCACAATTGTTCTTAGTTAAAAGCCTCAAATGTGTTAGCATTACCTCTCTCATCAAATAACTCCCCTTTGGGATCATTCATCCTTGAATGAGACTGGTTAAACTGAGGAAAACTGATGGACTGAGCTTACATACAGAACATGCATATCTGATGCATGGAATGCATGATTAAACTGATTTATAAATGCATAACTAACATGAACATGATGTGCAACTGAAACTAAGCTTGATAGAGAGAAATATTAAGAAGATTAGTAACCTTAAACCGAGTCTGTATTTTTAGAGAAAAGATAAGGGTACTTGGTCGGCATATCTGCTTCTGCTTCCCAAGCTGCTCTCTCAAAGGACTTATTCTTCCAAAGAACTTTGACTAGTGGAACTCCTTTGTTCCTTTGTCTACAAACTTGGTGATCAAGAATTTTGAATGGAACTTCCTCAAAGGAAAGAATGTTCTGAATATCTACTCTTTCTAAGGGAACAACTACAGCTGGATCACCAATACACTTCTTCAATAATGAGACATGGAACACTGTGTGTGCTGAAGCTAGATCTGAAGGCAACTCAAGATCATAATCTACCTTTCTGAAATGATTGAGAATTCTATAGGGACCAACATATTCGGGACTGAGTTTCCCTTTCTTGCCAAATCTTTTCACTCCCTTCATGGGAGAGATTTTCAAGTACATAAAATAACCGACCTCAAACTCGAGATTATTTCTCCTCACATCTACATATGATTTCTGTCGGCTCTGGGTTGCTGTAAGCCTTTCTCGGATCAACTAAACCTTCTCTAAGGCATCAAACAACAAATAATGCCCTACTACTGTGGCCTTACCCACTTTAAACCAACCAATAGGAGATCTACATCTCCTACCATAGAGAGCTTCAAATGGAGCCATCTAAATAGTAGAATGATAGCTATTATTATATGTGAATTCAATCAAAGGAAAATGGCCATCCCAACTGCCTTTAGAATCAACTATGCATTCTCTCATCATATCTTTAAGAGTATGAATGGTACTTTTTGCTTGACCATCTATATGAGGGTAGAAGGCTGTACTGAGGTGGATGTGGGTACCAAGACTCTTTTGGAATGCTTTCCAGAAATGAGAGATAAATTTGCTACCTCTATTTCAGATAATAGATAAGGAAACATCATGCAACCTAACCAACTCTCTAAGATAGTGTTTGTCATAGTCCTCGACTGAATAAAAGGTATGGACTGGTAAGAAATAACCTGATTTGGTCATCCTGTCTACGATGACCCAAATAGAATAATGCTGATGATGGGTACGAGGCAACCTATCATAAAATCCATATTCAATTCTTCCCATTTCAATGTGGGAATACTGAACTCCTGCATGGACCCACTTGGCTTTTGGTGCTCAATCTTATCCTGCTGGCATGTAGAGCACTTAGCTACGAACTCTGCGATATCCTTCTTCATCCCAATCCATCAATATATCTCCCTTAAATCACTGTACATCTTAGTGTCTCCTGGATGAATCGAGTAACACGCACCATGCGCTTCTGCCTTAATTCTTTACCTCAAATCATCCACACCAAGCACACATAGCTGAACTTGACAATGCAATACAACATCTTCCCCTAGGAGAAAACCTCCAATTTATGATTTCTAACTGATTCTTTCAACTTAACTAGACTGGATCTGTAGCCTACTTTTTATTTACCTCAGAAACTAGGGACGATTCTAAACTAATCTACACCCATACACTATCTTCTGCTTATTCGACTAAGCGGACACCTAGTCGGGGAAGCTGATGAACTTCCTGAGCTAACTTCTTCTTAACATCCTCTACATGAGCAATACTACCCATAGAAAACCTACTAAGAGCATCAACCACTACATTGTCCTTTCCCGGATGATACTAAACACTCATGTCATAATTCTTTAATAACTCTAACCACCCCCTCTGACTCAAATTCAAGTTTTTCTGAGAGAACAAATACTGAACGATTTTGTGATCTGTGAATACTTCCACATGCACCCTATACAAGTAATGTCTCCAAATCATCAAGGCAAACACTATAGCTGCTAGCTCAAGTTCATCAGTAGGGTAACTCTTCTTGTGGGGTTTAAGTTGTCTAGAGGCATAGGCTATGAACTAACCTCTCTACATGAGGACACAAACCAAACCTACTCTGGATGCATCATAGTACACAACAAACCCATCCAAAACTGAGGCTGAGGCGAGTCGAGTCTTCAACTCCTAAAAACCCTTCTCACAGGAATTTGACAACTGAAACTTAACTTTCTTCTGACTCAATCTGGACATGGGGGATGTAATATAAGAAATCCCTTCAACAAACTAAGGGTAATAGCCTGCCAAACCCGAGAAACTCCTGATATCTGATGGAGAGATGGGTCTAGGCTATTCACCTCCTCAGTTTTTTGAGGATCTACTCTAATGCCATCACCAGAAATAACATGGCCAAGGAAAGCTAATGATCTTATCCAGAATTCACACTTACTGAATTTAACGAACAATTGGTAAGTTCTAAGAGTTTGTAACATGATTTTGAGATGGTCTGCATGATCATTTTTTCTACGGGAGTAAACAAGGATGTCATAAATGAAGACTATAATGAAAATGTCCAAGTACTTCTTGAACACTGGATTCATCAAGTCCATGAAAGCTGCTGAGGTATTCGTGAGACCAAGGACATGACTAGAAATTTAAAGTGACCATACCGAGTTCGGAAAGTTGTTTTCAGAATGTCAAATTCTGACTCTGAACTGCTGATAACCTGATCTGAGGTCTATCTTAGAAAAGTAGCTGGCACCCTGAAGTTAGTAAAATAATTCAACGATTCTAGGAAGTGGATATTTTTTCTTGAATGTAACTTTGTTCAACTGACGGTAGTCTATGAACATTTTAAGAGAACCATCTTTCTTATGCACAAATAGAACTGGTGTGACCCACTCACAGATACTAGGTCTGATGAATCCCTTATCTAGGAGTTCTTTTAACTGTTCTTTCAATTTTTTGAGTTCAGATGGAGCTATTATTTATGGAGAAATAGATATTGGCTGAGTATCTGGTAGAAAGTCTATTCCGAAGTTGATTTCTCTTTCAAGTGAAACTTCAAGAAGATCTTTAGGGAATACATCTGGAAATTCCCTAACTACTTAAATGGACTCAAGAGTTGGAGTTTCTAAGCTAGAGCCTTTGACTCACACAAGATGATAGATACATCACTGGAATATCATTTTTATCGCTCTAAGGTATGAAATCAACTGACCCTTAAGCATTGTAGTACTACCCCTCCATTCAAGAATTGGCTCATTTGGGAACTAATAATGAACTATTTTGTTTCTACAATCAACTGAGGCATATCATGAGTGGAGCCAATTCATTCTGAGAATGATGCCAAAATCTATCATCTCTGACTCTATGAGACCAACCAAAGTAACCTTCTAAGATATTGTGACTATAAAGTTCCTATATTCCTACTTGGTTGCAATGGAAACACCTACTAGAGTAGACACTAAAAAAGGCTCTGCTAGAGCTTTGGGACTGTCTCTAAAATTGACGACTATATATGGAGTTACAAATGAAAGAGAAGCTCCAAGGTCTAGTAAAGTATAAACATGTAAGTGAAACACCTGTAAGGTACCAGTAACTACATTAAGAGAATTTTACTGATCTTTGTAAGATTGAAGAGCATATAATCTATTCAGATGTTAAACACTGGTAGCACTGGAATTGGCACCCTGCTAAGTTGGGCAACCAGATGGAACAGATAACTGATGGGACTGGCCCTGTTGGTGCAATTCCCTACCCTTCTGAGCAACTAACCACCACTGCCAAATGTAATGGCCTAGCTTTCCAAACTTGATACACACATCACTGCCCGCTCTATACTCTCTCTGATGGTTTCTGCCATATTTCTGACATAGAGGGTTCGTACGGGCACTGTTAACACTGCCTTAGGACTTTGAGCCTAGTGCTCTATTCCTATTATCATTTATAAATTTAGGTACTATGGCACTAGCTGAAGAGGGTTCTGGGGATGAATACCTTTGATGAAATTAAGGATGGTTACCTCCTTCTGACCTTGGATGGTTGAAATTAAAACTACCTATCATAGCTCTCTTGTTTCCTGTCTCCCTCTCCTTAATATTTTTCTCCTTAATTTGGTGAGTATGGAATATAAACCTAGAAAAGTCCATCTCCCAAATCAGCATTGCGGCCCTGCACTCCTTGACCACACTGTTGGATATACCAGACACAAACTTACTCATCTTTGACCTACTGTCAGCTACCACATAAGGAGCATAGATAGCTAACTAAGTAAACTTGAGATAATACCCCTTCACACTCATGCTGCCCTTCCTCAAGTTAATAAATTCTAACACCTTGTCCTCCCTCAACTCTAATAGGAAGAATCTATCTAAGAAAGCTGTGGCAAACTCTTCCTATTCTACAAGCCCTGCATCAACACCCCTATCAACTGTCCACTAAATTAACCCATGTATGGGCTATATCCTACAACTGATATGCAACCAATTCAGTACTCTCACCTGATGTCACCCCCATAGTATCCGTTACTTTTTGAACCATAGCTAAGAAATCTTGTGGATCCTCTTCAGACTTGGTTCCCGTCAATAAAGGAGGATTTATTCGGGTAAAGTCCAAAATCTTAGTTGTAGTAGTATTGGCCACTGGGTTGGCTACAAAAACAATTGGCCGTTCATTTTGTGTTACTACAGAGTTTTCTAGAGTGGTGAACGCAACCCTAAATTCTGTGTGAGAGCCATGCTCGTCTAGAGGATCTTCCTGGATGAATAGAGGTACTGGCTGGTTTCTTGTTCATATTCTATTCTTCTTGGGAGGTATGTTCTGTAAACAGAAGGAAGAAATAGATTAGACTGACAGTTTAACATGAGCTCATGCTCAATCGCATGACATGAATACTAAAAGAAGGAAAACTTTTCCTAAATGCCTTGTAGACTCTCTCCATAAGTGTGGAGCGCTACACACCCATGCCCAACACTCTTCTTGATGCAACTTTCAGACTTTCTAGGACACTTTAAAACCTTAGGTTTTGATACCAAGTTTGTAATACCACAGGAGTACAGCCTGGACATCATACGGTGCTTACAGTCCTGAGGGACTACAAGGTAACCCATGAGCTAGTACCTGCTGTGAGCACTAAATATTATGATCACTAATGTTGGAGAATAACTAATACATCATAAGGTTTTCATAAATAAAATATGAATCTAAAGAAAGTAGCTATCTAAATCGATAGAACATGGGAATCTGAATAAACTAAATAACTAATTGTAGTGTCTGAAAATACTCTAAACTAAATAACTGTGAGTTAATGGGACAGACCCTAACTTACTCTGCTAATTACTGACATAGAGGCATGACATAAAATAATCTGTCCTCAAAATATGAGGACTCGCTAGTGCTACTTTTGAGATTCTAAGAAGTCTAAGCGCAATCCAGAAGCAGATCATCGGCACCTACGGTATAATACATCATAGTGCAAAAGAAAGGTGTGTGCAATCAGTACTTTGAATTTATTAGTATGCTAAATGAGGTAGGTTGACATGCATGGTTTCATGGACAGGACTAACAATAGTCTAAATATACATATAGAACATGGAGTACTAAATAGAATGCATGAAAGTCAATAAATACTGAAGGTACGTGAAAATTTGAGATTCTGAGGATGCATGACCAAGCATATAACATAAACTAAGTAAAATCTGTAAACTAAAATATTGAAATAACTGATATCTGTATGCTTTGGTCAAACAACACTAAGACTTAATGTCTGAACTGATTATTGGATTACAACTATAACTGGGACTATGACTGAGACTATGAGAGGTATCATCTAACCGGCATGCTCCATCTGAGGTAATCAAGGTCCAACCTATAAACCCAGTTGGAAGGGTGTTAATACTATGCCATGGGTACTAACACTTGCTGTATGGATCCACTATACTGGTATAATATTCGAAGGACTAAGGATGTCAAGCCTAATCTGATGGTTGAAAACTACGAGATAGTCAAGCCTAAGGTAGTGTAGGAAGCTTCCATCCCTACACTAGCTATGTGCTAAATCCTACTACTAACTGAATGACACTAGAATACTAGACTGTTCTGAGCCTTACTGATTATGATATCTAACTGATATGATAATGCCCATAGTATAATATAAAGTTATTCTGAAGATACTGAAATGAGACTAAGTAAACAACTATAATTTTTAGGTATTCAATACCCCAGGACTCAAAAGCAATAATAGTAAAATGACACCATAACTTGAAGAACATAACATGAAGGCTATTAGTAAACAATTATTCTTGTAGGCTTTTTCTCAAACACTTGAAGTTCATGGTTTGATCAAATTGTAGGGATGTCATGGACTTGTAGTAAAAGCATGAATTCAACATTAATATTACTAAATCATTATTTAATTTGAGGAATGACAACATTAAAACATGGAGAATTGAATAACAACAATAATTTCATTGAAACATGGTATAAAATTATAGTTCATGGAGATTCATAGGTGAAATCATAATTTAAAATCAAATAACTTGAAAAGACCACAATTTGGTAATTTAAATAGGATATTTGGACTCCATGGGTGAAAATAACCCATGGGTGAACATCTAACATACCTGAGTTAATAAATTTGGAAGGATTGGTGGTGAGTTCTTGAGATTTGGCCATGAATTTAAGAGCAAGGGTTTCTTGTTCTTGAAAATGGGATCTTTAATTTGAGAGGAATTGAATAATGATGAGTATTTAGGTTAATTAGAGGTTAAATTTATTGTTTAGGGGTTAGGAAAAATACCCTAATACCCCTAAACAAATTTAAAAAAGCAAGTTGGAACCTAAAGATCTCGATTTTTTGCCTTGGCGCGATGCGCCACTATCACCCTAAGCCACTGGAAAAGGGATAATTGGGAAACTAGATGATGGAGCGACGTGGTAAGATCATGGTGCTTCACTAGAATTCCATTTTGACCACCTCCGTGATGCGCCATAATCACAGAGGCTTACTAGAAATTGCTAAACGTAAACTTGGTCCTTGGAACAATGCGCCAACATCACGGTGCCACACTGAAAACTGATAATTGTTATTTAGACTGGCTCTGCAATGCGCTAAGAGTCAAAATGATGGTGTTTAAGGACTAAAACTTAAAATTTCCATAACTTCTTACCCGGTTATTGGATTGGCGAATTTTATATCGTTGGAAAGATAATTGAATTTCCTACGCAATGGCAGGCTCTAGACTGAAAAATACTGAATGTTTTGAAAATTTTTTATATTAATAATCATGTATTGGGACTTAGATTATGCTAGGGAAATACGTGGTATTATAAAGACACTCTCAACTAATGAGGACTTCACTCTTGGGATGGGAGACACTCTCAACTAATTAGGACTTCTTCCAATGGGAGGTGCTCTAAACTACTGAGGATCTTGTTAACCAATGGTGGAACATAATTGAAAAATTTAGGTGCACTAAACCCACATTCCCTCGCTGCTAAATTCTACTACAAAAATCGTTCTAGTGCTTATTCTTAAGAAATTCACCTTAAAGTTGCTTATGGGCTTATAATATTGAAAACTGATTATGCTTCTTTTCTAAGTCATACTCAAAAGAAAATTTGTGAATTTCATGGTATATCTAGGATCATCATATCAGAACTGAAACTTTAATCATGATGTAATACTCTGTAACATAAACTGGTAATCAAAGACTTCTACGAAACTTAGTAAATCATACTAGACCATTTATATATTTTCCAACTAATGGACTTTCATGTCAAAATTCAAAAACTCAATTTATAAGATCCATTAAGCAGGTAAAAACTTAAGTAAAAATGAAATATTGTACTAAATAAAGTTTAACTCAGGAGGAAACAACATATTTACAAATGGTCATAAAGTGGGTGTGAACCCTAATAATAAAATTCATAAGATCATATGAAAACCCAAATTTTTTAGTTACAAGGATGAATGAATATCTATGCTCAAACCCCACATTCCTGGACTTAGCGAATTATCTTGAGGGAAACTTGATTTTGGGATTTGAGAGTTTGAACTTTGGTGAGAAACCTGTGGTTAGCTTTTCTTAAGAATATAGTAGAAAAGGAATTGTGTAAATGTCTTTACGGGGTAATAAATTCCGTTTAATACTAGTTGTAGGAGAAATTAGGATGTAAACGACAAGATTACCCTGAAAAAACTAAAGAGAAAACTGACATTTGTCATCTCCGATACCATGGGCATGAAACAGCCTTATCGACCCACGCCAAGGGTGTGGCACAACCTTAATGAAGAAACCAGTATATATGGCATATCCTTATCTCGCTAGGCCACTAGATTTTGCATAGGGTTGTTTCGTGCCCCATGGCACACCCTAATCGTGGACTCTTACTATTTTAGGGACCTAAAATTCCCCAAAACCTGTTCTGAAAATTTTGAAACACTTCCTAATGATCCCATTAACATTTATTATAATGTATCATCACAAAAATTACCTTACAATGCATCATTACTATAAAAATAAAATCATCTAAATTTTAGGGTTTAACATTTTCTCCCCCTCAAAACTATTTCTCCTTGAATGAAGTTTGCGATTGCAAAAGGTCTATCTTATTGGTGCATTGGTCTAAGGTCTGAACTTTATCTAGAATTACATCTAAAACTATTCACCCCATAAATGCGTATACAACTAAAATCACTAATTACACAGGGGAATCATAACTTAGAATGATATGAGTCGGTAGGAGAAAAGTTTAGATGGGATTTCTTACCTTAAGCTAACTTTATGCTAGGAGAAAATAGGTGAGGATATCGACTCTTTATATCTGCCTCTTCTTTCCATGTCACTCCCTCATCTTATTGATTCATTCATAGAACTTTCTTTGAAGCTACTTCATTATTTCTTAACCCATGAACTTTTCGATCAAAAATTTTAACTGGGATATCCTCATAAGAAAAACTATCTTTCTCTCTGATACTTTATGTGGGGACTACCAAGGATATGTCTCCAATACATTTCTTTAACATAGACTTATGGAAAACTAGATAAACAATAACTAATTTTATGGAAAAACTAGCTTATTAGAAACATCTCTCACACACTTAAATATTTCATGTGGACAATGTACCATGGACTGAGCTTTCCTTTCCTTCAAAACCTCATCACTCCATTTAATGGGGACACATTAAAAAAATATCCAATCACCCAGAGCAATCTTTAGCTTTTTTTTTCCTAACATTTGCATATGATTCTGATGATATTGAGTGAGTTTTAACATCTTACAAATCAACTGAACCTTCTCCATAGACTTGAGAACAAAATTCGGACAAATCAAAGAAGTATAACCAACTTCAAACCCCTTATAGGTGATCTACACCTATGTCCATATAAATCTTTGAAGGAGTCATCTAAATACCAACATGATAAGTGTTTTTATAACAAAAGTCAATCAAGGGTAAATGATCATCCCAATCTTTGAAGTCAATCACAAAAGCTCTCAACATATCTTCTAGAGTGTGAATAGTATGCTCGACCTTACCATCTATCTGTAGGTCGAAAGAGGTACTAAGCTTCACCTTTTTACCAATGCAATTCTAAAATAATTGCTAAAGCAGAAAGTAAACTAAGTACCTCAATCTATAATGATGGATAAAGGAATCCTATTAAATCTCACTATCTCATGAACATAACTTTGCAGAATTTTCAAAATATGTAAGGTCTTAACTGGCAAGAAATAGGGTGACTTTGTCATTCGATACATGATAACCCAACTTGAATCATGTTGATGCTAGTGCAAGGAAGCCCCAAAATATAAACCATATTAATGAACTCCCACTTTAAAGTAGAGATGTCAATGTCCTGAAGCATACTTCTTGGTATTTAATGCTCAACATTTGCTTATTGACAATTAGGACACTGCCACAAACTTTGTTATATCTCTCTTCATACCATTCCACCAATAAACTTCCCGCATATCATGGCACAACTTTGTATCACTAAGATGAATTGAATACAAAGAACTATTAGAGTTATCTAATATCATTTCTCTCAATCCATTGATATTAGAAACACATAGAGGACCCTGATAGTGAAGGAAAACATCTACCCCTTGAGAGAGAATGATAATTTTTTGCTGATAAATTGCATCTATTAGCTGATGAATTATAGGGTCATTACGTTGCCTTTTTTAACCTTTACTATAAGAGATTACTCAAAACCATTTAGAACCATCAATCCACTATTATCTGTATCATGCAAATGAACTGCCAATTGTGATAGATGTATTTCTTTAGTAAACTCTTTCTTCTCCTTTTTAACATGGTCTACACTACCCAGAGACAACCTAATCAAAGAATCGACTACTATATTTTCCTTACCTAAATAGTAGAGCACATTTATGTCATAATCCTTTAGCAACTCCAACTACTTTCTCTGATGAAAATTTAACTCGTTCTGCATAAACACATATTGAAAACTCTTATGATCAGTGAAAACATCCAAACAAATACCATATATATAATGTCTTAAAATTTTAAAAAAAACACAAAAACTACTAATTTCATATCGTTAGTTTGGTAATCCTTCTCATGATTCTTAAGTTGTTTGGAGGCATACACTATTACCCTTAAATTTTGCATTATATAATAAACCTAATCTAACTCTAGAGGCATCACTATATACAAAAAATCAATCTAAATACTGAAGTAAATTTACTATTTAACTCTTGAAAGTTTTTCTCTCATTTGTCTATCCATTGGAACTACACCTTTATTTATGTCAACTTGGTCAGGGGTGCAGCTATTGAGGAAAAACCCTTTACAGACCTCTTATAATAACTAGTTAAACCCATAAAGATCATAATTTTTAATGGAGTAATGGGTCTAGGCTATTGCTTCACTACATTTGTTTTCTAAGGGTATACATAAATAGCTTCACCCAAAATCATATGGCACAAAAAGGTAACTGACTCTAACTAAATTTCACAAATAATAGATGATCTTTGAGGGTCTAAAACAGTAATCCCAAATTATCTACATGCTCCTCTTCTCTCTGAGAATAGACAACTATGTCATCTATGAAGAGAATTATGAACTAGTCCAAGAATTATTTGAAAAACCTATTCATTAAGTCCATAAAAGCTGCAGGAGCATTTATTAGTCCAAAAGGCATAACCACAAACTCAAAGTGATCTTAACGAGTTCTAAAAACATGCTTTGAGATGTCACACTCTCATACTTTCAGTTGATGATAACCTAACTTGGGATTAATTTTCAAAAACAACGAGCACCCAAAATTTTTCAAACAACTCATCAATTTTATGGATTAGATACTTATTCTTGATGATGACCTTATTATACCATCAGTAGTCTATACACATACTGAGAGTATAATCGTTCTTTTGCATAAATAGAACTAGAGCACCCCATGGTGAATGGTTAGGTCTTATGAACCGCTTATCAAAGAGGTTCTAAAATTGTTCCTTAAACTCTTTGAGTTTAGTCATAGTCATCCTATAGGGAGGATTGCAGATGGCCTAGGTACCTAGAAGGATATCAATCACAAACATGATTTCTCTATCAAGATGTACCCTATATAGATCCTCCTCTAGGAAGACTTCAGGAAACTCATTGACTACATAAATTGACCGGAGGATTGGAGTCTTAGGCTTAATGTCTTTAACCCAAAAAAGAAGATATACATATAGAGATTAACTATCTAGCTTTAACATAAGAGATGAAATTACCCTTTTGAGTTATTGGACTACCCTCCCACTCGAGTACTGACTCATTGCGAAACTAAAAGTTTACCATTTTGATATGACAATCAACTAAAACAGCATGAATGGAGCAAATCCATACCTAGAATGACATCAAAATCTATCATCTCTAGTTCAATTAAATCATCTAAGGTAA
This sequence comes from Capsicum annuum, assembly GCF_002878395.1. Taxonomy (NCBI): domain Eukaryota; kingdom Viridiplantae; phylum Streptophyta; class Magnoliopsida; order Solanales; family Solanaceae; genus Capsicum; species Capsicum annuum. The sequence continues at coordinate 40,893,869 of NC_061113.1, read as the reverse complement.
CAGTATGGAGCACTATTATAGGTCACTTTCTGTATATTCCCCTAGTAACAAATTACTCACCAATAGGGGTGGACACTGAGAAAAGCTAAGATAGTGTTTCAGGACTAACACAAAAATTCAATGCAACATATGGAGTCATAAAAGTGGGATTTAACCTTGGATCTAACAATACATAATCATTAATAAGAAAGATACAAAGAGTACCAGTAACTACATTTGGGGATCTCTCTTGTTCCTAAGAGAGAAAAAAGCATAAAATATAGTCTACCTCTATCTAACACCATTAACAGATAAAGCACCCTATCAAATGGTTAGGCAACCTAATGTCATGACTGAGTGTGAGAGAAAGTATCCTCAATTTTGCAAGATTGAGGGGCAATCTTTGATTCTATGACCTCGCATACCACACCCATGACAACCATATTTATTTGTATGGAACTCACCCAAATGATTTGCTACACTTCTTCTAGGTAGAAAAAACATATCCTGTAGAAATTCTACCTTGAGATTTAATGTTTGGTTCTCGACCCTACTGCTCCAACTTAATCCTAGGTGTAGGGGAACTTATAGAAGTTATTACGGGTGCTAACGAATGACTCTAAAACTAAGAATGATTTCCCCCTTCTAACTTATGCTGACCATACTCAAAATGCCCGATCCTAGCCCTCTTGGCCTTCATTTCCCTTTTTTTTAGTTTCTTTGCTTCAATTTATTTAGCATGGGTCATCAATAAATAAATACCTATAGCACAAATAAATATTGAAGTACTACACTTGTTGAGCACCAAATCAGATATCTCCATGACAAATTTACTTCTACGATCCCCAAAATTCGGCAAAAACTCTGGTGCATACTTAAAAAGCTATGTAAACTTGAAATAGTATTATTTCAAAGACATAGAAAGGTTCTTGAGGTTCATAAACTCCTCTACCTTAGCCTCTCTCTTCTAACAAGGAATTAGTCCTTATTCTACTTAGACCCTAAGAACTCAAGTGGATTTATTTTCATGAAATCTTTAAATCTGCCTATAACAAAGTTACCATTCTACTGAATTGGGTTTTGAGCCAATTGATTACCTTGAGAATTCAAAACCTAAGATAAAACTTGAATGCATCTCGAAACTCAGCATGGGAGAAATTTTTGTTCCATAGATCTGCAGGTGGTGGTAGGGCTAGCTGGTCCTCATTTCTATGGGCATAAGCTCTAGGAGGAGGCATTATTTATCGCGTGAAAGAATGAGTTAGATCAGATAAGGATAACATTAAATCATGATAGAGATTATGAAAGAAAGGATGATTTCTAATATTTACCATAATCTCTTGCTCACAAGTTTGGTGCATTTTACACACATGACAAAGACGCAACATAATGCATCTTGTCAGGCTCCTTCAGACTCTTAAAAACCTTAGTCTTTGATAACAAATTTGTAATGCTTCAAGACTACTCCCTGGACATCACAAGATTCTTACGACTACAAGTAGCCCCAAAGCTAACCCATTATTTGCAATTGGCATTGAATAAGAAATAATTTAAATAGACAAAAGCAAAAACATTATATTATATACTAAATTCACTTGGAATATTAATCTTAAAATGTCCAAGAAGACAAAGTGAACTAGATAAATTTTGAAACTCTAACTTTCCAAGAAGACAGTTGATAGGTTCTGATAAGGCTCTAAATAAACTAAAGAGATACTAGGATAGACTCCAACTAACCAGAAAGAAAACATAAAATTTAACTTATATGTATTAGTTGAACATATAAAATAAACATATCATTTTCCCTCAAAACATAAAGACTCATCAAATGACATAATGTAAGAGGTGGTGATTTTGTCTAATCTTACTACTGAGGATGAACACAAATAATGTAGCCACACAAGCATTTGTGTGGTTAGTACTACTGGAATGTGCTAAGTATGTGGGGGTGAATGAAATAAGTAAATTCAACATGAATTACAACCTTTAAACTTTCATGATAACTGTATGAAGACTCACCATATTCATCATTACAACTAAAAGCTGAAATATCATAGGCATAAGTAGTAAGAATACAGTTAAGTATTTTGATGAGTATACACCCTTAGTTTCAAAATTTAATACTTTAATTGTGGGAGATTCTTATAATTGACATAAACCATAAAAGCTATCATGAAGTCCAACATCTTACCCATGGTTTGGAGAGCTATTCTATACCTTGACATCGATAAGAACCTTACTTTACATTAATTCACTATTGGAAGGGAAGAAACTCTCAATTAACAAGGACTTTATCTTAAAGGAGATAATCTCAACAAGTGAGGACCCCTAACCTTTGGTGGCACATAGTCTAGTAATTTGGGTGCACGAAACCTACATTCCCTCAGTGCTAAATTGTACTCCCTAAATCATACTAGTGCTCACACTTAAGAAATTCAGCTTAAAGTTTCATATAGACTTATAATACTGAAAATTGGTTATGCATCTCTTTGTATATCATACTCATAAGAGAATTTGTGATCTTCATGGCATATCTAAGATCATGACATATCTGAGATCATAACTGAAACCTTTATAATGGTATAATACTCTATAACTTGAAATAGTGAGCTAAAACTTCTTGCAAACATAGTAAATCATGCAAAATCCAATATACATTTTCCAACTAATGGGATTCCATGAAAAAATACCAAAACTTAATTCATAAGATCAACTAAATGGATAAAAAACAAGAAATAATGAAATTTTGTACTAAATAAATTTAAAATCACGAGGAACACCATATTTTCAAAAACAAATAAAGTGATTATGAACACTAACAATAAAATAAAAAAACTCAAACCAATATTTTTTTCACAAGGATGGAAGAATATGCTTGCTCAAACCCCACATACCCCACCCTTAGTTGGATGCCCTTGAGTGTTTAAGAAAAAAGGAATTGTGTAACAGGATTCACGGGCAGAGTTGGGAATTATTTAGCACTAGTTATAGGAGTAATTGGGATGTAAAATACCAAATTACCCTACAAAAATAAAAGAGAACAAAAATTTAGCATCGCCGCGACCATGGGCATGGCCCACCCTTATCGCTCCATACCAAGGGCGTGGTTCGCCTTTTATATGATAACCAATAGGTGTGGCAAGCCCTTACTATGCTAGATCACTTGTTTTTGCGTCAGGGTATGCCATACCTTTGTGGCCCTAATCACGAACCTTAACTATTTCAAGGTCCTAAAATACCTCAAAAACCTTTCCAAAAGTTCTAAAATACTTATTAATGGCCCTGTTAACACTCCTTATCATTAATCAACATAAAATTTCCTTACAATGCATGAGAACGATCAAAATAAGATCCTCTAAATTTTGAGGTATAATAATATCTCATCCTTGGAACCATTCATCCTCGAATGAAGGTTGGGATGCGAAAGGTCTATCTTATATGTGCATTAGGCTATGATCTTAAAGTTATCTTGCCTTGCAACTAAAATTTCACACCCATAAACATTTATACAACTGAAATTACTAATTACACTTGTACTTCATATGTTAGAATAATATGAGCAGAATATATGTGAGGAGAATAGATTAGAAAAGATTTCTTAACATAAGTTAACTATATGCAAAGAGTAAATAGGTGAGGATATTGACTTAGCATGTCTTCCTCTTATTCTCATGTCACTCCCACAACTTATTGATTCCTACATAGAACTTTTATAAAAGTTACTTCCTTATTTATTAACCTTCGAACTTGTTGATCATGAATTTCAAATGGGATCTTCATAGGAAAAACTATCTTCATCCCAATAATTTCTATGGGCACTAATAAGGATGGGTCTCTAATTCATTTCTTTGACATAAACCATAGATAACTAGATGAAGAACAACAAATTGTGATGGAAAATCTAGCTCATAAGAGACACTCCTACACACTTTAAGATTTTATATGGACCAATGCACCATGGACTGAACTTTTTTTACTTAGAAACCTCTTTAGTCCTTTCATGGGTAACACCGTCAAGAATACCCAATCACCCACAACAAACTTTAGCTTTCTTCTCATAGAATCTAAATATAATTTTTGATGACTTTGAGAGGTTTTCAACCTCTCTTGAATCAACTGAAACTTCTCCATAGCTTTGAGAAAATAATCCAGCCCAATCAATGTAGCCTTACCAACTTCAAACCACCTTATAGGTGATCAAAACTGATGCCGATATAAAGCTTCAAATGGAGCCATTTGAATACTTTCATGGCTATTGTTATTATAATAAAACTTAATCAAGGGTAAATGATCATCCTAATTTACTTTGAAGTCAATGACATATGCTGTCAATATGTCTCCTAGAGTCTGAATAATAAAATTGGTCAAACCATTTGTCAATGGGTAGTAAGAAGTACTAAGCCTTATCTTTGTACAAAGGTCCATATGAAACAATTACCAAAACTGAGAAGTAAACTTAGTACGTCAGTATGAAATAATTGATAAAGTGATCCCATTAAGTCTCACTTACTCATGAACATATAACTTAGAATAATCTTCAATAGTATCTGAGATCTTAACTAGCACAAAATGGGCTGACTTGATCATTCTATTAATGATGACAGAAATAAAATCATACAGATGCCTACTGAATGAAAGCCCCATAATAAAATCCATATTGATGACCTCCCACTTCCAAGTAGGGATGACGATGTCTTGAAGCATACCTCTCAGTCTTTGATGATCAACTTTCACTTGTTTGCTATTGAGACACTTAGCCACAAACTTTGTGATATTATTATTCATACAATTACACCAATAAAATTCCCGTAGATCATGATGCATCTTGGTTCTACTAAGGTGAATTGAATAATAATGTGCTAAGGGGTCTTCTTGACCATTCATGATTTAGTATGATCATTGCGGACAAGGCCTTAACTTGGGTCGTGACAAAAGGTAAATGGATATTAGCTAATGAAAAACATCTAAAAATATGTGACACCTCAGATACTTAAACTCTATGCCCTCTGGGTGATAAACTCTTATATTGGCTAATTTCTTTAATGGAGTAAAAACTTCCCAGGAAAAAAGGTCAGTATCACTCATTACCAGTTGTAGGGTTGGACTCATTGTCCCACCAGTAGATGCCCAAGAATATAGCCTATGACCACAACTCTTCATCACGAGTCATTAGGTCATGTAATGAGTCATGGTAAGAAACTCGTGGTCATAATAATAGAGGTTTAGGATTTTGGTACCCATGTAATGATTCAAGGCAGTGACTCATGGAATGACCTCACAAATCGTTACCTACCTCGTGACAACTCAAACCAGATTTTCCTACTCATTTTATTTTGGGGCTTTTGGGATTTTTCATGTCCTTACACTTATTTCACAATACCTAAAAAGACAAAGGGACCCTATTATCCTCTATTACTAAAATCGAAACCTAATCTTTATACCTTAAACTCCAAAAGTAGGAGAAAACTAGGGTTCGTAAGGAATTCATCTCTCAAACTCCTAAATTTGGAGTTCACTAAACATTTTGGTATTTCTAGCATGTCTCACATACCTCAATTGAATTTGTGGTACTAAAATATATGTTTTCATCGTTATTCATATGATTTAATTATTGGGATTGAAACTAGGTTGAGGTATTTTGATTATTTTAACTAGAATTATATTTTCCATGGTTTAAATGTCTTGTGCATACTTAAATTGATGATTTTTAATACTGAATTGGTGAATTATTGTGGAATTTGCAATGGGTAACATGGGTTTTCCCAAATTGATGAATTTTGGCTTGGTACTGGTATTAACCTCAATCCACCTACATGATTTTTGTTTTAAATGTGGAATTTGCATTATTTAATTCACTTTCAAAACTATTACATTACATTAATGGACAAATAGATACAAATAGAATTAAAATTCCTTGGTGGCCATTATTTTAGATTTTTAAAGGAACCTAGGAGTCAATTGGTTAGTTGGAATGGATTGGCATGATTATTTAAGCTTGAAAGTGTAATTGGTATGACAATACCAAGTGGTAAATGCCTTAATAAAATAATCCTTGGTTTATGGTTGGAATTATGTGAAAAACTCATTTTAATTTGGGCTTAAAGGGTGTTATGCAGCTCACCGTAAAGGTAGACGTCCCGGGGGGACCAATATTGGAAACCAAATTTGCCAGAGTAGGGGTCTATATGACCATGTTATTGGTTCACACACTATATATTTAGTATGGATGGAGACTTGTTTTCTCTATCTCTTATTTGAATTTCCTTGGTTCATACAACTAACATGCAATAGGACACTTTAAGAATGGGGAGTTGAACCCATATAATTCGTGGGTGCCCTTAATATAGATAGAGCTACACAGTTCATGTTAACGGTTTAAATTCTTATATTAATAGCCCTTGTCCTTATCCCAACACCTTAAATATGTATCGATAAGTATGTGCATGTGGTTTTACTAATTTTTGAAATGACAATACTATATCACTTTCACTAAGTTATATGCTAGTGTTTATCCCATAAACCATCACTAGATGCTGCATTATTTCAAGATTTAGGGTCCGAGTTTTATATTGTTACTCATGTGTAGCATTAGGTGGTGTGGTTCTTCTATTTAATTTCTATGAAGTGGTGATCCTCCATCTTTCAAAAGGACCTTTCATTTTATTAGGTGTCTTTTTATATTTTAGAAATTATGATTATCATGGTCGAGGCATTGATACACTCTGGTTTTTATCCTTTAGAAAATTTCTTAGATTTTTGGTTTTTAGACAACATAAGAGTGGTAGGTGATAGTCATATAATGGGGTAGGGTTGGTACGCTCTTGGTCATATGCAAACTAGTATTGGTTGGTAGGTTGGATTGGTTTCTAGAATGGGTACTACTTTGGTGGTACGAGGCATATGGTTGGTACCGATTTGTAGGGTTGGAGTTTTTCCTTCCTTAAATCTGAGACATAGTAGAATAGCTTTGATCTGAGTACTAGTGGCTCACCATGGGCGATGAGTTAGGGTATGATTCATACTATTAACTTGTGTAGTAGGCAATGTTAAAACTTTCTTTGATTCCATTCTGCTAGGTATACGATTTAGGGGTACTGATCATATGGTTTGGTATGACTTGGTTTAGGTAAGTCGTATAGTGGACAGTGTTGGGTCCAAGGGGGAGGCCTAGGGTACGAATAGTGGGTGCCACTTGTATTGGTGGGTAGGGTAGTCATACCATTAGATGGGATTTTTATACATGTAAGTTGGGGGTAATATAGATATTTCTGATTATAAATCATTGGGAACTCACAACTTATATCACACTTGGGATATTATTACCCTATTATTCTATTCTTAAACACTTAGAAACTCTGTTAAAACACTCTCAAATTCTCTCAAGTCTTTCAGGAGAAGGAAGGCTAGGGTTTCATCCATAGGATCAAATTAGGGACTTGCTAAGGTAATTTCTCTCCACCTTTTTCTAATCTAAGGCAAGTTACTCCTTCCTCATTGGTAGTTCCAACTAAAGACATGTTTATACAATGTTTTCATGGCATGATTATTGTATGGTTTAGGGTTTTCAAATATACGTTGATGGTTTTGGTATTCAATGTTTGGTTATGGTTTTCCCATGTTTTAATTATGTTTTTACATTCTTTAATAGTGTATTAGACAATTGGTTGCATGAGAATAGTTAATTTGTAATTGGTTTTGGTTTTGGAAACACTATGCCTTCAACGTGTTTGATAAAATGCCTATGAGAATGATTTTGGTTAAATTATGGGATTTTAATAGAACTATTGTATGATATAACTTGGTAATTTAACCCTAAAAGATATGAATGGTTTTAATGGGTTGGAATGGTTAAATGGTAAGGTCTTTATGGTAATGGTTAAAGTTTAATAGAAAACTTATAAGGTACAATGAAATCCCCTATGCAAACTTAATAATGAAACACTTGTTGGATACATGGGATTCCCTTAAGTCAACTTGATAATATCATCTATAGGTATATGGGAATCCCCTAATGTTGTCTAAGAACATTGGTTACAAGCTATAGTTGGTATAACAATGCCATTACTTATTGCCTCGATTATTAATAATGACACAATGGCTTGGTTGGTTTGCAATTATTTTAATTGGGCAATAATGGTAGGGTATGATAGCTAACCATGGAAGGTGTGTGTCCAATGGACGGACGCTGGAAACCCATATTTGCAGATATGAGGGTTGGTCATGGTGACTATATATGATACTTATGAGGTTCACGAGAATCCTCTAAGTACACTTGTACATATATATCATTTAGAGTGAAGGGTTCTTGGGAATTGCCTTCTCTTCTAGTATCTCTGATTCATGTGACTACACATATTAGGGCCTATTAAGGGGGTTACCCTAGACCTATATAGCTCATGGGTTATTCTAGGATAGTTAAGCTATACATGCCCAGGTTAGTGGTTTTAAGTACATGTTAAACCTAATTATCTTTCCTGCCATAGTTACATATACATATATATATATATATATGTATTTATATTTATATATATGCATATATGTATGGTTGTAAATGCATGTGGAAGGTCTACTTGGTTTTACTGGTTGGCATTATTTTATTCTTATCCTAAGTGCTTGCTAGTGTTCACCCGCTAACCAATATTCGTGTGGCTATATCCCCATGCGATGTAGAAACCGTCCATTTAACTCCTATTTCTTATTATTCAAATTTTGGGATTAGATTGGTTGGATTGAATGGTGAGCTTCCACATTCTTAAAGGATCCATTTCTTTCATGGATGTCTTTACATACCTTGGTTACTTTATGGATTTTGGTTTTGGCTATGGTTGGCAAATTTCCCAAAAGGATATTGGTTTTCTTTTGGTAAAAGGCTTTTGTGGAACTATTATAGGTTTGTATGGGTAGTGTCGTATTAGTGTCGGCCTTAGTATATACATTGGTGTTGGGGCGACACCCTTAGACAGTATAGTTGGTTGTTACATCCTTTTATATTTTTGATTATATTTATTTATATTTTAGGATCTATTTGGTATGGGATTATGGTTTGGCTTAGTTTGGTTATTGGATGGGTTAGGATGGTGGGTCTCTTTTGAGTCAGTCTTAGCCATAGACCTATCTCAGAGTCTAGATTTGGATAATTTCTCTATCTTGTTAAATGTTTGGAATTCATCTAACTCGACTATATGTCCGAATGGCAGTTGTGTTAGGTATTATGGGTGATTCCTGGTCTTGGTGGGACTTGGGATGCCCATTACGATAAGAACTCGGGTTGGGTCATGTCAATTTCGTATCAAAGCCTTAGGTTCATTATCAATTGGGGAGTCCACAAGGTCATATCTAGTAGAGTCTCTTTTCGGGGTTTATAGTATGCCACACTCATAAGGGAAATGATACAAGGCATTTTCTCTTTCTTGGTATTCTATTTTCCATCTTGGAGTCTAAAGTCTTAGATTCTTCTGATTTTTGTTCGCTTATTATTCAGATCATGCCTCGACGATCTTAAGCTCACAAAAATTCTTCTATCCCAAATGGGGATGCTGTTGATGGGCCACGCTCTACTTAGGGGATCCATACTCGATCTAGAGGTCTCATTCATGATGTTTCTAGAGTCCCACCAATTTCTTCTAGTCCTCCTTAAGCTAATGTAATGAATGTGGAGTTTCATCAGTCAATTCATATGAGTGCTCATTTGGTATCTTCTCAGGATAAGTGTGGTGTATTTGGTATTTCATCTATGGAGGCTACAATGGTTGGCTAGTTTAAGAGTCTAAATCGTCCAACTTTTAATAGTGATAAGGTGGAGGAGGATTCTTAGGGTTTTTTAGATGAGGTGGAGAAGATCTTCATGGAGATACAGACCATAAATATGGATGGGGTGAAATTTGCTGCTTACCAATTTAAGAATGTTACATTCCAATGGTATGAGAAATAGGATCAGGTAAGGGGTGATGATGTTGAGGAGTCATCATTGTGGGAAACATTCTCCAATAATTTTCTTGACCACTTCTTTCCTTAGGAGTTAAGCAAAGCAAAGGTGGAGGAATTTGTTAATCTAAAATAGGGGAAGATGTTGGTCAAGGAGTATTCCTTAAAATTTCACTAGTTTTCTAGGAATGCTCCCAAATTTGTGTCTGATATGAGGGCCAAGATGAGAAAGTTCTCTTCATGACTGTGTCAGGATTTGATCCTTAAAAGTAAAAAGTTTTTGCTGATCACAAACGTAGATATTTATAGGTTGGTTGTTCATATTTAATATGTTGAGGATAAAAAGAGGAAGAAGGCTAAAATAGGGGAAAATCAGGGTAAGAAGTTTAGGTTCCCTGAATATGTTGTTCAACAAAGTGGTAAGGATGATGGTAAGTTTCTAAAGAAAAAGTAGGGGAGTTCTGGTTACTTCTCTACAGCTAGTAATCCTTACTCAAAGCAATCGAGTGATAGGCGTCAGTAGGGTGGTGATAATATTGAGGTGCAGGGTGCCTAATCGCAGGTGAGTGGGGCTTAGTTGGCCTAATCATGTCTATATTTATAGTTTTATGGTCATCTTCATAAAGGTTTCTGTGATGAAGGGAGGGACAAGTGTTTAAAATATGGTTAGCCAGGCCATATGCTTAGAAACTATTAGGTTGGTCAGGGTGCTTTGGGAGAGAAGCACAAAATGGGGTTGCTTCTGTATAATTTTTGCTCCTAGTACTGGTGTAGGTCGAAAAAGGTTATATGCTCTTGTTAGTAGGAATCTGAGGCATCACCTGATGTCATGACCGGTACATTACAACTCTTTTCTCATGACGTGTATTGCTTGCTTAATCTATGGTCCATCCTTTCTTATATCACCCCATATGTATCTGTGTATTTTGGTTTTAATGTCGAGGTTATTTCAGATCTTTTTTCTATTTTTACCCCAGTAAGTGACTCTATGATTGCTAGAAGGGTCTATAGTATGTGTATGGTATCTGTTGGTAGTAGGGAAACGTTGGTATATTTACTTAAAGTTGATATGGTTGATTTTGATATTATTCAAGTGATGGATTAGTTACACTCTTGTTACAGTCCCTTGGATTGTCGAACCCATAAGGTTGTCTTTAGGTTCCTTGGTGAACCAATTATTAAGTGGGAGGGTAGTTTCTAGCTCTTAGAGGAAGGTTTATTTCATATCTTATAGCTTGGAGGTTAATCTCTAAAGGGTGTCTCTATTATCTAGTCTGGGTTAAAGATTTTAACTTAAATGGTCCTTTTTTCCATTCTATTTCAGTGGTGAATGAAATTCCTGCGGTGTTTCTGTATGATCTTCCTGGTGTTACTCCGGATAGAGAGATTAAGATTGCGATTGATTTGGTTGCGGACATTTGTCCAATTACTATTCCTCCTTATTGAATGGTTCCAGGGTACTTAAGGAGAAACTTAAGGATCTTTTGGATAAGGGTTTTATCCATCTTAGTGTATCCCCGTGGGGTACATTGATATTATTTATATGGATGAATGATGAATCCCTTTAGATATGCATTATCTATAGATAGTTGAGTAAGGTGAGGGTTAAGAAAAGTATCCTCGTCCAAGGATAGATGACTTGTTTGATCAGTTGCAGGGTGTAAAGTTCTTTTCTAAGATGGACCTTTGGTTTAGATATCATCAACTTAAGATTAGGGAGGTATATTTCCCTAAGACAGCTTTTTGTACTCAGCATGGGCACTTTGAGTTCTTGGTTATGTCACTCGGGTTGGCTAATTCCCCAATAATATTTATGGATTTGATGAACAAGGTTTCTAATTAGTTTCTTGATCTTCTTGTCATTGTGTTTATTGATGACATTCTGGTATATTTAAGAGTGAGGTGGATCATCTTAATCACCTCCAGCTGATCTTAAATACCTTGAAGAATCAATAGTTGTATGTCAAGTTCTCTAAGTATGAGTTTTTATTAAACGTTGTAACTTTCTTGGGTTATATTATTTCTAGTGAGGGGATCATGGTTGATCCAGAATTTGCTACGGTGGTTAAGAGATATCCTAGAATCATGACTCCAATTGATATTCAGAGCTTTATGGGTTTGGCTAGTTATTATAGGAGGTCTGTGGAATGCTTTTCGATGATAGCTGCCCCTTTTACAAAGTTGACTCAGAGTTCTTGTGGTCTGATATTTGTGAGGGTAGTTTTGATAAGCTGAAGGATAAGCTAACTTCGGCTCCAATTTTGAGTTTTCCTGAAGGTAATGAGGGGTTTATTGTTTATTGTGATGCATCCCAGGTGGGACTTGGTTGTGTTTTGATGTAGCATGGAAAGGTGATTGTCTATGCTTCTAGGTTGTTGAAGGTGAATGAGAGAAATTATCCTACTTATGATTCGGAGATTTTAGCTGTGCGATTCACATTGAAAATTTGGCGGCATTTTTTGTATGGAGTGCACATGGACATCTTTTCTAATCATAAGAGTCTACACTATATGTTCACTCCAAAAGAGCTAAACCTTAGGCAAATGTGATGGTTTGATCTTCTCAAGGACTATGATATGAGTCTTTACTATCATCCAAGTAAGGATAATGTTTCGTCTTTACTATCATCCAGGTAAGGATAATGTTTCTTCTGATGCTCTTAGCTGGTTGTCCATGGGGAGTTTAGCTCATGTGGATAAGGAGAAGCTGGAATTGGTAAAGGAATTGACCTCTTGCCTAATCTTGGGGACCGTCTTCTAGAGTCCGAGAATGGTGGTCTGTTCGTATAGAAAATGGTTCGATCATCACTTAGTTTAGAGATCAAGGAGAATTAAATGCTGGATCCTATCTTGATGAAGATTAAGGGTGAGGTAAGTGGGAAAAAGTTAATGGTATTTGAGATCAATAGTGATGGTACCTTGCAGTACCAAGGAAGGTTATGTGTTCTTGAAATCAATGGCTTGCGTGAAAGAATATTGATCAAGGTGCATGATCACGCTATGTCATTCATCCTGGTTCGATGAAAGTGTATCATGACTGCAAGGAGATTTATTGTTGGAATTGTATGAAGAGGGATGTGGCTAATTTGTGGCCAAATGCATAGTGTGATAATAGAAGAAAGTTCAGCACTTGAGCACTTGAGGCCTAGTGGTTTGTATCAAGAAATTGAATTACCTGAATCGAAGTGGGAGGTGACTAATATGGATTTCATTACCAATCTTCCTCAGTCTTGAAATTAATTTGATTCAATTTGGATCATCATGGATAGGATGACAAAGTCGGCTCATTTCTTGCAAGTGAGGACTAACTTTTTGGCAGAGATTTATGCAAGGATGTATCTTCATAAGATTGTAAAGCTGCATGGAGTACCTATTTTGATTATCTCTGATCGCGGTACACAATTTTCATCTTATTTTTGGCGGTCATTTCTTAAAGGGTTAGGGAATAATGTTAGTCAGAGTACTGCTTTAAATTCGTAGATGGATAGGCAAGTAGAAAGGACTATTCAAACATTGAAGGATATCCTAACTGCATGTGTGATTGACTATGGTAGTAGTTGGATTTAGCATATACCTCTTGTAGACTTTGCTTACAAAAATAGCTATCATTCTAGTATTAAGATGGCTCCTTGTCAGGCATTGTACAGTAGAAGGTGTAGATCTCCTATTGGGTGGTTTGAGGTTTGTGAGGTGGATATTTTTAGTCTGGACTTGGTTTATTAGGAAATGGAAAAGGTAAAGGTGATTTGGGATAGGATTAAGGCTGCCCAAAGTCGCCAAAAGTCTTATACTGATGTAAGGCACAGAGACGTTGACTTTGAGGTTAAGAATAGGGTGTTCCTAAGGGTATCACCCATGAAGGAAGTGATGCATTTTGGTAAAAAAAGGAAGATTAGTCCTCAGTATATTTATCCTTATGCGTTTTTGCAAAGGGTTAGTATAACTCCTTGAGTTTGTACCCCGGACGATATACGGTGCTTATAATCCCAAAGGACCACAAGCTAACCCATGACTGGTACCTACTGTAATAATTGAATGATAATACTGTAATATGCAAAAATTAGGCAGAAACTCGCCATAAGGTTCAATACTAAATTACAATTGAATAAGGTGTAACAATGTCAAAACTGAAATATCTATTTGAAAATACCCAAGTCTGAAAAGCCTCTAAACTTTCTGAAATATGGAGTTGATGTAACAAGATCCAAACTAACTTCGGCTACTGAAATAAAATAATAAACTGAAATACTGGAGAAAATAAATATGTCCTCAAACTATGAGGACTCACTACTAACTCTATCTGCAGACAATCTAAACTACTAAGGGTGCTCGGGAGCTCGTGCATTTGAACCTATCATATAAGACATCATAGAGCAATAAAAAAGTACGCGTTAGTACTTTTAATTTACTAGTATGCTAAGTGAGATAGGCTGAAATGCATGGGTTCATATGAATGAATAATACTGACCAAATAACATGAATATAACTGAATGAGAGCATATACATGAATACGTATATTGTAATTGAGATTGTGATGGTACTAAATAATGAATCTAAATATTGATTAACTGATATCTGAGTTTATTAATACTATACTACTGATAACTGAATGACTGTATCTGATAGTCTTGATTCTGTTGAACTATGCTGAGTTCCGCATTGAGGTGAGTGACTACGTCTGATAGTCCTGAATTTGTAGAACTGAACTGAGTTCTACTTTGAGACTATGCGAAGTAATCATTTAACCGATATATCCCTTTCTAAATAGATTAGGGTCCAATCTGTAACCCTAGTTTGAAGGGTGTCAATACCGTACCACGGGTAGAGACAAGCTATGAGTTAACCCTCTCTAATAGAAAGCTCTTTCATCAAACCTTGCTAGCAAGAAAACTCGAATAAGATGTTTCAACCCCCCTAATATCTAGCAGGAAGATATCTCAACCTATGCTGGATACTTCTTTCTGTAATGCAGGGATTGCTACTAAGGGTTAAAACCTCTACTGGCTGGAATGTCCCCATCCCTGTGTTCGCTCGATTCTAAATCTTACTCCTAATTGAATAGACACTGAACTGATTTCTAGTCTGTACTAGGATAGATTGAACTGTTACTAATTTTTCTATTTGGCTGAGCTGAACTGAGTTAACTGGGTTCCTTGGACTGATAGAATACTACAGAATTCTGTTATCTGGCTGAGTACAGAGTACTACTAATATCTAACTTGAATACTGTGACTGATTTTTAACACTACAGAGATTTCCTAAGTTTCTGTAACTGACTGAATTCTACTGACCGAGACATTACTGAGATTACTCTGTAACTGACATTGGCTCTAGGTAAACAACTAAATTATCAGGTATTAAATACCCCCGGAACTCGATAGCATAAAAAGTAAAGCATAGAATGATCTTGAAAAACATAGCCATAGTCAATTGTTCACAATTCATTCACTAAGAAATTTGATCAAACACTTTCATGGCATTGTATATGCATATAATACTAAATAACATGTTAGCATCATTATTCAATTCCAATTTCACAATTTCAATGGTTTAACATGGATTCACACGAATCTACACACATAATAATCAATTCCACATAAAACTTGTAATAAATCATGAAATCAGAACCTAATTTAAATAATAATCATCAATACACTTAAATTCCAATCATGGAAATCATAAAATTAAACTACTTGAGGTTTAAATGAGTTTCTTGGACTCCAAGGGTGGAAGGAACCCTTGAATGAACACTTCACATACCTTGGTTGCTAAAATCAGGAAGATTACTGGTGGCATCTTGAGACTTGAATATGAAATTCAACCACCTAGGGTTTTTGTTCTTGAGTAATTTGTTAAATAATGAGTGTATGTTTCAAATAGAGGGATAAATATCATGTTTTTAAGGGCTGAAGGATGTGGAGAAAGACCCAAATACCCCTAAGGACGCGACTTTCTAATGACTGAAAACTGAATTGTCGATGCAAAGTTCGACACACCGTATCGATGGGATCGATGCAATGTCTGGCGCACCGTGTTGAGTCTGCATCAACTCACTGGAAATTGCACTGAGCTGAGCAAAAAATTATTTGTCAACACAATGGATGACACGACGCGTCGAGATCGTATCAACCCACTATTTTGGTCACTTGAACTTGGTCTAAACGAGGTCTGAAAAATCTGAAACTCATCTGGAAACACCTACTGACACTCCTGATCTTGTATAAACCTAAAGATCAACATTTAATGGTCGTAAAGGTCACAGAATTAGATTGCCAACTTTCGAAGGCTAAAATAAAACTAAGTATGGGAACTTAGTTAAATTTTCTAAGTTTGGGACCCCTTGACAAGCTTTAAAAGACTGCATTAAGAATAGAATTTTGTAGGGTCTTACAATATCTCCCCCTTAAGAACATTCATCCTCGAATGAGACTATTAAACTGAGAATACTAAGTTACTGGATTTAGACACTGGACATCCACAACTGAAGCATGATTTCATGACTAAGATTATTGATATGCTGAATTATCATACTGAAGATGCATATCTGATGCATGAATACATAGCTGAGCATGATTCATGAATGCATGACTAGGATTACTGATAAGTTAAGTTTTTATACTGAACATGCATGTATGATGCATGGGTACATGACTGAACTAATTTGTTAATACATGACTGAGTATGCAATGATAATTTATACCAAGTTGGTAGATATATCTGAACAAGAGACTGAATAAAGTTAGGGAAACTGTTACCTTGAGCTGAGTCTGAGTTTACGAATAAGAGGTAAGGATACTTGGTCCACATGTCTGCTTCTACTTCCCAAGTGACTCCCTTAATAGATTGATTCCGCCAAAGTACTTTGACTAGAGGGACTTCTTTGTTCCTCAACCTACGAATCTGACAATCAAGGACTTCGACTGGGATCTCTTCATAAGAGAGGTTGTTTGATAATGCTCAACTTACACTTAGATTTAGTGCAAGGCGGTCGTCGTTAATATATTTACCCAACTTTGGAGTCAGGGTCAAATCCAAAAGGAATAATGTGATGGCGATTAAACTAGTTTGAAACTAAAGCTACAAGTTAAATTCAAATAACTGGCATGAAAAGACAAAATGGAGGTTTTTAATGATTAGAAAATAATTGTTGGTCAGTTTAGTTTCAGTGTTTGTAATCAAGAGTTTATGGAAAGACTAGAATTATGTTCATTAGAGGTTTTGTAACTTGACAGATGCTAATAGTGGTTTAAGATTCTCACAGTAGATAGGACAACAGGTTATCTTTATCGAAGTTATTCCTAAATGTCTCTCGACCTACTGAAAGATTTAATTACCTAATCCTCTTAGACATAGGGAATTTATATTTATGACCAGATTTTACCTCAGGTTAATTAACATTGTTACGCGTCAATTATCAAATAGAAGTTTTTAGTGCTTCTAAGTCCCTATTAATAGTTCACTTCATACTATATTTTATTTCTTTCTCAAGAAAATCAAAGAGGGTGTTATCTATCGTTTACAACCAATAGACGATAAATAAAACCTCAAAATTATCAAATAATCCTATTACCTTTCGAATCTTGAACACTCAGCACCTTATTAAGACGTCACCCTAGATCCCATAATTCAAGTTAGAGGGATTTAGCAACTCATAATGCCAAAATCGAAACACAATTGGATTCGTGCTTTGAAAGACAAACTTACCACATGATGAATAGTAACTAGTGATTCTCAGATTATATCACAATAGGAATCCCAAAAATATTGATTAAATCTCTTCAAAGTAATTGCTTTTTTGAAGCCAAGAAACTAGAGAGAGAAAATAAAAGAATATTGTGTCTCCAAACTCTATTTTGAATTCTTAAGAAAACCCTTAGCAAGGCTTTAAATAGTTCACCCTAATTATGAAAACAAAATAATGAAATTCAAAAATTCCTCGGATTAGGTGATGCCATATGTGATAATCTATTAGGAGGCTAACGACTTATCACAAATACGTCAGCTTCCTTTATGCTTTTGGTACTCTCTGCCTCATGCTGACGACAAATGGTGATGCCCTATTAGCTCCTTGATGACCTATCATAAATGTTGTCAAGGCTTTTCCTCAGCTCTCATGTTCTTCCTTAGGATGACGACAATCTTGACGACTTATCAGCTTCTTGACGTCCTATCACAAAATTTTATCACAGTTTTTGACTTAGGACAATTCTCTATCTATTGCAGACGATGAAGCTGATAGCTTATCACAGGGCTGACAACTTATCACAAATGTCATCATCCACACTTTGCCTTTATTTACTTCAGATTTCAGCTTATTAGCTTTCATTCTTGTTGGTTCTCTAGCCTCTTAGCTTCTAATACAAAATCCAACATAAAGCAATCAAAAACGACAAAAGTTACTTAAGACTTCGTACTTATTCTTAGTTAAAGGACTCAAATGTGTTATCATTAGCTCACACATCAACACCCTCAATTTAAAACAATTGCTCATCCTCAAGCAACTCAGCATAACTAAGAGAATACAAAGCACATTTGGCAGTCAATCATCCATATTATCTCAAAACACTTTCACCATCTCCAGAGTCAGTAAATTTAAGTACAATGAAGAACACCAATGCAACAAACATGAATAAAGATATGGCATCAATTCAGCTATAAAAACCATGCATGGACACATATTACACTACCCGAACAAATTAGTAACTAGCAATGTAACCAGTATGCCCTCACAGCAAAGAAATCCCCCTCATCTCATATCAGGAATTATATATGTAACCATGGGGACAATCAAAACACTCACTCTCAGAATGAAGTTCCAATCAGTGTTTGCCAAGTACCATAGGCTTTCCCTTATTTTCATTACCCAGATCTTCAGATAGGTCATCTAAGATCACTATAGGACTTCTCTTAGGCTTGTAAAGTAGGCTAGGGGCTGGTATGATACTTAATGGTATTTAAAGTGACTAAGCCTCCTTGACACTACATTAACTTTTTGGGGTTTCACTCATTAGACTTTTTTTATTCTTCTATTTTCTTGATGGCACTTATTCACGATGGGTGCGGCCTTTTCTACAATTAATTTTTTTTTTACAACTTTTCTTTTTCTAGCTCTTTTCTACCGCACTCATCTTTTTATTCTTTTCTTTTACTCTACCTTTCTTCCTACTCATTTTACATCATGCACCCCTATGATAGCCACCCTTAACTTAGGCCATTTGCCTAAGTCAAGGTGCACAACATCCAAAGAGGACCAGGGCCAAAACATGTTCATTATGATATAAACTGGAAAAGTGACAGGTGTCATAAAAAGAAATAGGCTAATCAGGCTCAAAGAAGGGATCAAGGGATATTCTATATACATGGAAGATTATTTAGGCTAAAAGTGAGCTAATATCAAAATGGCCTATGATCCTTTCCTAACCCCTATCCTTGAACCAAGGTAAGACTAATCGGGCAAGTTTTGGATTTCAACATACAATGGAAACTTGGTAGTATCTCTCACACACATGGCACAAAGGTACATCACAAGCTACTACCCATTCGGTTCATGCAATTATTTAGCAACGGTTATTATGTTAATTGAACTAATGCCATAACAAGATACACAGTGGTCACACATAAATGCATATCACACAGTTATAAAATAGACCTTTGGAGAGGTGTTCAAAAATTAACAAAAATATGTCAACTATCATAGATAGTTATTTTTCTCCTAGTTAATCACAACACATCACAAAATAAAACACAATTCACCAAAACATTATGGCTCTACTAGGAACAAGACTCTAGGGAAAAGAGGCACGGCAATAAAAACCCCAAGAGGACATCAACACCCACAAGTATCCCCACCCTCAACTTAAAATCATGCAATATCCCCAATGTATCAAACCAAAACAAGAGAGTTAGAAATATACCTATGGCACTATGGGTGCGAAGAACTGATGTCAATCAACAATACAAATACAAATAACAAAATACCTTGGTTTGCTTCCCAAGAAGCGCCTACTTTAGTGTTGTGGCATGACCCGACTCATCTTTTTCCTCCACCTTAAGAATATGAATTTAACCCCCAACTTAGAGTCTATCTTCTTTCCTTGATCATAGGGTGGTGGTATAAAGATTAAGAAGCAGATTAATGGATGATGCATGTTAAACAACTCGATTTTAAAGTGAGGTGTGTTTTTATATTTCTTGTCTAATCTAAAATTAAGAATATAGGATTCTTGTTCCTCATTTTTACACACCTCTACTATTTTAAATGATTCCACAAACAAGATATCATCTAAACATAATGTAGAAAAGTGCTTTGAATGAGGCCCAATCAATCCTACTTCAAAATTTACTCTATCTACTACACACTCACTTTTTTTCACCTTCTCAATGTCGGTCTGAAGATCAAGATGACAATCGAGTGGTTGCGATTCTTGAGTTTTCTTCTCAAATTGGCTAATGTCCTCTTCATATTCTTCTTTGTTTAGCCACTATAAATATGGTAGGAGTGGAAACTCCTTTATCTCTGCCCATAGCTATTCTTGATTCTCTAAAATTTGTTTTATCAATTTGTTTGGTTGAATCATGATAGCACACATATCTTCAGTATGATCGCTTTGACGACAAGCCAAACACCAAGTTATAGTATGTAGGACAGTATCCCTATCATATTGTGAAGGTCCATTCCATGAATGTCTAGGTAAATCTGGACAACAAGCCTCAAAATATGGTTCCCCACAATAATAACAAAAATTGTCACAAGAATCATCATCACTTAAAAAACCATCTATCCAAGCTGACATCTCAAGAAAGGTGTGAGAAAAATAAAAAGAAAAGAAGATAAAATAAAAAAATAAAATAAACAAATATTTACAAGTTTGAATTCAAGAAAGTAAACTAAAATTCCAAAACAACTCAATACGCCAAATTGTTCCCCGACAATGGCGCAATTTTTGATAGCCTATCAGAAGGCTGACGACTTATCATAAATGTCGTCAACTTCCTTTATGCTTTTGGTACTCGCTGCCTAACATTGATGACAAATGGTGATGCCCTATCATCTTTTTGATGACCTATCACAAATGTCATCAAGGATTTTCCTCATCTCTCATGTTCTGCCTTAGGCTAATGACAATCTTGATGACTTATCAGCTCCTTGACGTCCTATCACAAAATGTCGTCACAGCTTTCGACTTACGCCAATTCTCTGTCTACTGCTAACGATGAAGCTGATAGCTTATCACAAGGTGACGATTTTTCACAAATATAGTCAGCCATACTTCACCTTTATTTACTTTAGATTTCAACTCATTTGCTTCCATTCTAGTTGGTTCTCTAGCATCTTAGCTTCTACTGCAAAATCAAACATAAAGCAATCAAAAATGATAAAAGTTACTTAAGACTTCAAAATTATTCTTAGTTAAAAGTCTCAAATGTATTAAGATTAGCTTACACATCAATGTTCTGAATATCTATGCCCTCTATAGGGACTAGACTGCTGGGTCACTTATGTATTTCTTTAGCAAGGAGACATGGAACATTGTATGCACTAAAGATAAGTCTGAATATAACTAAAGCTCGTAAGCTACCTTTCCAAAATGACTAAGAATTCGGTAAGGACCGACATGTCGGGGACTGAGTTTCCCCTTCTTGCTAAACCTCTTCACTTCTTTCATAGGAGAGATTTTTAAATACACAAAATCCCCAATCTTGAACTCAAGATCTTTTTTGTGCACATCTACCTACGATTTTTTTTGGCTCTGAGCTGCCTTAAGCCTTTCCCTGATGAACTAGACTTTTTCTAAGGTATCAAATACAAAGCCAGGCCCTACCATTGCGGCCTCATCTACTTCAAACAAACCAATGGGAGATCTATACCTCATCTCATAAAGCACCTCAAACGGAGTCATCTGAATACTGGAATGCTAGCTCTTGTTATATGTGAATTCAATTAAAGGAAAGTGGTTATCCCAACTACCTTTAAAGTCTATCACACACGCTCGTAGCATATATTCTAAAGTCTGAATGGTCCTTTCTTCTTGGCTATCTGTCTAAGGATAAAAAGCTATACTTAGGTGAACTCTGGTATCGAGACCCTTTTGGAATGCCTTCCAAAAATAAAAGGTGAACTGGGCACCTTTATCTGAGATAATGGACAACAAAACACCGTGCAATCTGACCAACTCCCTAATATAGAGTTTGGCATAATCCTCGGCTAAATAGGAGGCATGGACTGGTAGAAAATGAGTTGATTTGGTCATCCTATCTATAATGACCCAAACTAAATAATGCTGGTAATAAGTATGAGGCAAACCTATAAAAAAGTCCATGTTCAGTTCTTCCCATTTCTAGGTGAGACTACTGAACTCCTGAATAGACCCACTAGGCTTCTGATCTCAATCTTAACCTACTAACATATTGATCATTTAGCCATAAACTTTGAAATATATCTGTTCATCTCACTCCACCAATAGATCTCCCACAAATCATAGTACATCTTGGTAGCCCCTAGATGAATAGACTAGCGCGCACCATGCACTTTTGCAAGAATTTACTACCTCAAGTCATCTACACCTAGCACACATAGCTAACCCTAGAAGCATAACATACCATATCCCCAGTAGGAGAAAAGATCTACTTTCTGATCTTTGACAGATTTATTCAACTTGACAAGACTGGGATCCCTATCCTGATTTTTCTTTACCTCAAAAACTAGGGATAATTCGGAACTACTCTTTATCCATACACTACCTTCTGCTGAATCGACTAAGAAAAGACCTAGTCAGGCTAGATGATGAACTTCCTAAGCTAACTTCTTTTATTATCCTCAACATAGGCAACACTACCCATAAATATTCTACTAAGAGCGTTAGCCACCACATTGGACTTGCTCGGATGATACAAAATACTCATGTCATAGTCTTTTAAAAACTCCAACCACCTTCTCTGAAAAAGGTTGAGATCCTTCTGAGAGAGCACATACTGTAGGCTCTTATGGTCAGTAAACACATCAACGTGCACACCATATAATTAGTGCCTCCAAATCTTCAAGGCAAACACTACTGCTGCTAACTTAAGATCATAAGTTGGATAGTTCTTATCATGGGGCTTAAGCTGTCTAGAAGCGTAGGCTATGACTTTGCATCACGACAATAAAACATACCCCACTTCAAATCTGGAAGCATAACAATACATAACAGCACCATCAAAACCATCTGGTAGGGTTAAAACTAGAGCTATAGTGTGTCTCGTCTTCAAATCCTAAAAATATTTCTCACAAAAATCTGACCACTGGAATTTGACCTTCTTCTAAGTCAATCTAAACATAGAGGATGCAATAGATGAAAATCACTCACCAAACCATTAGTAATAGACAACCAAGCCCAAGAAAATCCTGATATCTGATGGAGATATGGGTCTAGGCCAGTTTCTCACTAGTTCAGTCTTTTGAGGATCAACTCTACTTCCATCACCGAAAATGATATGTCCAAGAAAGGTACTGACCTTATCCAAAATTTGTACTTACTAAATTTGGTGAATGACTAATGTTTTCTGAGAGTCTGTAATACTATTCTGAGATGGTCTGCATAATCATACTCACTGCGGAGTAGACAAGAATGTTATCTACTAAGACTATGATGAACATGTCCAAGTAGTGCTTGAACACACATTTTGTCAAGTATATGAAAGCTGTTGGGGCATTTGTAAGACCAAAGGACATGACTAAGAATTCTAATTGACAATACTGAATTCTAAAGTTTGTCTTTGGGATGCCACATTCCCTGAGTCTGAGCTAATGATAGCCTGATCTAAGGTCTATCTTGTAGAAATAATTGGCACCCTAGTTGGTTAACCACGTCATCGATTCTAGGAAATGGATAGTTGATCTTGACCATGACTTTATTTAACTAACAGTAGTCAATACACATTCTGAGGGAACCGTCTTTCTTATGCACGAATAGAACTGGTGCACCCTTTGGGGAAAACTAGGTTTGAGGAATCCCTTTTCTAGTAGATCCTTTAACTTCTCTTTTAATTCTTTGAGTTTTGTAGGTGCTATTCTATATAGAGGAATAGATATGGGCTAAGTATCTAGGAGAAGGTAAATTTTGAAATAAATTTCCCTTATGGGAAGAACTCCGGGAAGATCTTTGGGAAATACATCTAGCAATTCACATGCTACTAACACTTATTAACGATTTGGGATTTCTAAATTGGAATCCTGGACTCAAACGAGATGGTAGACATATCCCTTATATATCATTTTTCTAGCCCAAAGGTAAGAAACAAACTGACCCCTAAGTAGTGAAGTACTACCCTTCCACACTAGGATGGGATCATTTGGAAACTGAAACTAGACAATTCTATTTCTGCAGTAAACTGAGGCATAGTGGGAATGAAGCCAATCTATGCCGAGAATGATATAAAAATTGGTAATCTCTAATTCGACTAAGTCTGCTAAAGTGACTTTCTGAGATATCATATCTATGTAGTTCCTAAATACCCGCTTGGCTATGATGGATTTACCCACTAGGGTAAGGAATAGGAAAGGCTCTGCTAGAATTCCTGGACTGACTCTGAAATCAACATTTATATATGAAGTAACAAAAGACAAGGAAGCTCCTGGATCTAGAAAAGCATAAACATGCAAATGATAAACTTGTAACATACCAGTGACCACATAAGGAGAACTTTCCTGCTCTTGTCGTTACTAAAGAGCATAGAGTCTGTTTGGGCATTGCCCACTGGTGGCATCAGAAGAGGCACCCTACCGATTCAGACGATTGGATTGAGCTGGGGGATGATTATGCTGACACTGCAAGCCTATTTGAGGATGCTGTCAGACCCTATGGCCTGGCTTTCTATATCTGAAACACACATCACTACCAGCTCTACAAATATCATGGTGGTTTCTACCTTATATCTAACAAAGGGGATTGGTTCGGGCATTGCTAACACTACCCTGAGGTTTAGGGTTTGACGCCCTATCTTTGTTACCATCTCTAAATTTTGGCATAGGAGTACTAGCTGAGGAAAGAGGTGGAACTAAGGATTTCAGGTAAAAGTGAGAACAATTCCCACCCCCTGACTTAGGTAGAGCAAAGTTGAAACAACCTATTCTGGCTCTCTTTTTCTCCTTCTTCTTCTCTTCATTTATGGCCTCTTCTATCTACTGAGCATGGACCATGAGCCTAGATATGTCTATCTCCATAATCAGCTTGCGATCCTGTACTCTTTTTCCATACAACTAGATACCCCAAACACAAACTTAGTCATCTTAGATCTTCTATCGGCTACTATATGATGGGCATATCTGGATAACTAAGTGAACTTGAGAGGATACCCTTGTACTGTCATATTGACCTACTTCAGATTTATAAAATCTAAAACCTTCGCTTCTCTCAACTTTAGCGGGAAAAACCTATCCAGAAAAGAAACAACAAACTCCTCCCATTCTATGAGCCCTACATCTGAGGCCCTTTCTACTTGTTACTATTTAAACCATGAGTGCTTCATATCTTGTAACTGATATATGGATAACTCAACACTCTCAAAGGTAGTCACCCCCATAATATCTTTAGTTTTCTACACCTGATCAAGAAATTCCTGAGGGTCCTCATCTGACTTTGACCCAGTAAAAGATGAAGGGTTCATTCGGGTAAAATCCTGAATGCCAGCAGTAGTAATATTAGCCACTAGGTTGGCCAGAACTGTAGCTGGACATTTATTCTGGGATATAATAGATTGAGATTAGGTGGTGAAAGCTGCTCTAAACTCAGAATAGGAGACATGTTCGTCTAGGGGATATGGCTGGACGAGCTGGGGTTCTGATAGGTTTCTCATTCCTCTTCCCTTAGTCCTCTTTAGAGCAATATCCTATAAATGGAAAAGAAACATGGAGTAGATGTATAATTTAACTGGAACTCATGCTTACTCGCACGACATGAATAATAAAAAGAGGGAAACTTTTTTGAAAATATCTCATAGACTCCAATCAATAAGTGTGGTGCACTACACACCCATGCACAAGACTCTACTAGATGTCGCTTTCAGACTTCCTAGGACTCGATTGAACCTGGCTCTGATACCAAGTTTGTAATGCCCCAATTCTACACGTCAGATGCTACACGATGCTCATAATCCTAAATGACCATAAGCTAACCCATGACTGGTACCTACTGCAATAACTGAATAATAATACTGTAATATGCATAAATTAGGCAAAAACTCACCATAAGGTTCAATACTAAATTACAACTGAATAAAGTGTAACAACGTCAAAAACTGGAATATTTGCTTGAAAATACCCTAGTCTGAGAAGCCTCTAAACTATTTGAAATGTGGTGTTAATGGGACAAGTTCCCAACCAACTTTGGCTACTGAAATAAACTGATAAACTAAAATTCTGGAGAAAATTAGCATGTCCTCAAACTTTAAGGACTCACCATTAACTCTGTCTACTGAAGATCTGAACTACTAAGGATGCTCGAGAGCTCGTGCATCTGAACCTATTATATAAAACATCATAGCATAAGAGAAAATTAAGCGCCAGTACTTTGAATATATTGGTAAGCTAAGTGAGGTAGGATAAAATGCATGGGTTCATATATATGAAAAACACTGAATGAATAACATGAATATA
Organism: Capsicum annuum; assembly: GCF_002878395.1. NCBI lineage: Eukaryota > Viridiplantae > Streptophyta > Magnoliopsida > Solanales > Solanaceae > Capsicum > Capsicum annuum. The sequence continues at coordinate 40,867,334 of NC_061113.1, read as the reverse complement.
ATTGTATGAGAGCACATGCATGAATGGGTGACTGTAACTGAGATTGTTATAGTACTGAATACTGAATCTAAATATTAATTAACTGATATTTAAGTTTACTAATACTGTACTACTGATAACTAAATGACTGTATCTGAAAGTCCTAATTTTGTGGAACTATACTAATTTCTGCACTGAGCTAAGTGACTATTTCTGATAATCCTAAATCGGTAAAACTAAACTAAGTTCTATACTAAGACTAAATCTAAAACTGAGACTGTGGGAGGTAATCATCTAACCAATATGCCCCTTTCTAAATAGATTGGGATCCAACCTGTAATTTCAGTTGAAAGGGTGTCAATACCATACCATGGGTAGAGACAAGCTGTGAGTTAACCCTCTCTAACAGGAAGCTCTTTCATCAACCCTCGCTAGTAAAAAAACTTAAATGAGATATTTCAACTCTCATAATATCTAGCAAGAAGATATCTCTGCCAATGTTGGCTATGTAGTTCTGTAATGCAGGGATTGCTACTAAGGGTCAAACTCTCTACTGGTATCTCTTGGTGCTAAATCTTACTCCCAACTAAATAGACATTGAACTTATTTCTATTCTGTACTAGGTTGGACCAAACTGTTATTTATTATTCTATTTGGCTGAACTGAACTGAGTTTACTGGGTTCTGTGAACTGATGAAATACTACTAAATTTTGTTAACTAACTGAGTACAATGTACTACTGAAGTCTGAACTGAATACTATAAATGAATTATGAACACTACTGAGATTTACTGAGTTTCTATAACTGACTGAATTCTACTAATCAACACATTATTGAGATTATTCTATAAGTGACACTGGCTCTAGGTAAACAACTAAATTGTTGTGTATTGAATACCCCCAGAACTCCATATCATGAAAAGTAAAGCATAACATGATCTTAAAAAGCATAGCCATAGTAAATTGCTCACAATAAATTCACTGAGACATTTTATCAAACACTTCATAGCATAGTATTTGCATATATTACTGGACAATATGTGAGCATCCTGATTCAATTCCAATTTCATAATTTCAATGGTTTAATATGGATTCTCATGAATCTACACACATAATAATCAATTCCACATGAAATGTATAATAAATCATGAAATAGGAAACTAATTCAAATTATAATCATGAATACACCTAAATTCCAATCATGGAAATCATGAAATCAAACTACTTGAGGTTTAAAAGATTTTCTTAGACTTTAAGGGTGGAAGGAACCCTTGGATGAACACTTCACATACCTTGATTGCTAAACTCTTGAAGATTACTAGTGGAATCTTGAGCCTTGAATTTGAAATTCAATCACCTAGGGTTTTTATTCATGAGAAATTTGTGAAATAATGAGTATATGTTGCAAATTGAGGGCTAAATTTCGTGTTTTGGGGGGCTGAAGGACATACAAAAAGACCTAAATACCCTAAAGATGTGACTTTCTAATGACTAAAAGCTAAATTATTGATGCGCAAACCAATGCACCGCATCGATGGGCTTGATGTGATGATTGACACGCTGCATCGAGTCTGCATCAGCTCATTGGAAATTGTACGAAGCTAAGGTATAAATTATATGTCGATGCAATTGAGGATGCGACGCATCGAGATCACATCGACTCACTATTTTGGTCACTCAAACATGGTCTAAATGATGTTTAAAAAATCCAAAACTTGTTTGGAAACACCTACTGAAACTCCTGATCATGTATCAACCAAAATATCAACATTTAATGGTGATAAAGGTCGCAGAATTGGATTGCAAAATTTCGAAGGCTAAAATAACACTAAGTATGGACACTTAGCTAAATTTTCTAAGTCTGGGACCTCTTGACAAGCTTTAAAAGACGGTATTAATCTTAGAATTTTATGGGGTCTTACATTTGGTAGCATGTCTTATGAATTGGAGTTGCCTTTAATGGTATTTCAAGTCTCTATATTGAGAAAATGTATCGGTGATCCTTTCTTAGTTGTTCCTTTAGAACGACTAGGTATCCCAGATTCTCTGTATTATGAAAATATCTCGATTGAGATATTGGATCGGCAAATTTGTATGTTATGGACTAAGGATGTGGCCAAAGTTAAGGTTCTATGGCAGAACCACAAGGTGGAAGAGGCTACATGGGAAGAGGAAAGAGACATGAAGCCCAAGTATTCGTATTTTTTTTCTGCTTCAAATATTCATATAGAAGGTATGTGTTCTAGATTACATCTTTATTTTTTGAGTTTGTTAAAGAAAATGTTGATTTCCTTGCATCTTTATTTTCTATCTTAAAGGTAAGAGTAGAGGCATATAAGGGTGTAATTTGTGCATGTACTACCTTATCCATTATTCAGGTACGAATGATCCTAGAGGGGGAGACCAAAATACCTCAGGTTTTAAACCTTAGAAATTTCATGAATATTTGGTTTCTAGATAGCATACAAGTGGTAGGTACTAGTCGTATAATGAGATATGGTTGTTATGCACTTAGTCGTATGCTAACCAGTATTGTTTGGTTTTATGACTTTGGTAGTACGAGTCATATAGTTAGTAACAGTTTGTAGGGTTGGGGTTTTTCCTTCACTCAATATGAGACTTAGTAAAGTAGTTTGGGTATGAGTATGAGTGGCTCACCATGGGTCATAAGTTAGGGTACGAGTCATACCATTAACTCGTATGGTAGGCATTGTTCAAACTTTCTTTGATTCTATTCTACTAGTAATATGGTTTAGGGTTACTGATTTTATTATTGGATACAACTTGGTTTAGGTAAGTCATATGGTGGATAGTGTTAGGTCAAAGAGGAGTCCTAGGGTATGAGTGGTGTGTACCACTCGTATTGGAGGGTATGACTGGTATTGGGTAGTCGTACCATCTGAAGGGATTTTATGCATGTAAGTTGGGGCTAATCTGGACATTTGCCCTTATAACTCATTGGGACCTGGCAACTTATATCATATTCCAGATATTATTTACCCTATTATTCTTTTCTTAAATAAATAAAAACTCTCTTAAGACACTCAAATTCTCTTAAGGCTTTGGGGCTAAGAAAGGCTAGGGTTTCATACATAGGATCAAATTAGGGACTTTCTAAGGTGATTTCTCTCTATCATTTTCTAATCTAAGGTAAGTTACTCCTCCCTCTTTGTTAGTTCAAACTAAGTCATGTTTTATACAATATTTTCATGGCATGATTACCATATGGTTTGGGGTTTTCAAATATATGTTGGTGGTTTTGGTATTAAATGTTTGGTTAAGGCTTTCCCATCTTTTAATTATGTTTTTACATGCTTTAATGGTGGTTTGGACAATTGGTTGCATGGGAATGGTTAATTTTTAATTTGTTTTGGCTTTAGAAACACAATGCCCCCAACGTGTTTGATAAAATGCCAATGTGAATTCTTTTGGTTAAATTGTTGGATTTTAACAGAACTTTTGCATAGTATAACTTTGTAATAGAACATTAAAAGGTATTAATGGTTTAAATAGTTTGGAATTGTTAAATGGTAAGGTCTTGATAGTAATGGAACACTTGTAGTTTACAATGGCATTGCCCAAGCAAAATTAATAATGAAACACTTATGGGGTACATGGGATTTCCCCAAGTCAACTTGATAATATAGATAAGGTTCTATTCCGATGGAAATGGTAGAACAACTCTCCCCTACGTGGGTAACATGTTGGACTTCATGACAACTCACATAGTTTATGTTGTTCATAAGAAACTCCCAGATAGAAAGAGTAAAAATACAACTTTTAGAACTATGTGTGATGACTCACAAAGATTATCTATGCTTTATTATTTTGCAGTATATGTTTTTTATATTCGAGCCTAGGTGAGTCATTTACACATATCATGCATCCTTTGAAAGTTTTGTATGGAAATTGAATTATTGTTCTACTTATGCATTCACCCCCATATGTTCAGTACAACCCAAAAGTACTAATCCACATATATGTGTATGTGCTACGTTATTTAATAATGTAGGTTCAGATGCTCATTTCAAGTAGCGTGATTGATTGGGAGTGTCTTTATCTACATCCAGACAGTTGGTGAGTTCTTATAATTTGAGGACCCAGTTATTTTGATTTCCATCTTAATAAAGTAGTTTGTTCAGTTGTTTTCAGTCAGTTTCAGTAAGTAGGGGATATGTCCCAGCGGTTCTTTAGTCAGTAGCTATAGAGGCTTGTCCGACTGTTAGATACATTTCAGATTTTAACTGTTGATTTACCGGATTTGTAAGTTAAAATACTTTCAAATATGATGAACAGTAAAATTTTGCACAACTTAAGCTGTAATTTAGTATTTCAGTGTTATTGCATACCTAGATTGTCTTTGTTTTGAGTTTCAAAACCTTAAAAGGGATTACAAGGTTAGCTTGGATCTACTCGTATTCCCGAGAACCATATGATGTCTCAAGACATATTTTTGAGGTGATACAAATTGGGTATCACAACCTAAGGTTTAACGAGTCCTAGGGAGTCAGACTAGCCATGTTACGTAGAGTCTTTATCATTAGTGTGAAGTGCGCCACATTTATGACCAAGAGGCTATGAAATGGGTTAGGAATCATCCTTTTCTTTTGTGGTTACAGTTGTCTCTATCTTCTTTAACTCATGCTTTTACATGATAGAATATGCCTCCTAACTGAGTTAATGCACATAAAAATAGTGACCAACCATCAATGTAAGACAATCCTCTAAATAAGAATGTGTTTCATGCTTAGTTTCGAGCAGCCTTTTGGGCATTTCCCTAAGCTATGATTGCCAATTTTCAGGACAACCATCAGGCTGCAGTTCTACTTCAGCATTATGGTTATTTAGCTTCAGCTAGAATTTATGTCTTCATAAGAATTAATCCACCTAAGTTTTTTGGGTCTAAAGTTGGTGAGGACCTATATTTCTACATTAATAAGGTAAGGAAAATCTCTCAAGTTATGTATGGAAGAGAATATAGAATTTGCATCCTACAAGCTGAAGGATGTTGCTTATGGTTGGGTGATTATGCGGAAGAATAGTAGAGATGAGAATGCAGCTCCTATGAGTTGGCAGGTGTTCAGGATATTTTTCTGTGCATATTCTTTCTATGTGAGAAGAAAGAATCTAAGGTTGAGGAATTCATGAGCCTGATATAGGGCTCGATGACAGTGAAAGAGTACTTTGTTAAGCTCACCTAGTTGTCCGAGTATGCTTCCGAGTTGATAGCTGACCCTAGATCTAGTATGTGTAAGTTTGTCACTAGAGTGTTTGGTTTAGTAGTCAAGGAGTGTATGATTGCCATGCTTATTGGGGATATGGATCTTTCTAGATTGATGTCTCATTCTTAATAGATTGAGGCGGAGAACTTGATGCCGAGATAGAGGGGAAATTAGAAGACAAGAAATGGACAGTTTGAGTAGGGCCAAGCAAGGTTTGGTGAGGATAGTCATTCAGAATTATACGGTCACTCACATATACCAGTGCCCCCGTACCCAGAACCAAGCAAGATCAGTGGGGTAGGATTTCATTGTCCAGGTCACAAAATAGTGTTGTTGGAAGGTCCAATGATCCAACATATGCTAAGTGTGGTAAAACTCATCTTGGTGAGTATTTATGGGGTAACAAAGGTTGTTATGTATGTAGAATGTTGGGTCACGATATCAAAGAGTGATTGTATGCTAAGCAAAGATATAGGGATGTTCATCCCCAGACTCAGTCTACTAGCGCACCAGTTCTACTGGGTTGCCCAGTCTCTCCCCAAGGTGCATCATCCTGCACTGGTAATGGTCAGCGCCAAAATAAGTTTTATTTTCCAGCAAGGGATTTCACCAGAAGTTGTTACTGGTATGCTTCATGTATTTTATATTGATGCTTATGTACTGTTAGACCCAGGGTCAAATCTCTCTTATGTGACTCCATTGGTTGCGATAAATTTTTGGGTAGGTCCTGAAAAGTTCTCTAAGCACTTCTTAGTTTCTACCCCAGTAGGTGAGTCAGTTATTGCCAAATGATTCTATTAAAAGTGTCCTATCACTGTCCTTTATGAGATTATATTAGAAGAATTAATAGTGTTAGACATGGTCAACTTTAAACTTATTCTGGGCATGGTTTGGCTCTATTTCTGTTATGCATCTATAGTCTGTCGCACACGAGTAGTGAAATTTTAGTTACCTAATAAGCCAGTCATTGAGTGGAAAAGTAATTAAGTGTTTCCCAAGAACCATTTTATATCCTATCTTAAAGCCAGAAATTTTATATCAAAAGGGTGCATTTACCATTTGGATAAAGAAAAGGATACTAAGTTTGAGACTCCAATCGTTTAGTCAGTCCGAATAGTCAATGAGTTTCCTGAAGTTTTTCCTAATAATTTACCAGGGGTACCTCCCGATAGAGAAATAGAATTAAGTATTCATCTTCATCCTGATACTCAGACCATCTATATTCCTCCATATCATATGGCTCCAGGAAAGCTTAAAGAGTTAAAAGAGCAGCTTAAGGACCTTTTAGATAATGGTTTCATGTGGCCCATTGTCTCTCCATAGGGCACTATAGTCATATTTATTCTAAGAAAGATGGTTCACTACGGACGTGCGTTGACTATCATCAGTTGAATAAAGTCACAATCAAAAATAAATATCCTCTTCTTAGGATTGAAGACTTATTTTAAAGTTAGCATGCATCCTTTAAAATTTTTGTAAGAAAATTGAATTATTGTTCTACTTATGAATTCACCCCCATAGGCTCAGTACAATCCAAAAGTACTGATCCACATATACGTCTATGTGCTACATTGTTTAATAATATAGGTTCAGGTGCTCAGTTCCAGCAACATGATTGATCGCAAGCAACATTATCTATATCTCGTCATTTGGTGAGTGCTCATAGTTCGGGGACCTAGTTATTCCAATTTCTAGCTTTATAAAGTAGTTTGTTTAGTTGTTTTCAATTATTTTGAGTCAGTTGGGGGTCTATCCCAGCGGCTCTCTAGTTAGTTATAGTAGAGGATTGTTCGATTATTAGATACATTTTGGATTTTAAAAGTTTGTTTACCAGATTCTATGTTAAATTTCTTTCATATATGATAATCCGTTAAATTTGGCACAACTCAGGTAGTAATTCAGTATTTTAGTGTTATTGCATGCCTAGATTGTCTTTGTTTTGAGTTTTAGAACTTGTAGAAGGCTTATAGGGTTATCTTAGGGCTACTCATAGTCCCGAGCACCGTGTGACATCTTGGGACACGTTTTAGGGTGTTAAACCACTACCAAGCCCATATTTACCTGGATGATTCTTACCACATCTCTCACAAAGTGGGTTAGTACAACTACTATTCATACTACCCTATGACTTAGAGCATCGCGCCCTATCTCAACTGTCATTCCTAAACTTTGTCACTAGCGCACTAGCTAAAGATAGAGTTGGGCCTAAAAAGTTCTAACGAAACTGAAAACGGTTAGAATCCTCTGACCTCAATTGAGAGAAATTAAAGCTATCTATTTTGTCTCTCTTATTCTCTCTCTTTCTCTCTTTCTTCTTAAGTTTTTGCTCATTAATATATTAATCTTGGACCATAATCCTAGATATGTTTGTATCCTTAATAAACATTGTGGTCCTACACTCCTTGACCACACTATCAGTTATACCAGAAATAAACTTACTTATTCTAGACCTATTATCAGCCACCATCAAAGAAGCATACCTTGACAATTCAGTAAATTTAAACGAGTACTCCTTAATACTCCTATTACCTTGCTTCAAATTAATTAACTACAAAACCTTAGCTTTCCTTAATTCTAACAGAAAGAATCTATCTAAAAAGATGTAGCAAACTCCTCCCACTCTACAAAACTTGAACCTGTGCCTCTATCCAACTTTCGTAGTTGCATCATTTGTGAGCCACATCCTACAACTAGTAAGCAACCAACTCTGCACTCTCACTAGACATGAAATCCATAATATCAGTCACCTTTTGAACCATATCAAAGAATCCCAGTGGATTCCCATCAGACATGGATCCTAAAAACTGAAGAGGGTTCATTCGAGTGAAGTCCCGAATCCTAGCTGCAACTGTATTAGACACTGAATTTCTTGTATAGCAGCCTGCTATTTGTTTGAGCTGATATTGAGTGAGCTATAATAGTGAAGGTGGCTCTGAACTTGATGTGAGAGACAAATGTATTTAGGGAATCTTCCTGAATACGCAGAGATGTGGGCTGATTTCTATTTCTTCTTCCGTTATTCTTTCTGGGAGGCATTTTCTATAAAAAAAAAAGGAAAAATGAATTAAGAAGAGTGTTTAACTAGAGCTCAAGATCTTTCACACAATATGAATGATGAAAGAAGAGAAACTTTTCCTAATTCCTGTTATAGCCACTTGTCCATAAGTGTGGTGCGCTTCACAGCCATGCACAAGACTCTACCCAATGCAACTTTCAGACTCCCTAGAATACTGTAAAAACATAGGATCTGATACAAAGTTTTGTCATAACCCAAGGCTACCCCCTACTCATGACAATAGTGCTTATGGTCACAAGTGACCACAAGCTAACCCATGAACTGGTACCTGTTATAAGCACTGAGCAATATAGTAATAATAGAGATGCACAAAAATCATTGAAGAATGCCATAACTGGTTTTCTAAAACATATGCGAAAATATTAAAATATGACTAATAAGACTGAAAACTAACTGACAGTCTGAAATGTCTAAAAGCCTCTAACTGACTTACAATAAGGCTAATGGGACAAACTCTCAACTAACTCCAAATGACTAAGAAAGGAAGAAATATAATAGGTCCAAGAAATATAAAGACTCACCACTGATGCTGCTATTGACTATCTATACTGTCTAAGCACAGTCGAGAAACTGAGCGTCTAAACCTATGATATCAAACATCATAGTACAAAGAAAAGTATGTGATCAGTACTTCGAATATACTGGTGTATGAGATAAGGTTGGTTGAAATGCATAAGGTTATGTGCATGAAGTAAAGATGGATTGAATAACATGGGATTACTGAATATAAATACATGACAGCTATTAAATTTGAGAATGCATGACCAAACATATAACATGATTTTAAAATAGACTGTAAATTGAAATACTGAAATCTGATAATTGAATAGCTAATAAACTGTGATACCCCGAGTTTTTCCATTAAATATTTTTCTTCCAAATATGTCGAGTCATTAAAGCCTTTTTATCTTTCCAAGTGTCCGTTAAGATCTCAGATGAAAATATGTTGAATTCTATTCATTATCATGATTAATAATTTTTCAGTATGGAATTTCAGGATATGCAATCCGTCATCGAGTAGAGCATCGAATAATCTTTTCAACAATATGTGAATCATCCAAAATGGACACTCGAGTGATGAGTTATGATCATTTCGATCTAACTGTGAATAGTGGTGAACAGTAAATATGCAGGAAAAAAATACTGAGGCCAGGCGAATTTTAGGTCAACTTCAAACGATTTTAACTCCTTGTACATAATGATCTGAGTAAGCTACTATATATCATCAGAAAGATCTGAGAGTACTCTTTCCAATGAAATTGGTTCATCCAATTTGTCCATCGGAGCAAAAAGTTATGGTCGATCTAATTCAGCCTACCAAAATAGTCCATCAAAGGACAGATTTCACATTATTTGATTTTTAAGGGTATTTTTACCATTCCCACTCCAATCCATCCGGGTAAACTATGGATTTAAGTCCATTAAGAGCATTCAATAGCTCATTTTTCTTTAAAATTTCCTAAGACTCAAACCCCAACCCTACTACTCCAAATTTCATCCTTCTATGTCTCTTGATTGAACCGTAGAAATTTCAAATTGATTTGGGATTCGAGTTGATCAGGTTAAGGGCTTCGAGAAGCACCCTTTATTTCCATCAATAAAGTTCCAGAGTCGGAAGTTCATATTCATCTTCTATTTTTACGTATGTGGGGCTTTGAACAAGAATATTTCTTCCGTTGTTGTGCCCGTATCTTTAATTTTTATTATGGATTATTATGAGTTTGACAAATAAATTTATTTCCAAGATATCCTACCATGAGATTTCGATTATGTATATATGTAAATTATTCAAGCTTGCCAATTATGATTATTTAATGGATTCATATGGTTTTGTAAGTTGAATTATGTCTAAATAGTTCGATTATGAACTTATAAAGATTTGAATTGTAAGTTTTGAATCACATGAGTATTTGACTATTTTCGTTCTATGAATTGAGATTTAATGTTGGTATTCTTGGTGTTTCTATCAATAATTGATATATTTTGAACATGTATCCACGTTTTAAGTTCAAGAATGAATTATTGGTATTTCCAAGTATTTTCAAGCCATGTGACAAATTTTAAGCTTCTTTATGATGATTTGAGTTATTAGGTATATTGATATCAAAGTTACAATGAGTCTTGGTATTTTTTGGATGGTTTTGATGAGTTAAATTTTTGAAAATATTACGTATTAGGTCTTCATATCCTTGTCCAAATGTCGAGTCGGTTATGGTTCAATGCATTGATACCTTGTTGATGTTGAGAAAGATTAAAATATTTTGAAGTAAAATGTGTTGAGTTAGGAATCCACAAATTTATATGATTTGATAAATGAGAAACAAATTTGATTTGGTCTTTATGATAGACCCTTGTGATGTTGTGGTGGATTTCCTAACGCATTCTGAGCTTGTCGGGGAGTAGTACTTAGCACCGAGAGCAAAATTTGGTAATTCCTAAAACCTATGTGCCACCATAGGGTTATTTGATGATGATATTATTGGCCAAAGAGCCCGATTGTAATTATTGCAGTTTTAAGGTCGCACTCCCTGGCAAAGAGTATGACGCTCCCGCCAATAGGGCATTCAAATGTTGGTATTCCGCATAGCTCACGTGGGGTTGTCGATTATAGAAAACTCCTATGTCCATAAGATTAATTTACTTGAATTACCGAGTCACTCCGAGATTTGAGTCTAAGAGTTGAGATGTTTTTGTTGTTTTATGGTCATTTATGATGATTTATAATTACCTCTGATGATTTTTGACGATATAATAATTTATGATGAAATAGGATGATTGTCATAATTTATGATTTATAATGATTTACATGGATTACGAGATTTTATCATATGAACTGTTTATTATGAAATTACTAAAAGTATGATTTCATATCACTCAAGCCAAGTGAGTCATCATTGTCCGTATGCATATTTTAATGAAATTGATTATACTATTTATATTGTTACATGCACCCCCACATACTCAGTACATTTCAAAGTGCTGACCCACATATTTCTATGGGCTACATTCTTACCAAAATATAGGTACAAGCTATAGTGCACATATCATGTTCAGCTGGGTCGCAGCTATAGATCAGTAGTTGATTAGTCCTTTTGATTCAGGGACTTGAGTTGTTCAGATTTGAGGTGTATTGTATTTTTTGTATTCATTCATATTGAGTAGGGGTAGTTGGGAGTCATGACCCAGTTATCTTTGGCCAATGCTAGTAGAGGCTTCATAGACAGTCACTAATAGTCAGTGTATTCAGTTTCAGATTTGTATGTATATGAGCAGAATTATGATTGTGTAAATTTACTTTCATGTTGGTCATACTAAGTTATGGGTTGTTTCTATATTATTTCTTCTATTTTATGCATTTTATTCAGTTTCTTTGGGTTATGCCAGATGAAGGGTTAGCTTGGGGTCACTTGTGAACTTAAGCAACATGTGACGTCTCAGGATCCAATTTCGAGGTGTTACAAGCTTGGTATTAGAGCACAGAGTTCAAGTGTCCTAGGTTGTCTATGAAGCCGTCTGCACTTTTCTTCAAGAGGCTACGAGGCATTTAGGAAAATGTTCCCTTTCTTCCAAGTCATAGATCGTACTATGGAAAGGTTCCTTAAGAAATTCATACGGGTTAATATCTTGCATAAATTGAGCCATTCTGCCTTGTTCTAAAATACCGAATATAGTCAAGCATAAATCCTTATAGATTGTTCTTTCTTATATAATCTCCTCTGATATTACAGGCTTGTATGTGAGCTAGAAAAAAATTGATTTCATTAGTGCTCTTGAGTTCCAAAAAATTGAGGTTTCATATGTAAGTTCTTAAAGGTTGTGCATTAAGCCTATGTCGGAAGTGCTTTTGGATTTCTCCCAAGAATTCATGATGTGATTACGTATTTTCCTTATCCGTGTACTAATTTCGAGATAGGGTGATTAACTAGTTCCAATTTTCTCTATTGATTATATTCCTAGGTTTACTAGCAAAGGTTCCATAGCTTTCAAGATGTACCCTCATCCCTCTTGAGTCATTCAGTTGAGGTAAAGAGAGACACATACTCTCGGATCCTTAATTATGGTGTAACAAGCTTTTATTTCTTAAAAATATTTTCTGATCATCTTTTAATGAAAACTCGAAGTCTAGTGAAGCCGTGTGGGGTTTATTTCGACTCACTAGAATAATTGTTTTGATATTTATTTTCTTTTTCAAAATACAAAACCAAAGTATAGTGAAGCCATGTGAGGCCTGTTTCGATTCACTAGTAGCTGGCTGTTTACTCTGTTGTTCTTGCATTGGTTGGAACCGGGGGGTTATAAACATGGTGGAAGACAGTGTTAATAAATTATTATGGCATAGGCCATGGAATTGTGGATGATTATTATCGTTATGAGGTTTTGGTGGACTAGTATGTTTAGGGTGTTTGGTAGATGGAAATGGTCGTTGAGGTTGTTCTTAATCGTAGTCAGAGTGAGTTGTTAAGTTTGTATAGCGGGTGATGAGAAAAATGAATTTAATGAATGCATTACTACAACGTTAGTGATAGGGAGGAGATTTAGTAGGTTTGAACTGTATGTACGGAAGCATAAGTCTATTTGTTTGTGATCAAGTGTGATATTATGTATTGAGGTAGTGGTATGCTCAAGGTATTATGGGGATTTTTTTTTAAGTTTTTAAATGTTAAGCGGTTAGTGTTATCCTTGATCAGGTAAGTATGAATGATGATATGTGGTATACGATATAATTGTGAGTTAACTTGGGCATTAGAGGTTGATGAGGGTGTTAGCTTGAGATGTGATGTTAGCAAAGCACGAAGAAGTTAGTATGGTTTAATGAAGGTTTGATGTACCCATGGTAAGTGCTAGAATCAAAGTTGCGGAGTGCATGAATTGTTGTATGATAACTTTTAAAGTTGTCTAAGTTGGTGGGTATTTGAGAGTTATGTTAAGAATGGGTTTTGTGCTCACGGGACTAGTTATACGGGTTAAGTTATGGATCATGTGTATGGGTATATCTGGGGATCCTAGAGTAAAGCGAATATCGTAGACTAGAGTTTGTATAGTGATTCGTTGACTCGGAGTGTTGGCTTAAGTCTAAGGGGGAGATAGTAGAAAAAAAAATCAACTAAGTTAAGATTGCGGGATTCAGGTAGGTGTATCGGTGGGTTGCAAGTTGATGGTGAGAAGGAGTGGTGTTGATCCTATTTTACCCCAGCTTTTTCAATGACTTTGATATTTTCTTATGCCTTATGTTTCATTCCCCTTATCATAATACATGTTCATGCATATCATGTGAAATCATGTATTCTCCTAACTATCGAAATATGGAGTCCCAATTTTTCTAGTGGGCGAAATCCACATTCCATTAGCTATAAACTCCAAACTCAAGTTGCATGGTTCGTAATGCATGTGCTTAACTTTTATTGTATGTTCAACTTCAGTCCACCGGCAACACCCTTAGCGACCAATAAGATTCAATTTATGTCCTGGGTGTCCTTAATCTTTAATCTTGATTCTGGTTGAATAAATGCATTTGATGCCCTAGTTCTCCTTCCTCAATAACCGCACCAACTCATACACAATATCCCTTTATATTCTACCCTTTCATGACTTTTCATTTATCAAGGGAGTGTGGATAAACAGTTGTGACGATAGGAGAGAGTGAGCGGGTTTTTGTTGATAAAGATTGTGGCATGTTCATTTTAGCTAAGGTGGCAAGTGTGGAATAATCTTGAGGCTAGGCTTTTGATGGATGTCATGGTTATTTGAAGCATTTCATATTGTGTTTGTGAAAGTGGTTGTGTGATGGTTTATCTAGGTTTGTAGGAGGGGAATTGTTGAAGTGAAGTCTTGTGCATGGCTTAGTTAAATGGAAAAGTTAGTGAGTGTTTTCTTAAGAAAAGTGCCCAGAAGTTGTCTTAACAAAGGATTGTAGAATTTGAAAAAGGTGTTTTATGGGTGTTGAATAGGAGTGTATACGTAATTATAAAGATGGGATTGAACATCATGTGTGTATCTATGGACGGAGAATAAAGTTTATATTATCGATAAGTTTTGGTATCTATGTTGATTTAGAAGTCTACACTAAAAGCTCTTGTAAATTGATCTTGCATAGCACTCATGTATTATGAATATATCTCCTGTCTGAGGATATTAGTTGCAAACCTTGGCCTTGGTATAAGTTGAATTGCGTATATGCCTGTGAATAGTTCCCTAAGCTTCAAAACTTGTTGATATGAATATGATGGTTGAAAATGGTAAGTATTCAGTGGATTAGAGTTGATTGAGTGGTAAGAAGAATTATCTGTGAGATGAGGAATTGTAACAATGTGGATGTGTGTAAAATTATAATTCGGAATGGTGCTATGTTATGGTGTTAGGTGGAGGAATTGGTGACTCCAAATTAGGCTTGAAAATGAGGAGAGAGAGTTTGTCTTACTTAGATTTGAATAGCCAAGATTGCAAATGCCATGTGAGAATTATGAATTGAATCAAGTAAGTATGGTATTTGGGGAAAATAGTATTGCGGAGAAAGGGTGTGCGAAGCATATTGATAAGCTTGAAAGTAAGGAGTTGTACTGCATGGGGTCTAGTACTTTTATTTTGATATAAGACTGATCGAACTATGCTCCGTACTTAAAATTGGGGTCAAGTTATAAATCCTTATTTCAATAGATATATATATCTATATATATAGATATATTGTTCGGACCATATCCCAAACCCAATTGCTCCTAGTAGCGTTGAAATTTCCTTGGAATGATTTTGAATCATGTCCTAATTGAATGAGAGTGCTTCTTGATTTGGTCTGTGCACCAAGAAATTCAACTTGATTGTCATTCCGACGGATTCATATATTTCTTCCATCTTCCGATGTGGTCCAATCTCACTACTTGAAGTTTCGTGAGCATAACCATTTCAAGAATGATTTATTTGTGTTGAAGAGAGTTACCAAATTCTATTTAGCCTTTGCTTTTATTTTCGACCTAAGTATTAAGCCATGTGTCGATCATAAAGTGTCCCGTGTATCCATTAGTATTATTCGGGGAGAACCTATCTCAAGAGGGAGATATTGTGATATCCCGAGTTTTCATATCCTAGATCTATCATCTCTTTCTTTGTGAATGCAGATTTAAATCAAAGTTAATAATTTTTCCTTCATCCAACCCTTTTAGTAATAGACTCAACTATGTCGTTGTGATTATCAAGAGCTTATGCGTCGGAAAGTACTCCAAAGCTTAGAAAAATATAAACTTGTTCATCGAGCTATTTTAGTTGCGTATCCTCAATTTTCCTTGTCTTCCTAACCCAACGAGCGACATTCAGGGATGAATGTTTCCAAGGGGGAGATGATGTGATACCCCGAGTTTTCCCATTAAATATTTCGCTCCCAAATGTATTGAGTCGTTAAAGACTTTTTATCTTTCCAAGAGTCCGTTAAGATCTTGAATGAAAATATGTTGAATTCTGTTCTTTATCATGATTAATAAGTTTTCTGTATGGAATTTTTGGATATGCGACCCGTTATCGAGTAGAGCATCGAATAATCTTTCCAACGATATGTGGATCATCCAAAACGGACACTCGACCAATGAGTTATGATCATTTGGATCTAATCGTGAATAGTAGTGAACAGTAAATATGCAGGAAAAAAATACTGAGGCCAGGCAAATTTTAGGGTCAACTTCAAATGATCATAACTCCTTGTACATAATGAGTTAAATTGTTTAAAATAATATGTATTGCGTCCTCATATATTTGTCTAAAATGTCGAGTTGGTTATGTTTCAATGCATTGATACCTTGTTGATGTTGAGGAAGATTAAAATGTTTTGAACTAAAATGTGTTGACTTAGGAATCCACAAATTGATATGATTTGATAAATGAGAAACAGATTTGATTTGGTCTTTATGATAGACCCTTGTGATGTTGTGGTGGATTTCGTAACGCATTCTGAGCTTGTCGGGGAATAGTACTTAGCACCGAGATGGAAATTTTATATTTCCCCAAACTTATGTGCCACCGTATGGTTGTTTAATGAATATATTATTGGTCAGAGGGCCCGATTGTGATTATTGCAGTTTTAAGGTCGTACTTCCTGGTAAAGAGTATGACGCTCCTGCCAACGGGGGTTTCAAATGTTGTTATTCCACATAGCTCACGTTGGGTTGTCGGTTATAGGAAACTCCCGTGTCCATAAGATTAAGTTTCTTGAATTACCGATTCACTCCAAGCATTGAGTCAAAGAGTTGAGATGTTTATGATGTTTTATAGTCATTTATGATGATTTATAATTACCTATGATAATTTTTGACGATATGATAATTTATGATGATTTATGATGATTTATCATAATTTATGATTTATAATGATTTACGTGGATTATGAGATTTTATCACATGAACTATTTATTATGAAATTACGAAAAGTATGATTTGATATAACTCAATCCAAGTGAGTCATCATTGTCCGTATGCATGTTTTCATGAAATTGATTATACTATTTAAATTATTGCATGCACCCCCACATGCTCAGCACATTTCAAAGTGCTGACCCACATATTTCAATGGGCTACATTCTTACCAAATTATAGGTACAAGCTGTAGCGCACATATCATGTTCAGCTGGGTCGCAGCTATTGATCGGCAGGTGATTAGTCCTTTTGATTTAGGGACTTGAGTTGTTTAGATTTAAGGTGTATTGTAATTTCTGTATTCAGTCGTATTGAGTAGGGGTAGTTGGGAATCATGACCCGGCTATGTCTGGTCAATGCTAGTAGAGGTTTCATAGATAGTCACAAGTAGTCAGTGTATTCAGTTTCAGATTTGTATAAATATGAACAAAATTGTGACCGTGTAAATTTAATTTCATGTTGGATAGACTAAGTTATGGGTTGTTTCCGCATTATTCCTTCTATTTTATGTGTTTTATTCAGCTGCTTTGTGTTATGCCAGGTGAAGGGTTAGCTTGGGGTCACTTGTGACCTTAAGGACTGTATGACGTCTCGGGATCCGATTTTGGGGCGTTCCATAAACTATATACTATGCTCAAGTAAAACTAAACTGAATTCTGTGTTGAGTACTAAACTGAGAATGTGGGAGCTAGCTATATCTAACAGGCAGATCTAATATGCAACCCCAGTTTGAAGGGTGCTGGTACCTTGCTAAGGGTTCTAGTAACTAATTCACAGTATGGACTCCACAAGGCTGAGCTGAAATCCTAAAGGTCGAGGGTGTCATGCTGAGACCCCTTAAAATATACGATGGTGTTATAGGTCTTGAATTAAGGGACTGATACTAGTGCCTTATCCCTAACTGACGGGGGTAGGGGGTCACTATCCCTGGGTTCGCTCGGTGCTAAGGGTTACTCCCATCTGTGAATGACACTAAATTATAGACTGGTGTATGCATGAAGCTGGTAAGATCAGGTCATGGTATTTTGAAAACAACAGTGCAAACAAATTCAAAAAAAAAAAATATTATGTAAACTACTAGGTATCGGGTGTTCATAACCCACCAACACTATATGGGAATAACAATGATGACATTTAAAAGCTAACTATAATAGAGGATCATTACTCATAACCCAACATTTAGACATTTCATCAAACAGTTAGGAGTCATGAATTTCAGCATGCAAATGGGTAAGCATGTGATAATAACATAATTACAATACTAACACCATGAATTAGGGATTTTAACATGAAAATTCCATCTTTCAAACGTGTAAAGACTCACTCATCTAAAACACATGTAACCCAAGTTTATAATTAAAATTCATAAGAGTTTCATGGATATAATTCATCATAAACATGTAAAATTCATAATTTAAGACGTAAAAATGGATTCTTTGACTCCATGGGTGAAAAAGTGCCTATGGATGAATGTCACACATAATTTAGACCCTTAAACTTGAAAGGAAAACACAATCTTAAAAGCTTTCTTGAATATTCTTGGATCAGGAAACACAAATTCATGGTTTTCTTGGAAGGAAAGGGATTGAATTTGATGAACTTGGGGAAGGATAGGGTTTGTATTTGAGAGTAATTTGGAGCATTAGGGCAAATAATTCCATAATTGAAGTTTAATCTCGTGTTTTTATGAATTGGCTCGATAGGGAAAAGACATGATTTCCCCTGAGGGATAATATTTGTATCTAGAATGTTGTTTAAAGGGGAACCCCAATGCAGTGATATGTTAATCACTATATCACCGTGATGTGCCACTATTGCGGTGGGGTTTGGGAATTGAAATCTAAATGTGTCTTAATTCTCATCCGAAAAATCCAAAACTTCACCGAGACATGCTCCTTAATTAATCTTGTTACAACGTTAATTATTAAATGGAAGTTTAATCCTCCAAGTCCCTGTTGAAAATTCACTTCTTACTAGGGTTGATTTCTTCTCTCAACGAAATCACCCGTAAGCAAAGTCTATTGTTTGAAACCAATAGTCAGCATGTAAAATAATGGAATTAACAAGAAGTTCATACCACCATTAGAATCTTGAACATTAGTTACATTACAAACCCAAACCCATACATCCCACAACTCGGGTTAAGGGAATTTAGCTGCTCATAATAAAATAAGCAAGACAATAAGTTGAATTCATACTTAGATAGATAATCTTACAGAAAGATAAATAGCAACAAGTGTTTCTCAGATTTAATCCAGTAGAAAATCCTAAAACAATTGTAATAATCTCTCCAAAGAATTAAAGTTAGAAGATAGAGAGAAAATTGCTCCAGATGTCCAAGATGATGAATGAAAACCATAACATATGCTTTAAACACTTCAGTCTAATTATGGAAACAAAATCATAGATCACAGTATTTTCTCAGATAAGTAACAAGGTTTTTGATGACTTATCAGGAGTCTGACGGCTTATCATGAATATCGTCAGCTCCTCTTCACTTTGATAATCTCTACCTTGGGATAACGATGAGGCTTGACAGCTTATCAGACATGTGATGACTTATCAAAGATGTCATCACTTCTTCTCTTCAAAATCCATTCCCTGCCTAAACCTGATGACGAGCTTGATGGCTTATCGGACATCTGACAGCCTATCACAAATGTCGTCAACCATTTTAGTTGAAGTCCATTCTCTGTCTAAGCCTGAAGGCAACTTTGATAGCTTATCACAAGGCTGATGACTTATTAGACAAGTCATCAGCTATTCTTCATTCTCTACTTGCTTAGAAATCAACTCTTTTACTGCCATAATTGTTGATTCTCTTGTATCTTGACTTTTACTGCAATATCAAAGGGAAAACAATCAAAAACAACAAAAATTTCTTAAGACTGAAATTATTCTCAGTTAAAAGCCTCAAATGTGTTAGCATCTACTTAAACATCAACACCTTCAACTTAAAATAACTGTTTTTCCTCAAGCAACTAAAACAATAGCAAGAGGATACAATGCACATTTAGCAGTCAACCATCCATATTATCTCAAAACATCTTAACCATCTCCAAGGTCAATTAATTTTTAAAAACTTTGTATATTATTTAAGAACAACAATGTGACACAAAGAAATCAAGATATGACATCAGTTCAGCAACAACAACCATGCATGTACCAAGACTACACTATCCAAACAAGTTATCACTTAGTAATGTAACCAGTATGCCCTCACTACAAAGAAGTCCCACTTCACTTATATCATACATCAACTATGAAACCATGGGTACAATCCAAAGACACTCACTCTAAAATGAGGTTCCAATCAGTGTATGCCGAATACCATAGGCTTGCCCTTATTTTTATTACCAAGATTTCCAAACAGGTCATCTAGGATCACTATAGGTCTTCTCTTTGGCTTGTAATGTAGGCTAGGGGCTGGTATGATAATCGATGATATTTAAAGTGACTAAGATTTCTTGACACTACACTAGCTTTTGGGGTGTCACTCATTAGCCTTTTTCTATTCTTCTCTTTTCTTGATCACACATATTTAGGATGGGTGTGGTCTTTTCTACAATCACTTCTTTTTTTCACAACTTTTCTTTTCTTTTTCTTTTCCACTGCACCCAGCTTTTTATTTTTTTTTATTCTACTTTTCTTCATGCTCATTTTACTTCATGCACCCCTATGATAACCACCCTCAACTTTGGCCATTTGCTAAAGTCAAGGTGCACAATGTCCAAGGAGGACCATGGCCAAAAAAGGTTCATTATGATATAAATGGGATGGTGATAGGTATCATAAAAAGAAATAGGGATCAAGAGATATTATGAATACAGGGGAGGTCATTTAGGCTAAAGTAGGCTAATATCAAAACGGCCTATGATCCTTTCCTAACCCCCATCCTTTAACCTATGTAAGACTAATCGGGCAAGTTCTAGATTTAACATACAAAGGATACTAAGTAAAATCTCTTACGCATATGACACACAAGTATATCACAAGTTACTAGTCATTCTGTTCATGCAATTATTTAGCAATGACTATAAGGTCACTAGAACTAATACCATACAAAGATGCATAGTGGTCACAATTAGATGCAAATCGCACAGTTAAAGAATTAGACCATTTGAGAGGTGTTCACAAAATAACAAAACCATGTTAACTACCTCAGGTACTTGTATTTATCCTATTAAACTACAAAATCTTACAACAACAATTCACACTACACCCTTAACTTAACATCAAAGAAAAACTGAACTAAGAGTTAAGGATACCTAGATTAGATCAATCACGGGGATCATGGGTTCCTGACTATGCTGCTCTATTCTTAGCTGCTTTATCTCTATTGGAAGTCTCTCTCCATTCTAACATATCTGGCCCAGTAGTTATTGGGGGCTACTAGTTAAGGCACCTATAGCTCTCGCTTAGATGGATGCCTCCCATTTCTCATTATCAACTAAGGACTCAAAGAACGCCTTCTTCATCTCCTCTTTTTCAGCCTTCTTTCTCACCCTTTTCTCTGCTTTACCTTCTTCGTCACTATCAGGCCTCTCTCTCTTACCCTTACCTTTCTTCTCTCCCTTATTCTTCTTTTTCTTCATTGGTTCCCCCATGAGATCTAGCAATAGGATTTCACCTTCATACTCATCAACAGCTAGATCTATCGACACCATAAGTTGGTGATGTTGTAATACCCCAACATCTGTCTTTACCTTGTCCAGAGCTGCTCTAAATTATGCAAGGTCTGAGCCTGACATTTCTTGTGCCCTGTATTGAAATGGTTTTCTAACTCATCCATTCGACCAGGAAAGTCTTGGAAGAGCTCTAGTGCAACCTGAATCCTCTTGTCTACTGCAGAGGCAAATTATTTGGCAAAAATTTGTAACTGAGCCTCGAACCACTTTTATTACTTTGCCACTCTCCTGAAATTCATCAGGTTAAAGGCATATTCTATGGTAGAGACAGTAGCTGATGGAAGTGTTTCGTTTCTAGGTATTGATTCTGCTATTGCTGAGGATGCCGGTGTTGCAGGTGTAGAATCCTGTACCACTATATTAGGTGCTGAGCTGGTACCTATAATTGGCAGATTTGTTTCAACCCCTTCTCCTCTATCAAGTGTCAGCCTCGGCTGATTTTTATCATATCGAATGGGGTTGTGGGTCTTCTTGGCAGGAAATTCATTGTCTATTCCTGAAACTTAAGGTACATTGGTTGCCTGAGACAACCTCATGATTAGCCAGGGGAAAGGGTATACCGTGTTGGGTCTTGAGACCGGAATTTTCATCTCCTCAGCAATGATCTCTCTAAATTTAAAACTGAGTTTAGCCACAAGACTTGCAACCATTATTGCTCTATCATCTCTAATGATGTTATCTCCCTTAGTAGGCGTCAAATGAGTGTGTACTACACCCTACTAGAACCTTGCCTCTTGAGTCAGGGAGTCATTGAAAAACCTTTCATTCAGGTTGGTCATCCATTCAGGTTTCCCTTCAGCTATGAGAGTGGGTAACCAAGACCGTAGATTTGCACGATGCTTCAACCGAGCGTAGAATATAGGTGAAGTGGCCTGAGAAGTGTATTAAGAGCCATAAAGAAATCTGTTGATTGTTGTTTCTGAGAGATCCACCATCACACCCCGTACTGGAACTTTATCCAATAAAGGTTGATCTACTGATTTCTCTCCTTCTTTGTACATGTTCTCAAGTTGAGCCTGATAGTTTGCATAGAACTCCCGAACTACTGTAGTGCAAAATGAGATTCCTTCTTTCATGGTCCATCCCAAGTTATAGTCTCAGAATTCTGCTCCACTTCAGGTTATTTTCTTAGCCCAGTAGCGATTATCTTCTTTTCCTCAAAGATTGTCCTTTTAATGGTTCTTCTTTTAGTTCTGAGAAGCCCATAATAGAAGATTTTTTGTGACTTGGGAATTTGCCACCTAGCACTGTCTCGAACCCTGGGGTTCTTGCATTTTACCATAGTTCCCCAAATTAGAGATTCTTCATCATCTTGTTGCGTAGCAGAAGAGGATTCGAAAAATGGTACCTCATATTCAGGTAGCTCAGAATCAGCATGCTCTGACTCAGGATCCCTATACTTAGAATGCTCAGACTCAGGCTGCTCAGAAGTCATATTGTCAAATGGTGTTGTTACTTTAGTATCACTTCATTCACTCCCATCCACCTCAACTAGTGGAGGTTGAGAAGCCTCTTTTGGGTTTGCTTCCTGAACAGTGGCTCCTCTTCCTCGTAATTGGATCCCTCATCGAAGAGTCTCCGAGTTATACTCTCCATTGTCACTTTCTTTGTAGGTTTGGTGCTCTTTCCTTTGGGTGCCATTATAAGACATGTAGAAAAATAAATCAATCATTTAGAACTCATGATCATACAACTCAAGAAGTTCAATCATTATAATTCCACATCCCTCAAAAGAGGTTCACAATTGTATCAGAGCAAAGTTGTGATGACATATTCTGATAAGTCATCACAAATGTGATTGCTTATCAGGTGTGTCATCATACTTAAATAGAACATGCTTATTTTTCCTAACTTCTAATGATATAGTCTGATAAGCTATCACGTTCGTGATAGCTTATCAGGCATATTGTCAACCTTAAATAGAACAGGCCAATTTTTCCCAACTTGTGACAACATAGTTTAATAAGCCGTCACATGCGTGAAAACGTATCAAACACTTCGTCATCTCAGAATACAACCTCCAGCTCAGTTTTAGTCTTAATTATAAAACTGTTTTATTTTTAGAATCGTATGGAGTTGTGTTCTTGCGCTATGCCCTGGGTTATTTCGCACAATGTAGTGCTATAAACCCTAGATGCCATTTTTCGTACAATGGAAAGTTATTCTTGCCTCAATCCCTTTGAAACTAAGATTTAAAATAGTTGCATCACTCACTAAATGAAGAGAAGAGTTAAGTGTTAAGTATACCTGATGAACGACTTTCACTTGGTTACTCGAGTGAAGAAGGGTTTACAGACAAAAGAGGGTCCTTGATTTTTTTGAATTCAAACCTACTCTCACAAGAAAGGATATTTTTCTTATTTTACTTGGAAATATTTTTGAAAAAGGAAGGTAATAAACTAACTATAGAAAGAAATAAAACTTATAGGAGGGAAAAAGGAGTACGTAGGAAGGTTAAAAGGTTGACTGGGCCATGTTGGATTTGTTTTTTAACTATGGGCTCAAATTTCACCTGACAGCTTATCAAATGTCTGATAAATCATCGATGATGTCGTCATCTCAAGGCAGTATGTTGCCTCATTTTGAATTCTCTAACGGCTTATCACAGGTGTGATAGCCTATCATAAATATCATTAACCTTATCAGAACATGTCTTAAATTTTTTCATCTAACTACATCAGTTTTACCTTCTTTGTACTAGAACCTAACTACAAAAATAAAAACACTTTGCCTGAAAACATAAAAATTTTGGGTTGCCTCCGAATCGCGCCTGATTTAGTGTCGCGGCACGGCTCAGTTATCTTGACTACTCCAACTTCGTTAAGACAATCTACTGATACCTCTTTACCATCTTTATAGAATACATCCATGATTGAGAAAACACTCATCTCCTTTTGTTGTGTCATGGGTGAGTGCATTACGAATCTTATTTCTTTGTCATTGAGCCTGAACTTCAGCTCATTCAACTATATGTCTACTATCACTCTCCAAGTCGCAAGGAATTGTCTACCTAAAATGATGGGTACTTCAAAGTCCACATCATAATCAAGGACTATGAAATTAGCAGGAAGTATAAAGTCAGCCACCTTTACCAATACATCATGTAGTATTCCTATTATCTATTTTACAGACCTATCCGCCATCACCATCCGTATGTTTGTCGGGGTCGGATCTCCCAAACCCAGCTTTCTATACACGATTAGTGGCATCAGATTTATGCTCACCCCTATATCACATAGGGCCTTAGAAATATCGAGAGGCCCGATTGTACATGGAATAGTGAATGCTTCAAGGTCGTCCTTCTTCTTCCCGAAGGATCATGTAGAAATGACACTGTAATGGTGGATATTGTCCACCGGCTCATAGCTTACTTCCCTTTTTTTTGTCAATAAATCCTCCATAAACTTAGAATATGATCTTAGGTGTATTTAGACACCTAAGCACCATAATTTATCCATATTTTAGCTAAGTTTATAGAACAAAGTACCTAGTTTCTTATGTTTTTACTCTACTTCTATGTAATTGAGATAACCGATGTGATTAGTATGATTTCAGGTATTAATGAAGTAGATGAGACATAACGGGACTATGGAATGTGCATGGCATATGACACAAAAGAGAGTAGCAGTCTGTACAAAATGTGGCACCTAGAAACCATGTCCAAGACTAGTTTGTCATTTATAATTAGTTCAGGGACTTAGAATGCAATTATGAGAGAAAGGATTATTAAAAGGCTTAATCCTGAATTTTTATTGATTATTCTGTATTTGTTTTTTTGAAAGGAGAAAGATGGCTTAGCTTGAGGAGAGAGAGAAACTTTTTTCTCTCTTGTTTTCACTATTCGCACACCAAGATCGTCTTCTAGTTTTTGGTATGATGAATATATTTATGATGCTTTTCATTTTATTCATGAGTAGCTAAGTTTATTAGTTAGGGTTATGGAAGCCTTGTAGCCTACAATCTATCACTTTGGGTTTTGAATTCATTATGCATTAATTTGTTTACATCACACTCTCTTCTCTTATCTTGAATTCTCGTGGTTGCAAACATAGAGGATATGCCTTAAAATGCAACTTGTTTAAATGAAAGGTTGAGGTTTGGAAAAGAGAGTAGTTACAAGAAAATAGGATTACCAACCCATATTCTATAAGTTAATGCCTTAGCAGGATTAACTACTTGGAGATTTCGTATTGTTTTTGGTGAACGCTTTTGATTAGAGAGAACAAAAGTGAATTAGTCCTTGATGGTTGAGAAACACTAGGATTATGTTATTAAATACAATATGTTTCTCTGTAAGCATGATGCATGTATGAATTCATAAACCCCATAGTTAGTAAGTATTGAAAACTACAAGGTGGACATAACCCTAGCTTGCTATTTCTCTAAATTTGAATACTACTACACATACTTCATCTTTTTAAACTGAAACCATTAATTTGTGAACTGAATCAAATCCCCTCTATTTATTTTACGGAAATGAATGATTAAAAGTCAAATAATCTACATACAACTTAATTAACACTATATTCCCTGTGGGATTCGACCCCAACCTAGTTGGGTTATATATTTGATAATGACTGCTTACTCTCTCGTAAGAGAGGTGTAATTTGGGTTATCCACTTTTGGCACCGTTGTCGAGTAATACGGTTGTCGGTTGAGTTTATGTGTGTTAATCGACTATTAGAAAAGTTTTCTTATTTTATGTTACTTGTTGTTTTTGTTCATTACAGGCTCATCGTTGTTTATTCCACAAACCAAATGTTTTGGAGAACCATTATTACCTTTGAATCATGAACCTCATCTCATTGAAAGAATGGCTTACCAACATGAAGCTGAAAGTTTAGCCGCTTTGTCTAATGCTTAATTAAATCTACAGAATGTAGATAACCCAGGTCAAGTACCTAATCTTGATGAAGAGGACCTGGGAGATGATGATTTAATTGACCCAGCTAATAGGAGGTGTATAGTAGGGGTAGTTGCACCTGTAAATTGAAATCGTCCAATCAGAGGAACACTAGACCGCGAAGCTGCACAGTTTGATATTGGCAATGATGAGGATAATTTATATGGAACTGGATCTATAGGGGCAATCATTCTACCACCACTAGATCTTGGGGTGAAATTCAACATCACTAGTACTATGATCCAACTACTGAATCTGAAAGGACTATTTGGTCGATTACCTGGTGATGATCTAAATCTACATTCGGTGAATTTCATCAGTAGTTGTAAGTCATTTGATAATCCTGGAGTGGGACAAAATGCTATTCGTCTAAGATTGTTCCCATTGTCTTTGTCTGGAGAGGCAACGATGTGGTTCAATGAGCTGAGTCCTGATTCTATAACAAACTGAAGGCAATTGAAAGGAGTTTTCCTTGAAAGGTTCTTTCCGCCCTTCAGAATGTTATAGTTGAGGGATGAGATCAGAAACTTTACGTAATTATCCAATAAAGCTTTGCATGAGACTTGGGCGAGGTTTAAAAAAAAGTTTACTCAATACCCAAACCATAAGATGACTGATGAACACTTGATGGAAATATTCTACAGAGCTTTGAATTCACTTACAAAGACAATAGTGGATAATACTGCAGGTGGAGCTTTTATGGAGCTCACCTTTACTGAGACTAAGGATATGTTAGACAGAATGAATAAGACAAGTAGATCTTGGCGTACCAGAGATTCTGTGGTAGCAAGTAATACTGGGTCTAATATAATATCAGCAGAGCAGCGTAAGAGAGAAGAAAAAATGATTTGGATATGGCTCACATGAAAACCTAGATGGATTTTCTCACGACATATTTACTAGCAGAGAATATAAAAAGGTAAAAGTTATGGGGTCCCATGGTAAGGGATCTGAATAAAACATCGAGGAAGAGGTTAACTACTTGCATAACCAGGGGGTTTTCCAGACCGGTGGTCAAGAAAACCAAGGTTGGAACATCAAGGTGATTAGAAGAGTAAAAGTGACAAGAGTGGACTATATATGCCTCCTGGAAGCTGTGATAATGCATCCACTTGTTTAGGAAAAATATCCATGGTGGACATGATGGAGAAATTATTAAAGGGAGTTGAGGCAACCAATTCTAGGGTGACTACCATGATGAGTGACATATATTCCATGAGTCAACTAGTAAATTTGCACTCAATTTATATTAAACAACTGGAGCAATAGATGAGCCAATTATCTACCATATTCAACCAAAGATAGAATGGGACTCTACCAAGTGATACATTTTAGAATCTGAGGACTGATGGATCGTGTATGGCCATTACCACTAGGAGCGATAAAATATTGTCTAGTCCAGGTTTGGGAGCATCCTCTTATACTGATGAGGTTGAAATGGATTGGGAGATAGTTGATGAATCCCCAGTGGTACCTGTGAAGTTGGGAAGTTCAGAAAAAGAAGAGTGTAGAAATGGAACAACCACCTAAGCAGAAGCATATTAGTGATATGGAGCAAGGCATAAGAAAAGAGGTAGAAGTTTTTCCAACTGAAATCCCAAGTACATTACCCCCGTTTCGACAATAGTTAAAGAAGAAAGAAGATGATGGCAATTTTACCAAATTCATGACTATGTTGAAGCAGTTGACAGTAAATGTGCCCTTATTTGAAGAACTGGAATAGATTCCCGGGTATGCTAAGTTTATGAAAGACCTGTTGACAAAGAAACGGACTATGAGCTATGAAATAGTAGACAATCTTCATCATTGTAGTGCTATTGCTATAAGATCTATTATCCAGAAGAAAGCTGATCTGGAGCATTTACTATTCCACGTATGATTGGATTGCTAAAGTTTAAAAAGGCCCTTGGTGATCTTGGGGAAAGTATAAATCTTATTCCATTGATATGCGGCTTCGACTGGTAGATAGATCGGTAAAAAGGCCTATTGGGATTCTACATGATGTACTTATAAAAGTTGCGGATTTTATATATCCTGCCGACTTTGTAATTCTTGATTGCAAAGTGGACTTTGAAGTACCCATAATTTTGGGTAGGCCATTCTTAGTAACTAGGAGAATGTTGGTTGACATGGAGCTGAATGAGCTAAAATTTAGGCTCAACAAGAAAGAAGTTAGTTTTGAAGTATGTCAGTCTATAAAAAACAAAAGGAGATGAGTGTCTTCTTGATTGTTGATGTATTCTACGAAGATGAGCGAGAAGCACCAGTTAAGGATAGGTTTACTGTGGAGGACATAGCTGGTTTGGTTGAACTTGCAAGCAAGGATGTGAGTGACTTTGAAGTGGTTGGACTAGGAATAAAGCATTGTCTTGATCCAACAAATGAGGTACAAATAGTATCGTCGATGTATCTTGACGAAGTTTGAGTAGTCAAGATAATTGAGTCGTGTCGTGATATTAAATCAGGCGCTACATGGGAGGCAACCCATGATTTTCTTTTCCTTTTATCATGTTAAAAAAATACAAAAATAAGAGTCTAGCCATGACCAAAACTACGGCGCTTGGTGGGAGAAAACCCATCCTTCTAATCATTTTTGTTGTTTTTGATTAAGTGTAGGTGCATGAAGTACTAAGGAGGATATTAGTACCAAAAATTTGAAATTGAGCCATATCAATGGTGCTAAATTGGATTGGTCAAATGTGTAAGGCTCAAGTATGATTCGCATTAGAGTCGTGCCTCGAATTATGTTAATCTGACCCAAAAAAAGTTTTGCGATATGACTTTATTTTGTGACGTTCAATGAGGTCTATGGTGGTAGTGTAGGGATCAGACCGACCACTACCCAATATGGAGAATGTTCTGTATAGTGCCAGATTTTAAGTGCACTACTGAGTGTGGTGCTCATTTTTTGCATGAATCATGGCAAGGACATCATTTGGCACATAGCATAAGTGAAATTCTTCAATTCAGGCAAAATGAAGGCATGTATGGGTCGCACACTTTCATGTATGCGATTACGAGTGCGTCGCATACTTTAAACTATGCTTTAAACTTTGCGCCACACATCTCTTTGCATAGGCTCACTGCCTTAAGTGTGCGAGAACCTATGCGCCGCACACCTAAATGTGTGTGATAGGTTATGTATTGTACTCTTCTTTGCAAATTCCCATTGCCTCAACAATGCCATAAATAATGTGCCTCACACTTAAGTGTGTGCGGTATGTTATGCGCCGCACTCTTATTCGCAAATGTTCACTATATCAAGAATTCCATACAAAATGCGCCGCACACTTAAGAGTGTGCGAGTAGGAGTGCGTCACACACTTATCCAAATACCTCTAGAATCCGTTTGGGTCAACCCAACCTAGATTTCATTCTTTAAATAGACTTCACACCTTAAATTCCCAAATTCATCCTTATTTCACCCTTAAGCCATACAATACTGAGCTCTTACCATTCTCTTTGTCCTTCACTGATCTTCTATCTTTAAGGTAAGTTTTACTTTCTTAATCCTTAGTTATTGTGACTCTATGTTATAGTTAATTGATTTCTTAAGGATTACGAATTAAATTCTTTCCATGGCAGTGTTGTAAAAGTGATGGTGTTTTGTAAATCTTTGTATGGTTGATAGTGTAGAGCATGATTCTGTTAAAAAAGTGCTTCACTGAAATAGAATTGGGGGAATTGAGTGAATGAATTGTATTGTGACTAATGTTGATGCACCATGTCAAAGTGTATGTCAGTGAAGTATGAGTACCCGATAAAAGCACTTAATTAGTTTATACTAACAAATTAAGTATGGGGTGGTGACTTTACCATCCCCATCTTAATTGAAGTTAATTTGATTATGTGTGACTGATATGGATGATATAGGTAATGTGATGAATACAGGAAAAATGGCTCTAATGATGATCTTTATGCAGGTGGCATGACTCCTAATGTGGATGAGAAGTACTACTAGCCAGGTTCTTTATCTTATTAGTTGCACTGGGGACAGTGCTTAGCCTAAGTGTGGGCTGGCTTGTTACTTTGCTACTTGTTTTGTAAGAAATTGGACCTTTTTCTTAGTATACTTCTAGATAGGATTAGTTATTTTGTTTATTTTATTTTGTTAGTTATTTAGTCATAATTAGGTTCTTTTATCGATGATGGATGGATGACGACCATCTTAAGAGAAAATTAGTCTTTCAATTACATGTAACTGCTCCTGTGGATCACATGACATTATAACAGAAGTTTGTGATGGATCATTACATTTGAAACACCTAGGCTCTAGTTGTGACTCTTGTTGTGATTATTGGTTTTATTTGAATTCATGTAATAATTGGGTCAAGAATCTAAAATGCTCTTAATTGAGTTGACCATGTGCCATGAGTATATAAGACTATTGTATATTCCTTATTGCAACTGATGCTAGAACTTGCCTGGTGTGTGTGCAAAGCGAAATAAAGATTGTGAGTTTAGGAGATGATTTAGGCATTTCTTTGATAGCCATTGTTCATACCTTCTCTTGACCGACCTTTGTACATTATCTTAGCTAGCCCCATTGAACCTTTATCTTGTTCATTTGTTAGCGTCATATGTAGCCCAATATATTCTTTAACAGACCGTAATTCGATCCAAAAGCTCCTAAGCGCTTTAATGTAAAATCAATTTCAGTTTGGAGTTTGACAATAAGAGAAAAAAGGTGAAATTGTTACCGCAAAGTGTAGTTATTGGCATGTGAAATTGATATGGTTGGGAGTAGCGAAAATTGTTGAAAAATTTCCAAATTTTATCCTGGACATGTTACAATGAACTTGTTCTGGCCCTGGTCCTTCTTGGACATTGTGCACCTCAACTAAGGCAAATCACTTAAGTTGAGGGTGGCTATTATAGGGGTGGGTAACGTGAAATGGTATTAAAAAAAAATAAAAAATATATATTATTTACAAGAGTTGCATACTCCCACCATAGTGTTATTAATTGAGCTTAACGAATTGGGGTGAAAACAAAATCTATGAAGATACAAAAAGTGGAAATTGGTTGTCAGAG
This sequence comes from Capsicum annuum, assembly GCF_002878395.1. Taxonomy (NCBI): domain Eukaryota; kingdom Viridiplantae; phylum Streptophyta; class Magnoliopsida; order Solanales; family Solanaceae; genus Capsicum; species Capsicum annuum. Next base: position 40,836,039 of record NC_061113.1, on the reverse strand, counting down.
ATTGGTCTTAGTTGCATAATGTAGTGTATTAAAGAGCTTAGGGAAGATAGTCATAATTTTGGCTAAAATAGTTCCTACCCATCCTTTAGCCTGCATTACAACCCATAAAAGGACTATTTGATCCTAATCTTAGCATTTTGATATTAGTGGAGTATTACATTAAGGGCAAGAATATGATCATCAGTTGTAATTTGACAATTCTTTGTGAGAGTGAGCGCAACTTGATTCTTGTACCCATTTTGTTAGAAATTGCATAATTGTGAGTGATTATGGGTAATTTTCTTGTTATGAAGGCACATGGTTGATGAAGGTTGGGTAATTTATATGATTTCTTTGCTTAAGTAGTATGCATGAATTTTCCAACTTAATGAGTCTATTCTTGAGGGTAGGTTGTCTCTAGTAATGATTCATGAATCTACTTCTTTTTCATAATTGTTGTGTGAGCCTATTTGAGTATCTTGTTTTCCTTTGTGGGTGCTAAGGCTTGTGTAGTATGCATAAATAGATATGTTTTTCAAGGATGAACAAAGCTTTAAGTGTGGATGGTGATCTTAGGGGTATTTATACGCCTAAGCACCATAACTTATCCATATTTTAGCTAAGTTAATAGAACAAAGTGCCTAGTTTCTTATGTTTTTACTCTACTTCTATGTAATTGAACTAACCGATGTATTAGCATGATTTCAGGTATTAATGAAGTAGATGAAGACATAATGGGACTATGGAATGTGGATGGCATAGAGTAGCAGTTTGGACCAAATGTGGCGCCTAGAAACTATGTCCAAGAATAGTTTGTCATTTATAATTAGTTCAGGGACTTAAAATGCAATTATGAGAGAAATGATTATCAAAGGCTTAATGCTGAATTTTTATTGATTATTCTGTATTAGGTATTTTGAAAGGAGAAGGCGTCTTAGTTTAAGGAGAGAGAGAGAGAAACATTTTTCTCTCTTGTTTTCACTATTCGCACACCAAGATCATCTTATAGTTTTTGGTATGGTGAATGTATTTATGATGCTTTTCATTTTATTCATGAGTAGATAAGTTTATTAGTTAGGGTTATGGAAGCCTTGTAGCATACAATCTATCACTTTGGGTTTTGAATTCATTATGCATTGATTTGTTTATATCATACCCTCTTCGCTTATCTTGAATTCTCGTGGTTGCAAACATAAAAGATATGCCTTAAAAGGCTACTTGTTTGAAAAAAAGGTTGATATTCAAAAAAGAGAGTAGTGACAATAAAATAGGATTAACAACCCCTATTTTATAAGTTAATGCCTTAGCAGGATTAACTACTTGGAGATTTCATATTGTTTTCAGTGAACACTTTTGATTCGAGAGAACTAAAGTGAATTAGTCCTTGATGGTTGAGAAGCACTAGGATTATGTTATTAAATACATTACATTTCTCTATAAGCACGATGCATGTATGAATTCATAAACCCCATAGTTAGTAAGTATTGAAAACTACAAGGTGGATATAACCCTAGCTTGCTATTTCTCTGAATTTGGATACTACTACGCATATTTCATCTTGTTAAACTGAAACCATTAATTTGTGAACTGAATCAAAGCCCCCTATTTATTTTACGAAAACAAATGATTAAATGTCAACTAATCTGCATACAACTTAATTAACACCATATTCCCTATGGGATTTGACCCCAACCTAGTTGGGTTATGTATTTGACAACGATCATTTTCTCTCTCGTAAGAGAGGTGTAATTTGGTCGTATCAGCATATACTGACATTTGCTCCAGTGCCTCAACCAATGGCATATTCACTGTCAATTAGTTGAGCATTGACATAAACTTACTAAATTTCATGTCCTCAACCATCTTCTTCAATCTTTGAGCAAAGGGAGGTGGTGGTCTTGGGAGAGTTTTCACCTCTACTTTATTTTCATTCTCTTTCCCTTTTTCCAAAGTATCATCAGAACCATCAAGTTTCTCAGACTCCATCGGGCATTCTTCCTTGGGTTCATTCTCTACTTCAATCAGATCTTCAATCAAACTTTTGCCCTTAGAAGGGCTAGGTAATATCTTACTACTTCTAGTGGTAATTTCCATACATAATCCATTATTCCATGGATTCTGAATCGTATCACTAGGTAATGTTCCACTCTTCTTCTGGTTCAATGTTCTAAAGAGTTGGCTCATTTGTTGTTCCAGCTGTTTGATCACAGTGGAGTGTAAGTTTACTAACTGACTAATTGAGGACATATCGGTCTTCATGGTATTCACCCCTGAGTTGGTAGCCTCTACTCCCTTTAATAATTTAGCCATCATGTCCTCCATGGATATCTTTTTAGAACTTGTTGTAGAAGCCTCACGATTTCTAGGAGGGACATATTTCCCGCTCCTATCATTATTGTTCTCCAATTTCCTTTCTCCTAATTCTTATATCCAGCCTTGTCATAGTAAGTCTGACCTTGATTTCCTTGGCTATTGTCTCGAAAACCCCCCTGATTACTTACATAGTTCGCCTCTTCTTATGAGCCAGACTCCACTTTGCCATAAGATCCTACAGCCTTCACTTTCTTAGTTTAACCTGATAGTAAATGCTTGGTTAGCAAGTCCATCTATGTTTTAAGGTGAGCCATGTATTGATCATTCTCCTCATCTCTTCTGCGTTGTTCTACAGTTATACACATAGAAACAGTGGGACTTGCTACCATAGAGTCTCTAGTATGCCATGCCTAACTTTATTTGGTCATTCTCTCTAGCATTTATAAAGCCTCTAGGAATGTAAGATCAACAAATGAACCACCAGCAACATTATCTAAAATTGGTTTTGTCACAAAGTTAAGAGCCCCGTACAAAGTCTCCATCAACTGTATGTCTGTCATATTATGGTTCAGACACTGTGCCAGTTTCTTTTTTAATCTCTCCCATGTTTCATGCAAGGCTTCAGTTGGGAGCTATCTAAAGTTACTGATTTCATCCCTCAAATTTATCCTCCTGGAAGGTGGATAGAACCTTTCGAGGAGAGAGCATTTCAACTGCCTCCAGTTAGTGATAGAATTGGGTGTCAGCTCATTAAGCCGCAGTATTGCCTCTCCAGAAAGAGACAACAGATATAATCTCAAAAAAATAGCATTCTAACCCACTCCTGGATTATCAAAAGATTTACAGATGGTGACAAAGTCCACTAGATGCAAGTTCGGATCATCCTCAGGAAGGCCACCAAACAACCCCTTCAGATTAAAGAGTTGAATCATAGTACTCATAATTTTGAATTTTTTCCCAGGTGCTAACGGTGGAGGAATAATTGAACCTGTTGTACCTTCTCCATCCATTCCATCATCATAATCATTTAGGTCATACTGGATTGGCTGGTGATCTTTCCTTTCTCAAAATGAACGAGTCCTGTTAGCATTATGTTGTACTGGTGCTGCTATTTGCTTTGCACGCCTTGGGTTACCTGGGTTCAGTAACTCCTTGTCTCCTAAATCTTCATCCTTAGGATTTAGATACCGTACTTTTTGACCAACATTCTGCACATTCATCTGAGCTCTAGCTAAGGTTGCTAACCTGTCAGCCTCCTACTGGTCTGCCATTATGCCAATAAGTTGCGGTTCCAGATTAAATGGTAATAATGGTACTATGGAACTTCTGGTTCTTAGCATACACCACAAAAGTCTTACAGAAAACAAAAACAACAAATAAACGTAAAAACTAAGAAACTTCACAAACATTCAATTAGCACACCCAAATTTCAATTTAAAATAGTATTCCTCGAAAACGACACCATTTTTAATAACACTTAAACTAAACCTCTCTAAAATCCATCAGATGAACTTTTTTAAGATTCTAGGACCCATATACAATTATGCCTTCATTTGTAGGTTAAATCTAACAATGTCAACTTTAGAAGTAAAGATCGTTCCTAAGATCATGGTTTCTAACCATGGTCACGTATTTTATCATGGTTGAAAGGTATACTTTTAAACTTTTATATGATTGGAGCTATTTTGATTAGATGGGAGAATTATACAATTGTAAAAACTCACCATGATCATACCTACGCTCGTAGGTTCTCACTACGAAATAGTGCTTCAATAAGATGGTTATAACATTTTACTCTAATATTGAATTAAGACGAAACTAGATGCGTTGGAAAGGTAACTCAAATATATATTACTTTGTTAGTATTGAGCTCAAAAAAACTTCAAAAGATACGATTTATTCCCATGTGAAGTTTACTATAGGAAGATTCTTCACAAGACATAAATCGATAAGGAGTACTTTGACATGGCTAGCGCTAGGAGTTACTTGTGGCCGTAATACATGTTTAGATCACTTTTAATACCACAAAAACAAGATGTTTTATTTTATATGTAATTTAAGAATATTTTTAATATTATCTTGGGTTCTTTGAGGTGTCACTTCACGCTAATCCATATTGATATCAGACATTTTAAACTAGAATTATGTGTTTCTTCTAATATTGGTCATGCCATATAGAAGAATCATGCCTTTGGTACCCACATTTACTACCAGATTAAAGTTTTGCATAGTTGGCATTGATCTAAATATAAATAAGAAGCTTCATCAGTAATACTATAGATGCGTTCCATCTTTATTTTTTTTTGCAGTTTTAGATAAATGGTCATGATATCAGACTAAAAAGGTCGACAAGATTGGGATCACATAGAACTAAAGAGCTTCATTAGTCACCACTGTAGAGGCATCCCATCTTTATTTTTTTAGGTTTATGTAAAGGTATCGTTATCAGAACAAGAGGGTTGACATGATTGGTATGGAATTTTTTGGTTTATCACTTCCTTACTACTTGATAAGAAAGGGACTTGAAGTAATGCTGGAAGTTCCCCTTTTGAAATTCAGCGAGCAAATACTTTGTGTCATTCTTGCAACACTTTGATAATAATGTTCTGAGTTTCCTCCGTCCATACTTGCAAAGCAAGCACATGGCACATCTCATCTTTAAAGCTCAGTGATAAATAGTCTTCGAGTGAGTTCATCCCATCCTTGTCAAGGATTATGTACATGGTTCCATCCAGAATTGTAATATTGACATAGGAAGTAGCCCATTAAGAATTAAATAAGCAAGAACTAGGCACACATCAACAAAAATATCTTTCCCCAATAGAGGAGCAAAAAAAGTATAAGATGATTGATTAACAGAAATAAAATTGAGTGTCCTGCAACATGTCAAAATTTCATATCATATCTCAAACCATATTCATCAAAATTAATATATAAAGTTTTATCAAAGTCTGATATGTCTATTTTACAACTTTACACAACTGTGGAAGAAAATTTATAACTCTATTTTGGAGACTCTGAATCATGAGCCATTTTTTGGAAAGTGGATTTCATGAAAGTCAATTTGTATAAAATTCATGGTCAAAACATTTATGTATCTGAACAGATATATCTCTGCAGTTAGCTCTAATGTTGTCTTACTCATCTCTTCAACTTTCGCTCTGTGAGAGAAAATTCATAACTTGATGTAGGAGTCGCTGAATCATGAACCTTTTTTTAAATAAAGACTTCAATGTAATGATCCTTTAGGTTATTTTCTATATTTCTGCTTATTTTCATTGTTAGAACATTACCGAAGCTTACCTGAGTCTTTAATAACTTAATAGAATGATAGTTCAGTAATGAGCAATTCATTTTATTTTTAGGGCCAATTTCCCGTTTAAAAGTCTTCACTGATTCCAAATGGTCATCGAGTGAAAACTTTAGTAAAATGATTTTGGATGTAAATTTTGAATGTGTCAGTAGCTCTGTAATATCAATTTTAGGCTAGGTAGACCCTTTTTTCAGATCCTACGGCACCCGAGCTTATTTTGTCCCATTGGTTGAAATAATAAAAATCGAAAAATATAGGTATGGGAGCTAAAAGTGACCTAAATGACTTTTGATGGAAGTACCACTTCTCCAATGCATCCTAAACATTAGTAGGGTTACATAGTTCATTTGCAAAAAAATACAGCCTGAATGAGTCTGAGAGGTAAAAAAACAAGTTTTGACCATATGGGGCCCATTTAAGCTTACATAAAAGGGCCTATTTGGTTGAATTTTAGGCTGTTTGGTCGAATTTTAGGTATTATTCACTTCCTTTTGAAACCTAGAAGCTACATAAAGACTTGGTAGCTTGAAATTAACTTTAAGGTGAGTTAGAAGCTTGTTTAACATTTATATTTGTGATTAACAACAGATTTGTGGTAAGAATCCTTCTATTTCATACTCTAATTTCTTGAATTTTTAACCAAAACCTCAAATGGCTTGAGTCTTAATTTTATCCCCAAATAAGGGCTTTTTTCACAAATTTCTTAAGGTATTTAAATCCTAATGGTATTTGAATATTAGGTTGGTCTTTAAAAATTGATTTTCATATGTGGGACCCACTTAGGGGGTTTTGGTGTCATTTTGGACCCAAAGCATAATGATGTAATATGAGTGTTGTTATTCTTACAATAAGGCATAGCTTATGTTTTTGATAGCTTGGATCCTTAGTGAAGCTTTGAGGAAAGGGAAGCAAAGATTATTTGGTCGTGAGCTATATTTGTGTTAAAGGTAGATTAGGCTTACTTTTGTTAGATTGAGCTTTATTATAGTATGATTTTGATATGTTGTTGAGATTGGGATGGGTTTTAGGATTGGTATGATAAATGGTATATTTGGGGTTATTTGAACTACCTAGGACATTGAACTTGTGTAATATGGTGATTGACTTATAGCTTAGAACCTTGTCTAGTTGGACTTATTATTTCATGAATAGAATGTGAATACTCTAGTTATTGTAATTAGATGGGAGTGACCTTTTTCACTCACACAAAGAGTAATTTGAACTTAGATTTATTTAGTTATGAAATTTTCATTAGATACTTTCATGACTTGATGCCACAACAGGCATCCCGATCAACGAAGGCCCGAGATGACCTTTATCCCAATCCACAAGTAATATTGTCTACTTAGTGCCCAGGCTCACACGTCTTTAAAATGCGTCACTAGGGAGTAAGGCTTGCCTACTTATATGTCTACCATCCCTCCTGTATTTTGCTGATGTGGCACTCTTTATCCTAAGTTGGGGTGTTACATACACCACTTTATGGGCTCAGCATCCTCGTGAAGGTTTATCCCACCGAATGGGATTTGCCTTAACTCAAGAATGAGGTTTTCCCCGCCTTACCGAGATTTTCCTAAAATTAGTTTAAACTCTGAGCCACATCGACAAGGTTGACACAAGAGTGGCTCTGATAGCATACTACCATAACGCAAGGTCGCAATGGGTATCCAAAACCATGAAGGCCCAATATTTCCCTTATCCAAACCCACTAGTGATATTGTCCACTTTAGGCCTAGGCCCGCACAGCTTTAAAATGCATCACTGGAGAGTAAGTCTTGCTTACTTATATACTCAGCATCCTTCCCATGTTGCACCAATATGGGACTTCTTATCTTAGGTTGGGGTACTACAGATGTGTTGAATAAGCTAAGAGTAATACTTAAGGAGGAATTATGTCATAAAACTAGTATGGATTGTTAAACCTCAAAGACATGATGTAGATGAATTAGTCTAGTCCCGAGTAGAAGTTAGACTTTAATGGATATTTTGGGATATTAGAAGCGAAAAGTGATCAAATAATCTTGGATTATGTAAATTATTAGTGACCTAGATATTCTTTATGCACTTAGAATATTATTTTAGAATGTTATGGTTATATTCGGTAAACGGGTTATTCATGATTATTGACTTTAGAAATAATGTGCATGTTTGATTGTGATCCTATTGTCACCACTGTAAAAGCAATGGATAGTATTTTAAGTTGAGTCGATGATTATGCTATCACTTAATCAATTGGCTACGTTTACCACTATGTCTTGGATTATGTTATGATTCATATTATGTTCAAGTCTAGTGACTAAACTTATGTTTGTTCTGAAGAATCCCTTGTGCTAGTATTGTGAAGCATGCCTAATAAAAGATATTCTAGAAAGTATAACCGTGGCTTGTAATTGACTATGCTAATAATCATATTAGGCCCGAAAATATGTGGAATGTTCATACTATTTGTATACACATGCTCATGTCCCTACTAATATATCGCATTAATAATAAAGGGTAAGGAGCAATGATATATCTTCTCTTACTTCTTTTCAACTCCATTGTTTGTTGGGCTTGCAGTTTTTATTAATTTTGATATATATATACATATATATATATTCATATTGATGTTATGATGGATATTGATGTTATAATGATGCCCGACAAGACCATAGGATATTTTAATGTTATGATGACGCTCGATAAATCCAGAAGACGTTTTAATGCTATGATGATGCCTAGCATAAACAGAGGATATATTGATGATATGTTGATGCCTGGCAAGGCTGGAGGATATTTCGATGTTATATTGATACTGAGTATGGTAAGCATATATAAATGTATATTTATATGTGTTGTTATGCCCTTGTATGATTACGCTTGTATGTGTATTAGGTATATGATGTTTTCCTTGCGAAGTTGTCTATAATTCTCTACTATTAATCACTTGTTAAGTGACATGACTCTTGTTGATGATAATTAATGAATAGAAGTAGAATATGTCGTATAATGCGTTAAGACTAATTGCTAAGTATAACAATGTGTAGAAGTAAGGATTCACCTAGTGGATATATATGACTTCAATAAATAGAATAATTGTTGAATTTTACCTAGAAAATGAATTATGTGATAACTAGTTGTATATATAAAGCGGTTATGTTACTAGATGGCTAGAATCCTAGAATACTAGTTAGTGAACTTTATTTAGTTAAAATGTTCCAACTACTAATTTTGTTTGTTAAATGGATAATGAAGATAATAGGTTAGCATGGTTGATGATTACTAATATTGATTCCTAATATGTACCGACGTTGGTTTCTTAATTGTTGACTTACAGATTTATGGTGTTAACTAGTAAAGGGAATTATTTAATAGATAGATATGTGTGTTTGATAATATGTAACCTTTTCTTATATGGTGACTAGTGTACCTATGATAACTAGGAATAGATTATGGTTAAATGTACTATGGTTTAGTATTGCATCATGGCTTGATGTGGATGTTGGCTACCTAGTGAATGAAAATATGTTGTTATTTCTTGAATAGGGAAACCTCTATAAAATTGGCTAGGCTAATAAATGAATGTCCTAATGACTAGTGGATTAGTAAATTGGTAAAGAGTATTTGGGCTATTATACATGAGTAGATAGAGTATATTGATAAGTTGGATATCTAAATGGCTTTATGAGTATGATAGTGAATACTTAATATATGTTAATTCAATGGTGGTAATTGATGATGGTCATAAACATGGAAATGATCGTTTATCCAAAACTGGTAAACCATGGACATTCATGAGTTGGTTATATGATTATATACTTGGTGATTTGATTTTTTAGTGTACTCTCTAGTGGTATGGGATGTCATGATTAGTTTCTTTACTTTATATTCTTTTGGGTGTACTCCCCGGTAGTATGTGATGTGTGAGTATATGATAACACATTTGAGGCTTTTAACTCTAAATAATTGCAACGTCTCGAGAAACTTTAGTTATTTTTGATTATCTTATGTTTGATTTTGCAGTTTAAGCTGATATGATAGAAAACCAACAATAATGGAAGAAAAAAGGTTAAAATTTGAAGAAATCTAAAGACAAGTGTGGCTGATGATATTTGTGATAAGTCGTCAACCCTGTGATAAGATATCAGGATAGTCATCATCAGTAGACAGAGAATTGGCCTAAAGTAGAAGTTGTAACGACATTTTGTGATAAGCTGTCAAGGGTCTGATAAGGTATCAAGAATGTCATCACCCTTAAATAGGGAATGAGTTCCAGCTAGTAGAATAGACGACATTTTGTGATAGGCTGTCATAATGGTGATAAGTCATCAGGAATGCCGTCAGACTTAGGCAGGACATGAGAATTGGAGCAAAAGTGTGATGACATTTCTGATAAGTCGTCACAGTCCTGATAAGCCGTCAGAAGTTGCCGTCAACCTAAAATAAGACTAGTGCATATTTGAACAAGACCTGACGACATTCTTGATAAGTCGTCAGGATCCTGATAAGGCGTCACCAATAGTCATCGTCTATTCCAAAAAAAAAAGTAACGTTGATTTTGTTTCGTTATTTAGGGTAAACTATTTAAAGCTTTATTTTAGGGTTTTCTAGACACTGTTATTTTTATTATCATTATTATTCCGCACAAGGTCAAGACCTTGAGTTTTGGACAGCATATTTTGATATTTTCTCTCTTTACTTCTTGAATTTAACAACACAACTATTTTTTAGAGATTATTACCAGTATTTTAGGATTTTTGCTTGGTGATCTAATCTGTGATTCACTAGTTATTATTCATCTCTGTAAGTTTATCTTTCAAATCATGAATTCAATTATGTGTTTCGCTCGTTGTATCATGAGTGGGTAAACTCCATTAACCTGAGTTATGGGATCTAGGATTAGGTCTTGATGAGGTGCTAAGTATTCAATATTCAAAAGATGGTATGATTTATTAATAATTCTGAAGTTTTAATTGACGTCTGTTGGTTGCAAACAGTGGACACACCTACTTTGATTTGCTTGAGAAAGAAATCAAATATAGTAGGAAGTGAATAATCGACAGGGACTCGGAAATAATTCATTTAATAATTAGTGCTATAACAAGGTTGGTTAACCTGAGGTAAAATCTAGGCACTAAATAGAAATTCTCTAAGTCTGAGAGGATTAGGGAATTAAATGCTTAAGTAGGTCGAGAGACATTTAAGCATAACATCGATAAAGATAGTTTGTCATCCTACCCACCGTGAGAATCTTGAATCACTTTTAGCATCTATCATCTACCAGAAGCCCTAGTGAACATAATTCAGGTTATTTTATAAACTCTTGACTTACAAACACCGAAAGTAAAGTGACAAACAACAACTTGTTAAACCTAAACCCCCTATTCTAGGAAACATTAAACTATCAGTGGATTAAATTGCAAACAACTTGAGTTCACACCATATTCCATGTGGGATTCGACCCCAACCTAGTTGGGTTTTATATTGACAACGATCACTTACACCCATTCAAAAGTGTAATTTGAGCGTTATCAAAAATGGCGCTGTTGCCGGGGAATACGATTGTAAGATGAAGTTTGTATGCGTTAATTGACTGTTAGTTAAGTTTCCTAGATTTACGTTTATTTGTTGTTTTTGTTTACTTGCAGGATTTTATAGTGTATGCCAAGCACCAGAAGTTTCAGAGAAACATTATTACCACTAAATCTAGAACTGCAATGAATAGGAAGAATGGTAGAACAGCAAGAGGCTGACAGACTAGCAGCCTTAAGTAGTTCTCATGACGTTCGTGGTTGGCCAACATCATAGTTGAAAGGGACTAGCATGGGTGATCAACTTGAATGAGAGAATCTATAAGTCCTTTTTGACTTAAGAGGCAAAGTTTTTGTAGGGTATAGTGAGTATCTGGATGATGCCCACTGATGGAGACAATATTCTGGGTGATGACCGAGCTATCCTAGTAGCAAGCATAGTGCAGCAGCTCCCCCGTAATTTCGGGGAAATCATTTCTGATGAGATGATGATTAAAATGTCAAAACTGACACTGCTTATCCTTTTCTATGTCTTATCATAGAGTTATGCCAAGCTTCTACTGTGCTAGAGATTGCATGGGTTGATAATGACATTCCTACCTAAAAAACCCACAATCCCATATGGTATGATGAAAATTAGCCAGGACTGAGACTTGATAGAGATGTAGAGGTAGCAGCAGATCCTCTAGTTACAGATGTCGGTTCAATACCTAATGTGGAAGTGCACAATTCTGAGACTACGCAGCCAACTTTTTTAGTGCAAGCACATTCATTGCCTGAGAATGAACACAATCCCTCAGCTCCTATAGCATCAATAGGATTTGCATTTCATCTGATCAATATCAAAAAAGTGGCCAAACAAGCTAAATGGTGTGAGGCACAGCTACATATTTTTACCAAATAGCTTTCCATTATAGTAGACAAGAGAATCAAGGCTACCCTTGAGCATTTTGTGACTTTGCCTAGACGGGTTGTAGATTTGGAGAACTGATTTGATGCACGAGCAAAAGAAATATTTGGAGTTGATCTTGCTAAATTCAGAGTAGCCTTCAACAAAGTAAAGGCATATGTTTGGGTATTACAGCAGCACCAATTATGGTGCCGACAGATTTGGCTATGCATGAATCTAAGGAAGAAATTCCAATGCTTGACCTCACTGGAGCTTCACTAAAGAAAAAGAAAAAAAAGGGGGAGAGGAAGGAAAAAGATAAGAGAGAAGACCCTGATAGTGAGGAAGAAAGAACAGTGAAAAAGAAGGCAAAAAAAGGCCAGAAAAGAGGAGTTAAAGAAAGAAAGAATGGAGTTCCTAGCGGATAAGGAGAGATGGAAGGAGGCTTTGAAAGCCAGGGCTGCAGGTAGCTCATCTAAAATACCCCCTACTACTGCAAGGCCAGAAGTACCCAATGGAGAAAAGGTAGTAGATGATGTAGCAGCAAGGTCAGAAACCCATGAACCCCAGGATTGATCCATTCCAGGTATTCTCTAACCCTTAGTTTAGCTTTATTTTCAATTCGAAGTTGAGGGTGTAGGGTAGGATGTTGTTGTAACAATTTTCGGTAGATAATAAGGAGTAATACAGGTACTTAAGGCAGTTAGCTTGTTTTGTGACTTTTGAGCACCTATCCATTAATCTGAGTTTATAACTGTGTGAATTGTATTCATCTGTAACTGCGGTGCATCTTTTTATGGCATTAGTCTGGCGACTTGATGATTTTTAGTGAATAAACTGCATGAATCAAATAAGTAGTTATATGCGATGTACTTGTGTGCCATGTGTGTGTGAGGTCTTACTCAGCTCCTGTTGTGGGCCGATTCTAGAACTTACCCTAGTTGTCCTGCCTAGGTTATAGGATAGGGGTTAGGAAAGGATCATAGGCCATTTTTTACTGTAACCCACTTTCAGGCTAAATGACCTTCCCAATGTGAATAATATCCTTTGATCCCTGATTTGAGCCTATATGTCTATTTCTTTCTGTAAAACCTCTCACCTTCCGTTTTACCTCACAATGAACCTAGTTTGGCCCTGGTCCTCCTTGGACACAGTGCACCTTGACTTAGGAAAATAGCCTAAGTTGAGGGTGGCTATTATAAGGGTGTGTGATCAAAAATGAGCATGAAGAAAGGTAGAATAAGAGAAAAGAACAAAAAGTTGGGTGCAGTGAAAAAGGAATAAGAAAAGAGAAAGTTGTGTTAAAGATGATAAAAAAATAATATGATGATTGAAAAGACCTTATCCATCTTGAGCATGTGTGATCAATAAAAGAAAAGGAAGAAAAGAAGGTTGAAAAGTGAAACCCTAAGAGTTTAGTGTAGTGTCAAGGAAGCATAGTCACTATAAAATATCCATGAATATCATACCAGCCCCTAGCCTATATTACAAGCCTAATAAAAGCCCTAAAGCAATCCTAACTGACCTACCTGAAGATTTGGGTACTGACTATAAGGGAAAGCCTATGGCATTTGACATGTAGTGTTTGGAACTTTATTCTGAAAGTGAGACTTATGATTATCCCTATGTTTATGTATGTAAATTTTGATATGAGTGAAAAAGGGATTTCTTTGTTGTGAGGGAACATTGGGTATGTTGCTACGTCACTGACTTGTTCAGATAGTGTGATCTTGGTATGGTATGATTGTTATTACTAAATTTTTACTGTATCTTGATGCTTCTGAGTTGCATGGTTGTTCTTCAAAACATCAACAGTGGGTTTTAAATTGACTGACCTTGGAGATGTTAAAATTATTCTGAACTAATATGAGTAGTTAGCTGCCAAATTGTACTTTTTATTCTATTGTTATGTTTTGGTTGCTTGAGGACAAGAAATTTTTTTAGTTGAGGGTGTTGATGTGTGAGCATATGCTAACACATTTGAGGCTTTTAACTTTAAATAATTGCAACGTCTTGAGCAACTTTAGTTATTTTTTATTATTTTATGTTTGATTTTGCAATTTAAGCTAATATGATAGAGAACCAACAATAATGGAAGCAAAAAGGTTGAAATTTAAAGAAATCTGAAGACAAGTGTGGTTGACAACATTTGTGATAAGTCTTCAGCCCTGTGATAAGCTATCAGGATGGTCATTATCAATAGACAAAGAATTGTCCTAAAGTGGAAGTTGTGATAACATTTAGTGATAAGCCGTCAAGGGTCTGATAAGTTATCATGAATGTCGTCAGCCTTAAACAGGGAATGATTTCTAGCTGGTAGAATCAATGACATTTTGTGATAGGCTGTCATAATGGTGATAAGTCATCAGGAATGTCGTCAAACTTAGGCAGGTCATGAGAATTGGAGCAAAAGTGTGATGACATTTCTGATAAGTCATCACAGTCTTGATAAGCCGTCAGAATTTGCCATCAACCTAAGACTGGACTAGTGTAGATTTGAAGAAGAACTGACAACATTCTTGATAAGTCATCAGGATCCTAATAAGGCATCACCAATAGTCATCGTCTATTCCAAAAAAAAAAAGTAACGTTGATTTTGTTTCGTTATTTAGGGTAAATTATTTAAAGCTTTGTTTTAGGGTTTTCTAGACATTGTTATTGTTATTATCATTATTATTCTGTACAAGGTCGAGACCTTGAGTTTTGGATAGCATATTTTGATATTTTCTCTCTTTACTTATTGACTTTAACAACAAAACTATTGTTGAGAGATTATTATTAGTACTTAGGGATTTTTCCTTTGTGATCTAATCTGCGATTCACTAGTTATTATTTATCTCTGTAAGTTTATCTTTCAAATCATGAATTCAATTATGTGTTTCGTTTGTTACATCATGAGTGGCTAAGATCCATTGACCTGGGTTATGGGATCTAGGGTTAGGTCTTGATGAGGTGCAAAGTATTCAAGATTCAAAAGGAGGTAGGATTTCTCGATAATTCTAAAGTTTTAATTAATGTCTATTGGTTGCAAACAGTAGATACACCTGCTTTAAATGTAGTAGGAAGTGAATTATCAATAGAGACTCAGAAATACTTTGTTTAATAATCAGCAATGTAACAAGGTTGGTTAACCTGAGGTAAAATCTAGGAAGTAAATTGAAATTTCCTAAATCCGAGAGGATTATGGAATTGAATGCTTAAGTAGGCCGAGAAACATTTAAGCATAACATCGATAAAGATAGCTTGTTATACTACCCACCATGAGAATCTTGAATTACTTTTAGCATCTGCCATGTACCGGAAGCCCTAGTGAACATAATTCAGGTTATTTCATAAACTCTTGACTTACAAACACCGAAAGTAAAGTGACAAACAACAACTTGTTAAACCTAAACCCTCTATTTCAAGAAACATTAAACTATTGCTGGATTAAATCGCAAACAACTTGAGTTCACACTATATTCCCAGTGGGATTCGACCCCAACCTAGTTGGGTTTTTTATTGACAATGATCGCTTACACCCATTCACGAGTGTAATTTGAGCGTTATCATTATGGCATATTGAGGTGGGTTCTTTTACTTATGCTTAACAAATAGTTGTATATCGTATTGGTCTATATTTGATTATAATTCAATTAGTGTCGCTTTACATTTTGGAGCATTTACTTCTTATGTATAATGGTATTGGCTCATGATGAATGGATATGTTGTAGTATCTTCTAGTTTGATTATTGATTATATATAGTGATAACGAATATGATTTAGGTTTGATTCTGTACCTTAAATTAGAGATATTATCTTTCTTTATACTATTTTTATATCATGATTTAGCTTAGTTGGTCGATGATGCTTATTAAGTACCCATGGTTTTGGCACTCATACTACACTTCTATAACTTTTTAGTGTAGACTCGAGAACTAGTGTTCGTTGTTGAGTTGTGTTTATGTAGTGTTGATCTTACAAAAATAGGGTAAGCTTTTGGAGTTTTGAGTCGCCCATTTCTCACCTATCATTATTCAGTATTTTTTAGTTGAAATGAATATATAAGACTATTTAGACTTCGAGTTGTATTTCCTATTGTCGAACATAAATGCTCTTATATTTATATTACCAGGTCGTGGGATTGTTGTTTGTGTTATGGATTATCTACTATTTTAGAACACTATGTTTATAATTGCGTTTGTATATTTGGTCCATGTTGGACGTCTCTACTAGAGTAACCCATTTCCTTAGCTCTGGCTTACGATGTTATGTTACCTAATAGTGGATTTTAGTAGGTGTCATCAAGAATCATAAATCACATTATGACAAATATTTATCTGAGCCTAGGTTTCACCCGTTTGGTTGGTACAAGTGCAAGTGTCTAATAGAGTTTGTGGATCAAAACGTTGACATTCATTTCCTATCTTTGGCAGGCTATGTGACATTCTTAGGAGTCCTTTATTTTTTCATTTCATATCATTCTAAGAGTCTGAGTTGGTTTGTAGTATATTTTCTTGACTTTACTCTTCACGGATGCCAAGGAGATGTGCTACCTCTATGCGAGATGAGGGTCCTGATATCGAGCCAAGGAACACTACTCTTCTTTATAGACAACCTAGAGGTTAAGGACATTCTTGTGATGTGTCTCCAGCTAGGGTCTATGTTAGGTTATCTTCCTTGGAACCTATCCCTGTATCTTAGCCAGTATTCCTTCGCCAAGGACGGTGGTGGGCCATGGACCATCCCAAGCTCTACCAGGTTTTATTCTCTCTTCATTATTTAAAGATGCCTTTGATTAGCTATTGTTTATTATTATTGGTATGCATACTACTAAGGCATGAATGCAGCCTATAGCTACCACTCCCATCATTGAGATTCCTCCTACACTGGTAGTCGTTCAGCTGGTAGCCAGGCCACCAGTTGTGACCTAGCCTACTATGTCTGCCAATGAGAAGAAGATGTTTAGTATATTTTTGAGGTTTTTTCTGCCTAGGTTTTTTGGTGCACCTGGAGAAGATTAATTTGAGTTTCTTACTACCTGTGAGGATAGGCTTTGTAGTTTAGCCCTAGTTGAGACTCATGGTGTCTATTACACCATATTTCAGTTTGATTTGTCTGCTCGTTACTAATGGAGGGGTTTCCCAGATTCTAGACTAGTTGGATCTTCTCCCTTTTCATGGAATAATTTCTCCGAGATGTTCTTAGAGAAGTATATGTCGCATAGTCTTAGAAATTTACTGAGGGATCAGTTCTCCAAACTAGAGTAGGGATCTATGATAGTGACCTATTCTCAGGCTAATTTTCATGAGTTGGCCAAACATGTGACTTCTATTTTGGACACTGAGTATGAGACAGTTCTATGCTTTGCCAGAGGGTTGAGACTCCCTATTCGGATGGCTACTCATAGTTTAGTTTCTATGGGTAGGACTTTTGCTGAGGTTTTTGATCATGCTATGGTGATGAAGGAGATGCACATGAAGAGTCTTGAGGGCCATGATAAGAGGCCTAGATTCCAAGGTAGATTATCTGGGAATTATAGTGGTTCCTGCCTTGTTCTTATGCTGGGCATCCTCTACGTCTATTTTCTCAGTCTTATAGTCAACCTAGATGACCACTTCAAGTAGCTCTTAAGACTATGTATGGACGTGAGTTTGGTGCTACTGGTCTCCCTAGAAAGGGCACTAACTAGTCCTTGAGAGGTTTATTTTTGAGTAATGCTAGATGTGGTGGTTATTTATGTTAGTCAGATCTATTGGTTCTAGTTCTGCTCATAATTTCTGTTATACTTGCGAACTTCCTGGTCACTATTCATATAAATACCCTAGTCGTGGGGTGATGGTTGTTTTATCCCAAGTTGCTATACCTATTAACGTAGTTTATCCCTCTGGTAAAGGTGGTTCTCAAGGTTGCAGGGGTGGTTATCAAAGTGCTCGACATGGTACTCAGGCGGGTTAAAAAGGAGATCGGTGAGGTGCCCAACAATGTGGAGGGCGTGTAAGTTGTATGCAATACCTACTACACTCGAGGTTAAGACTTTGGATGCTATTATGATAGGTATGATTTTGGTGTGCCTCAAGTTACTTCTTGTTTTATTTGATCTCGAATCCACTTATTGTTATGTATCTTCTTATTATGCACCATAATTGGAGGGTATGATTTATTATCTGTTCTATTACGCGTATCCACTCCTGTTGGTGATTGTTTAGTAGTGGGTTGAGTCTTCAGATCATATCTTGTAATAGTTAGTGATTTGAATACTTATGTTAATCTTATTATTCTGGATATGCTAGATTTTGATGTGATTTTGGGCATGGACTGGTTATCCCACTATCATGCAGTCATGGATTTTTTTGCCAAGGTTGTTACCTTAACTATGCTTGGTATACCCCCATTTGTGAGGTAGGGAAAGGTTAGTCACGTGCTGATGGAGATTATTTCTTATGTTTATTCTAGAAGACTTATATCGAGAAGTTGTGAATCTTATCTCGCTTATGTATATGATACTCATGTAGAGAGTCCATCACTTTACTCTATTCATTTTGTTTGTAAGTTTCCTGATGTGTTCCCTACAGACTTTCCTTGTATTTTCCCTGACCGTCAGATTAAGTTTGCTCTTGACCTTGAGCCAAGCACCTGTCTTATTTCTATGGAACCTTACTATATGGCTCCTGCCGAGCTTAAGGAGCTGAATTCTTAGCTTCAGGATCTTCTTTGTAAGGTATTTATTAGACTGAGTGCGTCACGATGGGGAGCTCCTATTTTGTTTGTAAGAAAGAAAGATGGTTTGATGTGTATGTGTACTAAATATGGGAAGCTTAATAAAGGACGTTGAAGAACCGTTATCCTATACCTTACATTGATGATTTCTTTGACCAGCTTTAGGGTGCAGTAGTGATTTGTAAGATTTACTAGACATCTGATTACCCCATAAGTTGAGGATTCGGGTTGAGGATATCCCAAAGATAGCTTTAAGGACCCGTTATGGTCATTATGAGTTCTTAAAAATGTCCTTTGGGTTGACTAATGCCCCAACTGCATTCATAGATTTGATGAACTATGTGTTTAGACCCTATCTAGACTCCTTCATTATTATGTTGATTGATGATATTCTGGTTTATTCAAGGAGTAGTGAGGAGTATGTGCAGTATTAGAGAGTCATGCTCTAGAACTTATGAGATCATATGCTTTTTTCCATGTTCTTTATGTGTGATTTTTTTCTTGAGTCAGTGGTATTTCTTGGGCATATAGTTTCCAAGAATGGTATTATGGTAGACCTAGCTAAGAATGAGGTGATTTATGATAGGGCAAGGCCTACGTCTCCGACTGAGGATTGTAGTTTCATTGGGTTGCCCAGTTATTACAGATGCTTTGTTGAGAGTTTGGCAATAATTTTATCTCTTACGACTAGATTGACATAGAAGAAAGTTCTTTTTTGATGGTACGAGGACTGTGAGTTGATCTTTGGAAAGTTCAAGAATTATCTTACTAAATGCCAGTGTTAGCTCTTTTTATTGAGGGTAAGGGATTCACTGTGTTTTGTGATGCTTCTGGTGTTGTTCTTAGTTGTATTTTGATGCAGCAGTGTCGTGTTATTACTTATGTTCTAGACAGCTTAATGTGCATGAGTGCAACTACCCTGCTCATGATTTAGAGTTTGTGGCAGTAGTTTTCATGCTCAAGATTTGGAGGTACTATTTATATGATATGCATTGTCAGATTTTCAAAGTCATTGTAGCCTTCCACATCTTATAACCTAGCTAGAGCTTAATGCTCACCAATGTAGATAGACGGAGTTGTTAAAAGACTATGATGTTTCCATCTTATATCATTCGAGTAAGGAAAATATAGTAGTTGATGCCTTGAGTTGCAACATAATGAGTATAGGTAGCTTGTCATGTATATCAGTTTCTCAGAGGCCTATGGTGTGGGACATTTCGTCCTTAGCCAACTTAAAGGTTAACCTTGATTTTTTAGATAATATAAGGATTTTGGCTTCTGTGGAGGCGACATCCTTCCTATTTAAGAATATTCGTGATCACTAGTATGAGGATAGCAAGTTGTGTTTTCTCTGTGCCGAGGTGGTTAGTGGTGAGTTTAGGAGGAACACTATTGATTCCAAGGGTACCTTGAGGTTTTAGGGTCATATTTGTCTTCCCCAGCATGATGATCTGATTCAGTCAATTCTTCTTGAGGCTCATAGCTCTAGATATTTTATTCATCCTGGTTCAGCTAAGAGGTATAGAGATTTGAGGAAGCATTACTAGTGGGATGGGATGAAGAGAGATATGGCAGACTTTATGGCTCATTTTCTTCTTGTCAGCAAGTTAAGGATAAGCATTATCATCTAGGTGGATTGACTCAGAGATTTCCCATTCCCGAGTGGAAATAGGAACGGATTACTTGGGACTTTATTAGTGGTTTACCTCGTACTACTAATGGTCGCGATGGTGTTTGGTCTATTATAGATTGTTTGACCAAGTCAGTATAATTTATTCCTATTTAGATGACCTTTAGTATGGAGAGATTAGCCCAAATTTATGTTTGGGAGATAGTTCATTTTCATGGGGTTCCCGTTTCTATCATATTAGACCATGTTTATGCATTTACTTTGAGACTTTGGAGGGTATTTAAGGAGGATTTAGGTATTCAAGTGGATTTAAGTATATCTTTTAATTTACGGAAAGATGATTAGTCTAAGTGGACTATTCAGATGATCAAGCATATGCTCCAAGCTTATGTTATGGATTTTGGAGGAAAATGGTAACAAAACTTAACATTTAAAGAGTTCTCTTATAACAGCATCTATCATTTGAGTATTGAGATGGCACCTTATGAGGTCGTGTATGGTAGGAGATATCTTTCTCTGATATAAAGGTTTGAGACCTCATGGAATGGATTTTCTTGAGGACTCATTTAATAGAGTTAGGGTGATTCAAGATATGTTGAGAGTATTCCAGAGTAGGCAGAAGGCCTATGCCATCCATAGACTCTATGCCTTGAGATTTAGAGTTTGTGACCATGTGTCTTTTCGTGTTTTGCCTATGAGAGGTGTGATAAGATTCGGAAGGAAGGGTAAGCTCATCTCTCGGTATATTGGCCCTTTTGAGATCCTCTATGTAGTGGGTAAGGTGGCCTATAAGTTAGCTTTACCTCTAAATTTTGCAGTTGTTCATCCAGTTTTCCATGTCTCTATGTTGTCGATATATATTCCAAACACGTCTCATGTGCTTAGGTGGGACTCAGTCTATTTATATGAGCAGTTGGCATTTCTAGAAGAGCTCGTGCTTATTTTGGCTATTAATGAGAGGCAGTTGCGTACTAGAGAGATTCCTGTAGTTAAGGTTCAGTGGAGGCACCACCTAGTGGAGGAGGCAACTTAGGAGATTGAGAGTAAGATCCGAGCCTAGTATCCTCACTTATTCTAGATTTCAGGTATTTTTTCATCTTTCACTTTCGGAGATGAAAGTTCCTTAGTATTGGATATTGTAATGACCTTTCAGGTAATTTTCTGTATTCCCACTTATTTTCATGGTTAGATCTTTTCCATATCTTCCCCAAGTCATTTATTACTTAGTGGAATAAATAGTTCAGTTATAGGCAGTTCATTAGATTTTTAGGGCCAATTTCCTACTTATAAGTCTTTGCCGATTCCAAATGGCCGTCTTTGCTGATTCCAAATGGCCACCAAGTGAAAAGTTAAATGATTTTGAATGCAAATTCTGACTATTCCATCAACTCTATAATATAGATTTTAGGCTAGGTACACCCTTGGTTCGGATCCCACTACATCCGAGCTTATTTCATCCCATTGGTCAAAAAGTAAAAAATCAAAATATATGGGTATGGGTCCCACAAGTGACCTAAATGACCATGGATGGAAAATCCAACTTCTCTAATGCATCCTAAATGTCGAAATTAGTGATTTTACTTAGTTCATGTGTGAAAAATGGAGTGCTAAAGAGTCCAGGATGTGAAAAACAAACTTGGACCTTGAGGGCCCCATTTATGCTCATATAAACTGGCCGTTTTCGTCAAATTTTTGGCATTCTTCACTTCTTTTTTAACCCTATTATCCTAGAAAGACTTTGAAGCTTCAAATTGACTTTGGGGTGAATTAGAATCATGGTTAACATTTATATTTTCCATTAACAATGAATTAGAGGTAAGAATCCTTTCATTTAATACTCTAATTTCTTGAATTTTTTACCAAAACCCCAAATGACTTGAGGCTTGATTTTATCCCTAAATAAGATTGTTTTGCACAAATTTCATGAAGGTTTTAACTCCCTAATGGTATTTAAACGTTGGGCTGGTTTCAGAAACTTAATTTTCGTATATGGGACCCATTTAGGGTGTTTTAGTATCGTTTTGGACTCGAGTCACAATGGTTCAATATGGATATTGTTATTCTTAAAATAATCCATAAATTATTCTTTTGATATCATGGATCCTTGGTTAATCTTCGAGGAAAGGGAAAGCAAAGATTGTTGGTTTGTGAGCTATATTTGGATTCAAGGTATATTAGGCTTACTTTTGTTAGATTGAGCTTTATTATGGTATGATTTTGATATCTTGTTGAGATTGATATGGATTTTAGGCATTGTAATGGTAAATGGTATATTTGGAAAAAGTTGAACAACTTAGGCCATTGAACTTGTATAGTGCGGTGATTGACTTATAGCTTAGAACCTTGACTAGTTGGATTTGTTATTTCATGAATAGTATGAGAATGTTCTAGTTGTTACAATTAGATGGGAGGGACTTTGTTCACTCATACTAGGAGTAATTTGACCTTAGATATGTTTAGTTGTGAAATTTGCCTTAGATGCCTTGAATGAGCTTAGACTAATACTTAAGAAAGAATTATACCATAGAACTAATATGGATTGTTAAACCTCTAAGAGATGATGTTGATTAATTAGTAAAGTCCCGGGTAGAAGTTAGACTTGAATGAATATTTTGGTATGCTAGAAGCGAAACGTGATGACATTAAGCTTGGATTATGTAAATTGTTAATGACTTAGATATTTGTTAAGCATCTAGAATATTCTTCTGGAATATGATGGTTAACCCCGGTAGATGGGCTCTTTATGATTATAGACTTGGTAAGTAATGTACATATTTGATTATGAACTTATTGTCACCACTTGAATAGCAATGGATTGTCCTGTAAGTTGAATCCATAATTATTCTATCACTTAATCAGTTGGCTATGTTTATTATTTAGTCTTGGGTTATGTTATAATTCATATTATGTTCAGGCCTAGTGACTAAACTTATGCTTGTCTTGAAGAACCCCTTTGTGCGTGTATTATGAAGCATGTCTAATAAAAGAGATTCTAGAAAGTATAACCATGGCTTGTTATTGACTATGATAATAATCATATTTAGCCCGAAAATATGTGAAATGTTCATATCATTTGTATACACATGCTCATGCCTCTACTAATATATTGCATTAATAATAAAGGATAAGTAGAAATAACATATCTTCTCTTACTATTTTTGCACTCCATTCTTCGTTGGGATTTCATTTGTTATATATATATATATATATGCATGTTATAATGAATATAGATGTTATGATGACACCCAGCAAGGCCGGAGAATATTTTGATGTTATGATGATGCCTGATAAATTTGGAAGAGGAATTAATGCTATGATGATGCCTGGCAAGAATGGAGGATATATTGATGATATGTTGATTCCTGGCAAGGAGGGAGGATATTTTGATGTTATGATGATGCTCGGTAAATTCGGAAAACGGATTGATGCTATGATGATACCCGGTAAAACTGGAGGATATATTAATTTTATGTTGATGCTATGTATGGTAAGCATATGTATATATATGTATACGCCCATATGTGCATTAGGGATATGATATTTTCCTTAGAAAGTTGTGTATAATTCTCTACTATTAATCACTGGTTAAAAGACATGGATCTTGTTGATGCTAATTAGTGGATAGAAGTAGAATATGTCGTATAATTAGTTAAGACTAATCAGTAAGTGTAATCATATGTAGAAGTAATGATTCACCTAGTGGATATATTTGTCTTGAATAAATAGAATAATTGTGGAATTTCGCCTAGAAAATGCATTATGTGCTAACTAGTTGTATATATAAAGTTGATATGTTACTTGATGGCTAGATGCCTTAAATACTAGTTTGTAAACATTGTTTAGTTAAAATGTGGTAACTGGTAATTATATTTATTAAATGACTAATTAATATAATAGACTTAGCATTGTTGATGATTAGTGATATTGATGCCTAGTATGTAACGTCGTTGGTTGCTTAATTATTGATTTAGAGATTTATGGTGTTAACTAGTAAGAGGTGTTGTTTAATAGGTAGATAAGAGTTTTTGATAATATGTAACCTTTTCTTATATGGTGACTAGTGTACCCAAGATATCTAGGAATGAATTTTGATTAAATGGACTATGGTTTAATAGTGCATCATGGATAGATGTGGATGTTGGCTACCTAGTTAATAATAATTAGTTGTTATTTATTGAATGGGGAAATCTCTATAAAATCGGCTAGGATGATAAATGAAGGTCCTTATGACTAGTGGATTTGTAACTTGGTAAAAAGAATTTGGGTTATTATAAATGAGTAGATAAAGTATATTGATGAGTTAGATGACTAAATGGCTTTATGATTATGACCATAAGTACTTGATATATGTTAATTAAATGGTGTTAGTTGATGATGACATAAACTTGGCAACGGTCATTTATGCGAAAGTGGTAAACCATGGACATTCATTAGTTGGTTATATGATTATATACATGGTGATTTCATTCTTTAGTGCACTCTCCAGTGGTATGGGACAACATGATGTGTCTCTTTACTTTATGTTCTTTTGACGTCGAAGTGGGTTGTTTTACTTATGCTTAACAAATGTTTGTATATCATCTTGGTCCTTTTGCGATTATGATTGAATTAGTGACGCTTTACATTTTGGAGCTTTTACTTCTTATGTATAATAGCATTGGCGCATAACAAATGGATATGTTGTATTATTAATCTAGTTCTATTGTTTATTATATATAGTGATGATAAAGATGATTCAGGTTTGATTTGGTACCTTGACTTAGAGATATTGTCTTACTTTATATCATGATTTATCTCAGTCTGCTGATGATGCCTACTGAGTACCATTATTTTGGTACCCGTACTATACTTCTAGACCTTTTTGGTGAAGACCTAAGTACTAGCTGCCATCGTTGAGCTGAGTTTATGAAGTGTTGATCTTCCAGAGTGATCTCTTGGAGTTTCGAGTCACCCACTTTCCTCCTATCTTTATTTATTCTTTTGTATTCGAGACGAATGTATTAGATTATTTAAACATTGAGTTGTATTTCCTATTGTCGAACTTAGATGCTCTTGTACTGATATCACCAGGTTGTGGGATCTGTGTTTGTGTTATGGATTCTATACTTTATTAAAACACTGTGTTTATAATTTCTTCGTATATTTGGTCCATGTTTGATGTTTCTACCAAAGTAACTCATTGCCTTAGCTCTAGGTTACGATGTCAGCTAACCTACTAGTGGGTTATAGTAGGTGCCATCATGACTCATAAATTGAGTCATGACATTCAAGAACCATATTTTATATAAATAGCATGGCCAAATGCTTGGCGTATTTGTACAAAAATTGCTTAAAAGTTGACCCATACATCTTTCATTCTTCTTGTTCAGTTTTATGCGACAGCGGTAGAAAATTCAAAACAAGGAATACTAAAGTTAAAATTAGAATATTATTTTTTAATTGGAGAGAAGACTTCAGAATCTACAATCTATATAAAAATCATGACCGAAAATTTTTTGGATTTGTATAGATATCACTTCAAAATTGACCCTGATATCAATCATGCTTGTTGTCCAGCTTTGTGTAGTCCCACGAAAAAATTCATATCTCAAGATAGCAGTATCCAAATTGCAAAATGTTTATGGAATTGATAAGAAATCTTCTACCGATAAAACATGCTTAAAACTGATGTCCTAAATAAAATTGTATGTGTGTAGTTTAAGTTGATGCCTCATTCTAACATATTTATTTTTCAGGCTTGGCATCGGCTATGAGGAAACTATTGGCACTGATAAGAGATACACAACATATGGATTTGGTGAAGTTTAAAGCACCAACCAACTAGCTAAAATTTTAGGGGAAAGAGTTTTGACCGTTGCACGAAGTAATCGCTAATCCTTTAGCCACATTCTTCTATGAAGATTTTGAAGCTCATGAAAGGCACCTATTGTGGAAATTTGACGTTGATGAGTGGTGATTTTACCACTCATTTTCACCAAAAATTTATGTACACTACCATGTTTTGTATAAGAAAATGAGACATCATCATCATGATTTAAATGCACTAATATCCAGATTTTTAGGTATATAGTTAGAAAGGTGAAGAGATGTGGCTTAAAGCTCAAAAGAGATCAAATGGAAGCAAAATGAGTGCAACTAGAGACCTGGAGCAGTTCAGCCTCAATTACAGCGAATGCAATCCTTAGGCCGCGGTCGCGGCCAGTCAAGATGGTCAACATAGTACGATTGCAGAGCAAACCGCAGTCATGTAGCCACGGTTTTGGTCAAACCTATGTGATTACGGTTCAGTGAGAATATGACCCTGGGAAGTTTGGTTAAATTGCTTAGACGAATCCCAAACCTTTTATAGGAAAAACCCTTTCTTCTTTGGGTATTTCTTAACTCATAGACATTTTTGAATTGAAAGTAAGAAACCCTAATTGGAAAAGTGTGTAACTAATTTTAAAGGGTAGATTTTTTAGTATTTTTGTGAAGAATGAATGCTTTGAATAATCCTTGTGGTATATCTTTCTTTACTTTCTTCATGAGTAGCTAAGTAATTTAATCTTGGGATTATGTTGAACTAAAGTGTATTTGTGTGTGGGTGTTGTGTTTGCGTTATTTTTAGTTGTTGATTATGGATTCCATCATTGCTTGAGCTTATTAGTTGAAATTTGTAGGTGAAAACCCTAAATCTCAAAATAGTTTTGATGGGTGAAAACTTCAAACTCTATAAACCCTTTATCATCCTTGAAATAGGGATGAAAGTGAAGTTATGGGAACCCATAGCATCCTTGAAAGAGGGCTATAGGGTGACAAGGCAATAGTGGAAAATCAAGCCTATGATTTTCTACCATTTGCAACCTTAGACATAAGTGTAATTGGAGTATAAATCATGTCAAGGGTATCATCACAGAAATAGAGGTGCCCGATTAAGGTTATGGGTGACTAAGAATGACACACTTGCTAGGTGCTCGAAAGAGCCAGTAGGTGAAATCATTGTAGTTTTATTGAAAGATAAACTACCAGGATCTTCGACCTAGCCTATACCTTAGCTGACAACTAAAGATTGTGTTAAACCATTATCAACCCACATTCTCTTTCTTTTACGTAGACATAATCCCATGATTTCCTCCAAACATGTTTTTAAATCAAAAGTGCTATCTAGTGAGTTGTTAACTAAATATTGTTACTAACAATTTTGAAACTAATCCCCCCATTTTATTTTAAATGTTGTGTTTGTTAGCATTTTGGGTAATCTTTTGGTAATTAAAACACCCATAAGATTTGAAATTTATACTTTGCTCCTTGTGGATTCGACCCTGACGCGAGTTAGGTTATAACAATCGCCTTACCCCTCAAACATAGGAGTGAGTTGAGTATTATCAAAATGTCACCATTGTTGGGGAGTAAGAATATAGATTTCACTTATGCGGTGTGATTCTTACTTGGGAATACCCGAGGTGGCATAATTTACTTTATTTGTTGTTTATGAAATTTTTTTAGATGATCAGATTATTAACGGAACAATGAGTGATAACGCAAGCAAAATGGGACCCTTTGATGGTCCCCTAGATGATGAGGGACAACTAAATGAAGTTTCCAAACAAGTGCAATCTGTATCCCACCAACTAATGGGAATGGAGTCTTTCATGTGACTAGCATCATTATTCACATATTGCAAATGAAAGGATAGTACGGAGGTCAATCCTTTGAGGACCCAAATGTCCATTTGAAGAATTTTATGAAAGTGTGTGCACCATTCAATATAGCACACATTATTCAAGAATCCATCCGGCTTCACCTATTCTGATTCCCACTAACGGGAGAGAGGGTTTATGGCTCCGCTCACTTCCACCCAATTCAATTACATCTTCGGATGAGCATACTATGGTGTTTCTTGATAGATACTTCCCACCATCTAAAATTCTTCAAAAGTGGGATGAGATTGTGAATTTTTGGCGAATGAATGGAGATCGTTGTTTTAATCTTGGGAATGGTTTAATGGAAAATTGGCTCAATGGCCAAATCATGAAGTCCCCGAGAAGATGCTTCTTAAGATCATCTATTGTGCCCTTGATCCATTAAGAAAATGGTATTGGATAATGCAGCGGGTTGCTCTATTGTGAAGATGCACCACTACGCAGCCTTTCTATTGAAAGAAGAAGTGTCAAATAAAAATTTAGGTTGGCATACCAGGGATACCAAAGTTCCCAAGATCCCTTCCACTACTTCCATGGTTGATAATGAACAAAGAAAGCTGAATGAAGAGAAGGAGGAGACTATAGAGAAAATGATGACCCAACTTGAACTTTTTACCAAGTATGTTATGGGTGCACCCGTAAAAGCGGTAAATACCGTAGCATCAAAATCTTATGAAAATAATGAAGAAGCAAAGAAGTTGGATAAGGAAATCTGATATTTGGCTAGCTACTCGGGGGTTCCTGCCCCGCCTATCAAAGAAAAGGTAGGAATCAAGGTAGGATGGACCATGAGAGGGATAGATATTGAAAGGATAGGGAGCATGATTATGACTGTTATTTTATCCCTCATGATCAATCTAAGACAAAGGAGTAAAGTGCTATCGACCCTGATAAATTCAAAACTGAGGATGTGTTAGCAAAAATATTTAATAGAGTGGAAGGTATGGATAAAATGGTCCATCAGTTGAAAGGTGGCTTGTCTCAAATATCTCATACCATGATGTCTTACTCTGCCTCTATCAATCAATTGGAAACCCAAATTAGGTAAATCTTTACGAAACTAAATGCTAGGCCTAGAGGTAGACTCCCTAGTGACACGATTGCAAATCTAAAGAATGCTGCAAAAGTTCAAGTAATTGTCACAAGGAGCGAAAATACACTTCATGAGACCTCTAAAGAAGACTTGAGAGAGAAAATGCCCAAAGATAAAGCAAAGAAGGTGTTACCTCAATGTTGAGAAGAAAATGATGAGAAAGAGACCGATGAAAGTGGTGAAGAAGTGGTTGAGGTTAAAAAGCCACAAAGTGGAGCAAGGCCCATAATCCTAGTTCTTCCCCCATTCCCTCAATGATTGCATAAAAAAATAAAGGTGACAAATTGAGGAAGTTCATTACAAAACTTAGCAATCTATCGATAAACATCCTATTGCTCGAGGCGATCCAAGAGATCCCAGGATAAGCTAAGTTAATGAAAAAGTTGATGTCCAAACAGAAACTTTTAAAAGGTGACCCCATTAAGGTTACTCATGGGTGTATTGCTATCATGGCTAGTAAGGTTGTGAAAAAAAATAGGCGACCTCAAAACGTTTACCATTCCTTGTACAATAGGGATGCATAAGTTTGTAAAAGCTCTATATGGCCTTGGTGCGAGCATCAACTTAATTCCTTTTGTTATCTACAAGAAGCTTGGATTGGATGCTTCTACACCAACCTCTATGTGACTCTTAATGGCAACAGGTCTATCGAAAGATCGGTGATAATTATATTTGATGTCCTTGTTAAAGTGGACAAGTTTATACTCCCGGTAAACTTTATAGTGTTGGATTATGAAATAGACCAAGAGGTACCGATCATCCTGGGTCATCCTTTCTTGTCCACCGGAAGGGCCATTGTCGACATGGAGATGGGGGAAATAAAATTTAGGGTACAAGAGGATGAGGTCTATTTCAAAATTTGGAAGAAAAAAAAACAAACTGCAGAGCTCCAAGTTGTTTATATGGTAGATGTGAATAGTAAGAGGGAAAATGAGGAGCGGATTGACGACCCATCTTAAAGATGTATGAATAAATATGTCGTGCCACTATATTAGCTAAGGCGCTAGGTGGGAGGCAACTCACAAATGCCATGAAAGTGGCTCATATCCTTTTTGTTATACTTTTGTAGTACAGATTCTAGAATTTTCATATGAATAACTCATGCATTTGTGGAACTATAGAGTGCATTGGATAATCTTGGAAAGGGTGAAGTGTGTAATTTTGCATTGAAAACTAAACAGGGTAAAAATTTTGTAAAAATTAACAAAGAGATGAATAGGGAAAAATGGGGGAGCTAAACTTCTCTCAATTGCCATGATCGCGACCCCTAAGTGCGATCGCAGTCACTCGTGTGTCCATGATCGCGGTTACCTGACTACAGTTACGGTGACTTCATCCACTCAATCCCTAATTTTTCCCAATTTCCTTCACACTCCTTTTAAAGTTATATTCTCTAATTGGACCAAATTATAGCCAAGCTTGTGAGCCCTCCAACAAAATCCTAGCCTCTTCCTTGCATCATAATTCTAGTAGGTGTCATGAATCCATGTTTAAAATCTTTGAAAATAGGCCTTAGAATGCATGATTTGGAGAGGGTCTAAAGTTTTGATTGATATGCTTCCATGTTGTCATAATTGATATTTGTATTGGTTTGGGTCTTTGAGTAAGGTGTGCACACAAGTGGGGAATTCTTGAGTACCTAAAACTATTTACAACATGTAGAATAATGTAGTGTGCACACCAAGTGTTTGATACATTGCCCAAATGAACTTTCAATAATGAGATTTGCATAGTAAAGAGCACATTCAAGCACTTATTAGCATTGTTCAATTAGTCTTCATGCGAATATATATGGTAGATCATGCTAGTGGCTTAAAAATTTAGAAGGGTTTTGAACTTGAGAAACTGGTACGAAACAAGCCTCAGGTATTGCGAACGCGGTCACGACTGGCGTCGCGGTAATTGGGGCCAGTTTCTCGCCAAGACAAAATTCTTGCACTTCCAAGCACCACCAAGCACCAATTCTAATGAGCCTTAGTGAACAATGGGAATAGTTTGCATGTTTAATAGTCATTGATTTATATCATGTGTGCCTAGTTCTTTCAGGGTAACTTCATGGACAAGTATTGTAAGACCCCGCAAAATCCTAAGCTTAATTTAGTCCTTTAGGCCTGTCAAGGGGTCCCAGACTTAGAATATTTTAGCTAAGTATACAGACTTAGTATCATTTTAGCCCACGAAGGTTGGCAATTTTATTTTGCGGCCTTTACGTCCATTATACATTGATGTTTAGGTTAATTCTTGATCAGGAATGTCAGTAGGTGTTTCCGGATAAGGTTTGAATTTTTCAGACTTCATTTGAATCTCCTTTATCAATGCGATCTTGGCGCGCCGCATCGACTATCGCATTGATTAATATTTTTCCCCAACTATCATCATCCAACTCCGGTAAATCAATGCAAACATGGCGCGATCCATTAGTTATCACATCAATGTCATCGATGTACTGCGTCGACCTGCGCGTTGGTAGTTCAGTTTTTAGTTATTAAAAGACCTCGTTCTTAGGGGTATTTGGGTCTTTTTCCCACGTCCTTCAGCCCTCAAAACACAAAATTAAGCCCTTTGGAGAGCAAATGTACTCATTCATTCTCCAATTAGCTGAAGAACAAAACCCTAGGTGCTTAAATTTCAAATTAAGAACTCAAGATTCAACTATAAACTTTCAAAAATTCTTCAATAAAGGTATGTGAAATGTTCATCAAAGGGTCTCTTCCACCCTTGGAGTCCAAGAATCGATTTTTAAACTTCAAGTATATGAGTTTTGGGAATACCATGATGGGTTTGATAATATTCATATTTATAATGATTATTTAAGTATCAAATCAATGAGGTAGACTAAGTTTTATGTGAAGTTTATTGATTTATATGTGTTCCATGTGAGATCATGTTAAAGCCTTCAAATTGTGAATTTATTGATTGAATTGTCTGTTCACATGTTCATTAGTGTTATGCCCATGTTCTATGCCTTCCAAGTGTTTAATAAATTGTTTATGTGAACTATTAAGAGAATGAAATCATGGAAGTGTTTGATAAAATGCTCCAAATGAATAAATGATGATCAAGTTTATAGTCTACATATTTCATGTTTATATTATATCTCTTAATTTATGTTATCGAGTCCTGGGAGTACTTGTACCCGATAATTTAGTTGTATATCTAGAGCCATAGTCATTCATAGAGCAGTATTAATCACATCATGATCAGTAGTACTTATAGTCAATTGTAGAACTCAGGAAAACTCATTAGAGGCAGTAATATTTCAGTCTAACTCGGTATTCAGTTCAGACCTTAGTAAACTCTATCAGTTAACAGAATTCAGTAGTAGTCCATCAGTCAACGGAACTCAGTGAACTCAGTTCAGCTCAGCTAAATTGTAATCTTAGTAACTATTTAGTCCAGCCTAGTAAAAACTATAAATTACTTCAATGTCTTCACAGTTGGGAGTTGGATTTAGCACTGAGTTGACCCAGGGATAGGGGCACTCCTATCAACTGAGGGTTTGACCCTTAGCAGTAATCCCTGTGTTATAGAACTATGTAGCCAGTAAAGGTTAGGATATCTTCTTTCAAGATATTATGAGGTTTGATACTTCTCATCTAAGTTATCCTGCTAGCGAGGGTTGACAAACGAGCTTTCTTTTAGAGAGGGTTAACTTATAGTTTGTCTCTATCCGTGGCATGGTATTGATACCCTTCTAATTGGGGTTATAAGATAGACCCCAAATCAATTAGAGAAGGGGAACGTCGATTAGATGATTACCTTCCATAGTCTCAATTTCAGTCTTAATCTCAGAATAGAACTCAATTCAGTTCTACAGACTCAGGACTATTAGATATAGTCACTCAGCTCGGTATGAAACTCAGTATAGTTCCTTAAAATTAACGACTGTCAGATACAGTCATCTAGTTACTAATAGTACCTTATCAGTTATCTAGTTAATCAGTTGATCAGTATTCAGAACTAGTGTTCATTGTTATCACGATTTTAGATACGGTATACGTATTCATGCATGTACCCTTATTCAGTCACACTCATGTTATTCAATTATATTGTGCATACATATGAACCCATGTATTTTATCCTAACTCATTGATCATACTAGTACATTCAAAGTACTGACGCATGAATTTTGTGCTATGATATCATATATCATAGGTTCCGTTGCACGAGCTCTAGAGCACCCTCAGTAGACCAGATTTTCAGCATTCAGCATAGTAGTGAGTCCTTATAGTTCAAGGACATAATTACTATTTATAGTATTTCAATTTATGTCAATAGATGGAGTTAGTTGGGGGCTTGTTACATTAACTCGACAGTTCAGACAGTTAGAGGCTTCCCAGACTAGAGTATTTCAGACAGTTATTTAGATTTTAGTTTTGTCTTTCCATTTTGGTATTTAATATCGTATTCAGCACTATTTTCTGATTGAACCTTATGGCATGTGTCTGCCTAATTCTGCATATTATTCAGTGTTATTGTTCAATTATTACAGCAGGTACCAGTCATGGGTTAGCTTATGGTCCCTCAGTATTATGAGCATTGTGTAGCGCCTAGGGTACAGACTCGGGGCGTTATAAGTATGATCACATTCGATTCATGGCACCTGAGTGGTAAACTCTCTACTACAATGATCTTCAAAGGTAAAAGATGCTCCTAAAAAGATAAATTTTCTTGGAGAATATGCCAAAGAAGTTATCGGCATTTTATCACAAACTTAAAGCCATAGGGTAGCGATGTTTTTCCCTGGATCCGTGCATTGTAAATGCACAATGGGTCTGTGAATGTTATGTCAACATCAGTAAAATGTTTTTCTCGAACCCATTCAATATGACTATTAAGATTCGATGAAAATTGGTGAGAGTTGGGAATGAACAAATCAATGATATTTATAGGCTCCAATATGCAGACATTGGTAAATTTAAAGCAAAGGAGTGTAAACTGGGGAGTTGGTTGGAGTTATGGCCATGCCCTAAAAATAAGTCTCTTGGGCAAAGACTAAAAGAAATATCTCCATGAACGACTTCACGTCTGAGGCTCGGATATGGTTACACATTATTTGTTGTTGAGTCTCTTCTTACACCCACATGACAACCGTCCCAAACCTGTGTTCTCGGATGGTTTCTTGTATTTTAGACAATATCTCTTTGGATGTTGGTGAGATCTTGGTCAATGAAATGGATCATTTTAACAGCTAAGGTTGTATGCATCTCTTCTTTCTCTCTTTGATTACTTAGTTGTGTAGGAGAGCGGGGATTGAAAAGTATACTAGTGATACATGGGTGCGCCCTGGTGCCCCCATATACCCCTTGAGCATTCAAGAAGAGGGCACACCTGGAAAAGGCATGAAGAGAAAAATCCACTTGGACAAGTTGGCATGTGTTGAGCCTGAGTATCATAGACCAACAACTGCCAAACCTCTTGAGGAGATTGGAGTTAATATTGCATCCATCAGGGAGCTTGTGTCTAGTTTTTCCTAAGGATCGGATAGCCTTCCACTATCCATCCTTAATATATGTCACGCGCTGATTATGAGAAGTATGGGGAGGATCAAAATATTCAAGAAGCTATAATTGCTAGTCTTGATAAAGCCTACTTCTCTTTGGTTGAGTCGCATCGAGACCTTTGGAGTGTATATGAAAAAATGGTCACAAGAAAGAAGAAGAGGGTTCAGTTATTTATCAAGATGTGTAAGGGGGTAATGGACCTATGAAAGGTCTTAAAACCCCAAGATAGACTTCCTTCCACTTGGGTGGAGAGCAATGATGAGGCCCCTTCTGAGTGGTCAGATTTAAAAAAAATGATGATGATTGAGAGTCCGAGAGTGATAGCAGCCCTTGATACGATTTCAGGGAGCACCCTTATCTCTTTTATCCTTGATTATTTATGCAGTGAGGACACTACTACCTTTTTAGTTGGGGGCGTCTCCTTATTCTGATTCATTTGATTTGGGCCTGTATTATTATTATTTTGGCATAGTGTCCCTGCTCTTTTGGTTGATTCATATTTTTAATGGGGTTGTAATATTTGATCACTATGATAGTGCCCACACTTGCATGTATTAGTTACTTTGTTAATAGATTTTTTCCTTATTTTACTTTTATTAGATGAGTTTTTACCTATGATAGACTAAGTGATGACATTCTTATGGGGAAAGAGTCATAATTTGGTTTTTAACCATAGATGCAGGGGAAGTAGGAGTACCCGTGGCATCATGGTCAATGCAAGGGAAGTCTGAGCACCTGTGGAATTGATGATTTAGGATAACATTTATACCCATTGGCGAAGTTTGAGTAGCCATGTGGGTGGTTTGCCCATATTAGAGTCACAATGTGAGATAATAGATTGGGTTGTTGCCATGATTATCAAATTATGTGTGGTTCAGATGCAAATAAAAAACCCTTCTTCTTTCAAAAACTTTTACAAAATTCGAGGCATGGACGTGAGTAACCTTGTAACAATACTTTGCCTCTTTTTATGACTCTGCAAAATGACTTTGAAAATTAAGTTTCTACTCCATTTTTGTCGAGTAGGTGGAACAATTGAACCCCCATGATGAGCTTCGCATGCCATGTGTGTGAGCTTATTTGTCTACATCTCATGTGTACTTGTACCATTTAGAACTTGCCCTATTATTTTTTCAAGGCTAAATTTTGATTGTGCTTGGTTGGTAAAATGATCATAGGCTATCTTGTGACATTGGAATCCTACTTTTGCCTAAAATCCTACCAATACATAAGTGTTATCCCTAGTCACCCTTTTTGAGCCTTTGTACTTTTCTTTGGCAAACACATTACAAGCCTTGAACCTTCTATTTTTCCCATTTTTAACCCTACCCTCTTGAACTTAAGAATACAATTTGATGCTAAAAGTCTATGTTCGGGTGGTGGAAATTGAAAAGTGTATAGTTGGGCCATGAAATCATAAGAATGTGCCTACAAGCTTAAGCTACTAAAGCAAAATGATAAGAATAAAGAAAAGATCTAACAAAGGAAAAAAGGCATGATTTATGCACAAAATAAAAAGAAAGAGGAAAGTGGGAAAACCACGAAAAGGCAAAGTAGGCCCAATAGTAAAGGAAAAGAAGTGGCTCAATAGAAAAAAATGAAAAGAGTGTGATGTAGAAGTTCAAGTAGGGTTTATCCTAATTGTCCTAAGTTGATATTCTACCCTACCCCAAACTTACATTACAACCTCAAAAAGTCTTTTGTGATTCCCAAAAATGTGTGGTCATTATAGTGGCGATTGAAAATAGGGAAAGCCTATGGCATGGTACTTGTTAACATAGAGAATTCTTGAGAAAGAGTGTGTCTGCACTTACAATTCCTTATTGTGTTATTGGTAACTAGGTGTGTGAAATTTTTTCCTTTTGAGGAGGTATGTGAACGAGTTAAGTCGGGTGATTTTGTCATCTTCTGCACAATAAGATAAATGTAAGTACAATATAGTTGTGGTCAAAAAGTGAGTCATTTCTAGAGTGTTAGTAGTTGTTACATGGTTGCTCCCCAAAGCCTATTTCATCTTTCAAATATTCCATTTTATGTTTAGAGGTGTAGTTAAAACCATTTTGCCCCTGTGCAAAGAGTTTTTTGTAGTAGTAATCAAGTTAAAGTCATCATGATCATTGGGTGATAGAATGAGGGCATATATATGAAATTGTCTCATAGAAAAAGGGTGGTTTTGCTTAAGGACAAGGAAGGTTTTATGTTGGGGGTGTTGATAAGCGGTGATTTTAACACTCATTTGCACCAACAATTTGTGCACACTACCATGTTTTGTATAAGAACATGAGACATCATCCTAATTTAAATGCATTAATACCCACATTTTGCTGGTATATAGTTGAGAAGGTGAAGTGATGTGGATTGGAGCTCAAAAGAGATCAAATAGAAGCAAAAGGAGTACAGCTGGAGACCTGGAGTAATTCAGCCTTAGTTACCTCGACTGTGGTCCTCAGGACACAGTTGCGGTGAGTAAAGATGGTCAGCATTGTGCGATTATGGAGCAAAACTACAGTCGCGCAGCCGCCCTCGCATTCAAACCTGCGCGATTGCAGTTCAGTGAGAATATGACCCAGGGAAGTTTTGTAAAATTGCATAGATGAATTCCAAACCTTTTATAGGAAAAACCCTTTCTTCTTTAGGTGTTGCTTACCTCATAGACAATTTATAATTAAAAGCAAGAAACCCTGATTAGGCAAGTGTGTAACTAATTTTAAAGGCTTGAGTTCTTTGTATTTTAGTGAAGAATGAATGCTTTGAATAATCCTTATGATATATCTTTCTTTACTTTCTTCATAAGTAGCTAAGTAATTTAATCTTGGCATTATGTTAAACTAAAGTGTAATTGTATGTGAGTGTTTATGTGTTTGCATTATTTTTAGTTATTGATTATGGATTCCATCATTGCTTGAGTTTATTAGTTGAAATTTTTGGGTGAAAACTCCAAACTCTAGAAATCCTTCATCATCCTTGAAAGAGGGATGAAGGTGAAGTTATGGGACCCATAGCATCCTTGAAAGAGGGCTATAGGGTGACAAGGCAATAGTGGTCAATCAAGCCTATGATTTACTACCATTTGTAATCTTAGACATAAGTGTAATTGGAGTGTAAATCATGTCAAGAGTACCATCCTAGAAATAGGGGTGCCCAATTTAAGTTATGGGTGACTAAGAATGACACACTTGCTAGGTGCTCGAAAGAGCCAATAGGTGAAATCATTGTAGTTTTATTGAAAGATAAACTACCATGATCTTCGACCTAGACTATCCCTTAGTTGACAACTAAAGCTCTTGTTAAACCATTATCAACCCACATTCTTTTTCTTTTAGGTAGACATAATCCCAAGATTTCCTCCAAACATGTTTTTAAATCAAAAGTATTAATTAGTGAGTTGTTAACTAAAGATTGTTACTAGTAATTTTGAAACCAATCCCCCTATTTTATTTTAAATGTTTTGTTTGTTAGCATTTTGGGTAATCTTTTAGTAATTAGAACACTCGTAAGATTTGAAATTTATACTTTGCTCCTTGTGTATTTGACCCCGACGCGAGTTGGGTTACTGACAATGACCTTCTCACTCCTCAAACATAGGAGTGAGTTGAGTATTATCAGACCTTTTCAAAGGAGATGACAAACCAAGAGGCCATCATATCTATCTAATGAAAGTACGCACAATCATGGATGAAAGATCACCCAATAATGGAAGAAGCTTTAAGACAAACCAACAAAAATCCTTTGGAGTGAATCTTTTGCATGACTTTAGGCTCTTTTTATAGAATTTCATCTAATCCTTACTTCTATAACAAATGTTAACTCTTATAGTGTTACACTGATGAAATAAAATATTTTTATATTTCAATGCAAATTGTATACCCTTAAAATGCAAATTGTATTCCCTTTTTTAAGGGCCATGTACACCGTCGCATTTGAATAAATTATTATGGAGATCAAGTAACAACACATTCCCTCTTTTTTATAAATTTTGTTTTGGTCATACACTGTTTATACTCTTGTAGGCCAGGAGCAACATGCAGTTTATGCTTGTGACTTAAAGAGCATAGCAACTTGTATTTTTAGCTCTAATTTAAAGAGCCTTACAACTTTAAGACTTCTTGAATTTGAGGAGCTTTGAAACTTGATGATTTAAATCGAATTTGAGGAGCTTGATGATATAAAATTTATGCTCGTATGCCAGAGAACATTTCAACTTGCAGTTTAGGCTCGTACAATAAGGACTATTTTGACTTTCAGTTTAAGCTTTTACATCGAGGATTATTTTGACTTACTGTTTAGGCTCGTGCATTGAGGAAAAATTTGACTCATAGTTACATTCATGCATCGAGGAGCATTTCAAGTTGCAATTTAGGCTCATACATCAAGGATTATTTTAACATATAGATTAGGCTCGTACATCGAGGGATGGTTAAACATTTAATTTAGGCTCTTGCATCAAGAATCATGTTATCTTACGTCATGTAGAGGCTTTCATAGATGTGACAGATACCTCCATGGATTCCTTACTTTGGTATTCATATAACTTTTTGAATTTTTTAGTTTCTTTCGTTAGATAAAAAATAGGCGATGCCTTTCTATCACGTTCAATGCTTAACTCTATGTCATGATCATGCGTATCTAACTCTTTAAAAGTATGAGGCTTAGTACCTCAAAGGATGTAGACAAGGATCCAATGCATTCTTTGGACTCAAATCTCAACTCCAGAATTTACAAAGAGTTAATCTTTACAATATAAGCTCAACATTCACCAATGATTAATGTATTCCATTACGAGCTCATCCTTAAATTTTTTATTTATTTTCCAACTACATTATGCTCGCAGGTTCTATAAAGATGATTAAGGAATTGACATTCAAGTTGCTCCCAAAAATTAATTGATTAAGGCCTTAAGACTAATCAAAGGTACTTCCTTTCAAAAAATGAACAAGTTGCTTGAAAAGAAGATCATCATGTGTACCAGCACTGCTACAAGTGTCAACAAAGTGTGTGATATGCTTCCTTGAATTTCCTTTGCCATTAAATTATTGCAACTTTGGTGATTGTCCCATTGGCATCAGTTAGCCCTCGATTCACTTCGAATACGACTTTGGATATCTTAAAGACCTATGTAGCGGACCATCATATTGAGCTTTGATGGTATTTGTAATCATATCTTGTAATTGATAGCCCTGAAGAAAATTGTTTTGAGGATTGAGTATCAATTAGCTTAATGAAAGATTCACTATCAATTTTTTCTTGTGATGTTATATTATGACTTGGCTCTCCAGGGTTATGGAGATCCAACTTGCTCATATGTTGGGCAATTTGAATATTTTTGTCATTAACAAGGCTTTAATGGTTTTCTCCATTATTGCAAACTTTTCATCCATTTCAATTGCATCAACTATCAAGGAGTTGACCCTCGTTGAAATTGTAGAATCTGATTAATCCTTACATTTACCAAAGTTGAAGATAATAGGAGAGAATTTGTTAGACAACATGTCTACAAGGTTGCCCCTAGGGGTTTTAGTTACAACTGTCATTTGAGATTTATTAATTTTTGTCAGGTTCAAAGAGGTGAAGCATTAGATCCATCTAAATCGCTAGTCTTGAACTTGCACTGAGTGATACAACGAACTTGGATGAGATTAGAAGATGTTAAAGTAGTAGAGTCCTTTCATGAAACATCATTGATTTTTTCAAAGTCCATTATAGAAGATAAATTTATAGTTTCCGACTTTCAGGAGGAAAAGAAAAATAGAAGAAATGGTCACAATGGGCGTGCCAAAATTTGTTCACAATAAAATTTTAAAGTGAAAGAAAGTTAGTTGGAATAAAATATAAATAAGAAAAAATATTTTTTATCGATGAATCTTGTGAGTATAATTCTGTTGTTCTCTTGATTTTTTCTTCTAAGATTTCTCCATGATTCGAGAAACGTCAGTAGCGTATTTCTCAAATCGCTGGAAGATTTGAACTCCTACAAATGTATTTCAATTGTCGAAAATGTTGGAAAGTGTTTTATCGCATTAGAAATCTCTCTGTTAAGAACTCTGTTGGTGCTACCTAGGAGAACTTAGTAGTTGATGCAGATGTTGATCCAATGCTTGCAGAAGTGTTTGCAGAATGTCCTTAGAATGTCATGTTACCCTGTATTTATTGTTGTATGGAGTAGATGTCAGGTTGCTTATGATTGACCAAAATATGTCATTTTAACACTTGAGAGATTTTGAGAAGATCTTGAGTTTAAATGAGAGTTTTACTTGAATATGTCGTGTCATTTTGTTGGTCTTGAATTTCACGGGAATACCAAGTCACCCTGATACATGGCATGATTTTTGACTCCAAGGTGTAATGGACCTTGGTCTTGAGTTTAACAAAAATGGAATAATTAATTTGTAAAGTCCAAAGTAATTAATCAACCCAAATGAACATAAGTTAAATCCAAATTTCATATGAATTTAACCCAATAAAATTTATATATCTACAGGTACATAATTCAAATAAAGAAAGATTTCATAAATAAATTTTAATGAATTTTTAACTTGTAAAACTTAGAAAAATAGTAAAAAG
Source organism: Capsicum annuum (assembly GCF_002878395.1). NCBI lineage: Eukaryota > Viridiplantae > Streptophyta > Magnoliopsida > Solanales > Solanaceae > Capsicum > Capsicum annuum. The sequence continues at coordinate 40,794,866 of NC_061113.1, read as the reverse complement.
ATTATTTTATCTAAAACAGAGTCTTTTAATAAACGAAAAAAGTTCAAACGATACATATAGGCCCTTCACAATTTTAATATAATTTGATTCACCACACGTGCGTTGCACGTGAATGTCTAGTCTTAAAATACATACTACTTAAATATGGACTATTTGAGCAAAGTTTTGAATATGAAGAAGCGATATAATTTAAGAAAAATTTGCAATAACTAATTCAACATGAAAAAAATACAGTGATATCTTATGTATGTAGAGTCATGAAATTAATGCATCAATAGATAGTAGTGCAACAATAGTAGCATTATTTAAAATAAGTAATTCTACATGAAAGAATATAGTAGAGTGTTTTGTGAAAATTGAATGAGGGCAGTTATCTCTTCTATTATTCACGTGAACCTAGGATGAAAATCAAATGGATGTTTAATTAGATGCATGTTATTTATGTATTTATTTTGATTTGATTGTTGTTAAACATGTCAATAATCTTATCTCACCAAATACTTCCTTATTGATGACATTCCTTTTGTATGTTCCTATCCTCCAATTTGGTTGTTCTATCATAACCATTACTTCTGTTTGATTTGTGTAGCGCCTATCACGTAATTTCAAAATTAATTTACCTGCATTAAATATCTTCTTTGATCCATATTGCTTGTAAAAATAAGGTATTCATTAAGCGGACTAATTTATTTGTCTAGTGGCTTATCATGTTATTCCTTAATTTAGCTTCCTTTGTTAAATACCTTTAATGATCCATATTAATTGAGATAATGTTGTGCATTATAACTACATTAGTAAGTGATAATTGGTAATAAATGTTCCTTGATAGCCTTCTTTTTAATTTGAGCGGTATGTTGTTGCATTGTATATAATTAGTAGTGTCAATGGTTTTTATTTATCTTTATATAAATATTGGAATATTTAGTTAATTCTATAGTGCATACATAGGTAATACATATATTACAGTATAGTATAGTATAATTTAGTACAGAGTTCCTTAACAGTGTTTTAGTTAGATAATTGGCCTTATAAATATGGTTCGATGATTGATCAGTGCAAATGAGTAGGATTTAATCATTAGAATGGCGATGGACCAACATTCTTCATGTAATATTAAATATCACAATTAATAATTTTTTTTAGCAAAAGATATATAGTTTATAATAATAAAGATCTGCAAGTAATGTGAATCTATACTTAATAAGGAAAATAAACTGCCAAGAAGAAATCTCTTGTTTGTTTCCACTATCCAGAAAGTAGTCTATTTTTTCGACTTTTATTTTCTTATTATTATAGGGAGTTGACCTTCATTATTTCTATTTATCCCTTTTCCTTCCGATCCTCACTAATTTAACTTCTTCCTCAACTATCATTGGTGCGTCATCTTCAATTTCACTCATTTCTTGATCAGTTAGACTCTATTATAGATTTTCGCTATTAATATTGATCATGACAAGTAAGCTAAATTTTTTTGTCTTTATTCAACACCAAGTTGTGCTAGTTCATAATGGAAAATGTTAAGAAGTCACCCAAGAACGCAAGTAAACTATTAGATAGGGATAAAATTTTAGAAGTGTGGTAAAACACTCAACCTTGTTCAATTGCAAAAATTGATTCAAGAAAATTGAGATCTTCTAAGTCATGATATGTTTCATCTGAGAGATGTGAGAAAAAGAAAAGATGCATAGTATTGACTTAGGGACCAATTCTTATTTAACTTGTATAAGTGCCTTTTCAATATCTATAGTAGATAGATTTTTATTTGAATATTATTCTGGATATGTCAATTTTAGAATGATATACATTCATAGATAAAGAAAAAGAATGATATACATCAATTTGCTTGGACTATGTGAAGTTCATAAGTGGTTTTATAACACCTTCCCTACTGTAGTACTAATTGAGCTTGTTCTAATTATAATATATGGTTTTACTTTCTGCAGAAGTTGCAAGATTTATTTGTTTCTTGTCACACAATTTGTACAACCTCCATAAGTTTTACTGCTTGATTGTTCCCTATTCCACTGGTGTCCCATGTTAGCAATTATCGTTCTGTTAATAATTGATTATATCTGTATCATTACTAAGCATCTGACTCCAATAACATCAGATATGTAAGACTACAATATAAATATGTATTTACATCCATCAATAAAAAAAAAAAGATATTTTTTGCTTCACGGAGAAGTGAAAAGGGAAGAATTATCGATCAGCATATTAAGTTTAGCGAAAAATTTACCAAATATAATATGCATAGAACCAAACACAATATATAAGTGCATATCAAGTGAAGAGGCGCTGTGATTTTTTTAGAAAGCACCTGCATTTTAGATGATCATACGATTGTGTTGTAAGCACCCAAAACTAAAAATAAACTGTTAGAGCAACATGTCTTGTGCATCTCTTATTTCATATTTCTAATTAAACCAAATAAACTTTAAGGGTCTCACCTCATGTCTCAACTAAACATATTAATCTTCCCAATGTGACTCTATTAGGAAAATTAAAGAGAAAGAGGAAGTGAAGGTAACATGCTAGTATCTATTGTTTAAGCAATTGAAGTCGAATTCTTATCTTGTTCCTCAAACTCAAGAAATTGTTACTTCCATATATGTTCATCTCCATATACATAGTATTAACTACTAACACATCACACATTAGACTTGATTTCAAATGAAGTCCTGGACTCTAGAGATCTACCTTTTACACTTGAAATAAATTAATTAGAAAGTATTGCAAAAATATTGAACAAAAAAAGCAAGGAATCATGATTTTTTTCACTTGAAATCCGTTAATCTTTTGAATTTGGTTCTCATTTTTAACATCAAATCAGACATCAATACAAGTTTAAACTCCGACCTAATAGACGAATCATCGATCAATTAATCCTTTGAACTTCCAAATCTTATATGTGAATGAAATTGCTATTATATTTTTCTCCCTTGGCAGTGTAATTGTCCAATTTTCAGGACTTTATTTGTTAATTACTTTTTGCTCTATAGAGCCACATTAATTATTTACGAATTTAGTGAGGCATCTCCATGTCATTAGCTCATATAGAATGAAACATTCAACCAACTTAGTTTAATTTCACTCTTAGCTCTTGACAAACTAAGAATCCGAAACAGATAATAGAAAATTTACTTTTGGAGGTTTTCAAGATATCTCTTCTAGTGTCTAAATTGTAACTCTTGATTTATTTTGCCTCCAAAAATTATCACTTTTCAATGTATAAGAGTGTTCATCACAATTATGCAAAAACTTAAAGTAATATTTTATTAAAAACAGGTTGTGCTATTCGTATTTGTATCGACAAATTTAAGAAATCTAAAACTAACATGGAGCAGACAAATGTATTTGGATTCTGCCTGATGGTTTGCGTTCCTTTTTCCTCATGGGTGTTATACTCCTTTGAAAAGAAAAAGAATAATTCCGCAAGGTAGAGCTTCTTGTAAATCATTAAAAATAATTTTAAATTGCTTTATATGAGTTATAGTAATGTAGGCTTTAGACTTCTTATTTCTCCACTTAGGGAAGAAAGGATATACTTTAGATTCTTTACTTGTACTATTGCAATATTTGCAAATAATCACCCTGACGTCAATATAAGGCAGAATTCCATGATTGCAGAACCAATGATTAATCTTGCTGCATTAAAGAGGGCAGTATTTATTTTATTCCAGGCTGCAATACTGTGAACAAACCTGTGATGTATGAACAAAATAAGTCGTAAACCAACATTTTACTGTAGACCGAGAAGCAAATTATTAGTAAAAAATTCTTAAAGGCATAATACATAAACATGCCCTTTAACTTGACCTCAACTCTTATCTATGACCTTCAATTTTGGATGTGCATATTCAAACTTGTATAAAGTTGAACAAGTAGACACACACGTCTTATGTGTCATAATACACGTAAGTCTCCATGTAGGACATGAATTGGCCACGTAGGAGCCCACATAGGATGCATGTGTCAACTTGTTCAACTTTATACAAGTTTAAGTGTCTACTTATGCACCAAAGTTGGAGATCATAGATAAAAGTTGAAGTCAAGTTAAAGGGCACATTTATGTATTGTTACTTTCTTAAATTTTAGTGATGGTAAATATACATTATGGTAAATTTACAAAGACTAAAATATTCCCATTTCAAGACCAGGAATCTCATTGTTTCGCCTGAAACAACTAAAATTATTTAGTTTTGGAAATAAAAAGGTTATAAAAGAGAAGATAAAAAGTGGAAGAGTAAATCTAAGAGCTTATATTCATACAAAATTTAATGATTAAATCAAAGAGCTAACATCCAGAAAATTTCTTTTTAACTATTTATCTTCACTTTCGGTGTTGTTTTGTAGTAGGAAATAAACAAAGAGAGCAACAACAACAAGCCCAGTATATTCCCACACAGTGGGATCTGGGGAGGGTAAAATGTACGCAGTCCATACCGCTACCCTCGAAGAAGTAAAGAGTCTATTTTCGATAGACCCTCGGCTCAAGATAAAAAAAAACGGTAATAAAACGTGAAGGATGGGTGGCTTAACAGAAGTAAAGAATCAGAAATAGTAAAATAGAACTCAGAGCAATACAAGATAAGGGAACTAAGAGCCATAAGCTATAAGAAATAAGAAAAACGAAATCTGGAATAGGGTACCCGCCTAGTAGTAACCTAAACTCACAGACCAAAGCCACCCACCACACCCAGTCTCTCCTAACTAGAGGATCCTACCTATTGACACAGTTCTACGATTACTACCCTGGCTAAATAGGGACTCTCCTAATTACTTGCTAAAACCCATGTACTCACCCTAGCCTTCTACCCTTATCCGCGACCTCCACACCTTCCTATCTAGGGTCATGTCCTCGGTAAGCTGAAGTTACTCCATGTTATGTCTAATCACTCCCCTCCAGTATTTCTTTGGCCTCTCTCTACTCCTCCTGAAGCCATCTAAGGCTAGCCTCTCACACCTGTGAACTAAGGCATCCACGCCCCTCCTCATCACATGTCCAAACTATCTCAGCCTTCCTTTCCGCATCTTGTCCTCCACCGAAGCCACTCCCACCTTCTCCTGAACAATCTCATTCCTAACTCTATCCGCTCTTGTAAGCCATCACATCCAGCGCAACATTCTCATTTCTGTCACCTTCAATTTTTGAATATGGGAGTTCTTGACAGGACAACACTCTACTCCATACAACATGGTTGGACGGACTGCCACTCTATAGAAATTTTTTTAAGCCTAAGGGGTATCTTCCTATCACACAACACTGTAGAGGTGAGCCTCCACTTCATCCAACTAGCTCCAATACGATTAGAGACACCCTCATCAATCTCACTATTGCCCTGAATCATAAACCCAAGATACTTAAAACTATCCTTCTTACATACAACTTGGAAATCCAACCTCACCACCACTTTGTCTTCCTACCTTAAGTCACTAAACATGCACTCCAAATCAACCTGAATTCCTTAGATTCTAGGGTTTACCTCTATACCTCTAATTTTTTATTCACACCCCTCCCTTTCCCCCCTCCCCCCCTGTGTCTCATCAATTAGAACTATATCATCTGCAAATAACATACTCCAAGATACTTCACCTTAAATACTCCACGTCAACACGTCCATCACCAGTGTAAATAGGAATGGACTAAGAGTCAACCCCTGATGCAACCCTGTCTTGACCGACAAGTGCGTTGAGTCTTCTCCCGCCGTTCGCACCAGAGTTTTCCCTCCATCGTACATGTCCTTAATATCTTTGATGTACGCCACCGGAACCTTTTTCACCTCCAAGAATCTCCAAAGAACCTCCCTAGTGATACAAGTATGATCACGATCATGATACTTTTGAGTATTTTTTAAGACTAGTCAGTAAAGGGCCCTTTTGTTATTTTATCTATTATTGTAATATAGTAGAAATAGAATATTGTAGGGTTTATTTCTTTAGTTGATCATTATTATTGAAGAATACTTCTCTTAGAGTGAGAGAGAGTCCAATTGAAACTAGGGCATAACATAAGGGTGGATTCTCTTGTGAGTTGCATTTTGCTTGATAAATTGGTGCTTGGGTGGTGGACGCCTCTCTTGTGTCAATTTTAAGATTTAGGTATTTGTTGTGTGAAGTTTTAAAGGTCCAAGAGTGGAATATGCACTTGGGTTGTTAAGACTACATCAACACTTGTCTAACTACCTATCTTGTATCGTGTTTTAGTTTCGGCTTCTTGTGTTGTTAATGTAACCCGTTTGTTCTTGTTACTATTGTAATATTGTAGAGATTCATCTTGTGTTGCTAAACTTGTTGCTGGTTGGCTGTTTTGGTGTATTAACACCTTGTATCCTTTTTTTCTTATTCTAGATAGTGAATCCGAGAGAGGTCCCCATTTGGTTCATGATTTGTTGTGATTTGTGGACTGTTTTGGGGTGTGATTTCGTGTTACTTTGTTTGTTCCGTATCATTTGGTATCAGAGCAAGGTTTGATTTTGTTCCAACAAAATTAATCTTGAGATTGTTATCTTGAAAAAAAAATTATTGTTCACGTTTTTAGGATCTTTCAAAAAAAACTTGATTTTTGTGTGTTTCTAGTGTTAGATCTTGTTTCCTAACACTATTAGAGTATATAAATTGAAAATCCCAACAAAAAAGAAGTGTCAAAATCGAAAATCCCCCAAAAATATACTAAATTCGCTTTTGACCCTAGGTCAAATTTTGAGTTTTTCATTTTGCGTTTTTCTTGTGTTTTTAGTGTTAGATTTGTGTTCTCTAACACTATAGGAGTATAGGATTTGAATTTGAGCTAAATTGGTTGTTATTTGAGCCATCCACCAATGTTGAGCTTGAGTTTGAAGAAACTTGAAGGTGGGATCTCATTGTGGGAGGTTGTTTTGAAATAACGTGTGTTTTGTGTTGTAGGTTTTCCATTGTATTGTTGTGTGTGACGTTGCGAACTGATTTGGTATCTTGATTGGACCGTAACTTGAAGGGTTATTTTTGATACCACCACAAGATCAAATAATGGATAATAATGCCATCAATCTCATTTTGGCTCACCTTGAAACTATGTCCCGAGATGTGGCTAGGTTAAATGTGGGTCTTGAGAAATTAGATATGGATGTGGCATCAATGAGTGGGAGATTAGAACATGTGGAAATACAAAAGAGTCAACCTTCTATCCCTCAAAACATTTTCCCAACTAATACTCCCGAGACCTTGCACCAAATGCAATATATACCAATTGCCATAAATCAAACCAATCTTTACTCCCAAAGCCGAGAACAAGATAGACCAAGCCATTCTCCACTCCACCAATTCCAACAAGAAGGGCTTGTAACCCTAATACCATCACCAAACCCTAACCCTTTCTTCCAAACTCCACTTGACCAAAGACCTCACTATCCAAATCCAATCCCTCCACTATAAGCTCCGCTTAACCCAAATAGACCCATCTATGTTGAGGGCTATGGTAGGGGAGAACAACATGATGGTTATGGGTCGTATGGTGATGTTTACTTGATGGAAGAAAGAATGAGGCGTAGACATAGGGAGTTAGACTGAGAGGTGAGAGATGGCCACCCAAATCAAGATGTAGGTCTCAATTCCATCAAAGTGAGCCTTCTCATTTTCAAAGGTGAAAGTGATCCCGAAGCCTACCTTGCATGGGATTCATCTTATGACAAGATCTTCCAACTTAATAATCTCACTGAAGAAAAAAAATTGCTATGCTATAGCTCATTTCGAAAGGTATGCTAATATATGGTGGGACTATGTTAAACGGTTTGGGAATGAGATGATTGGGGGACAACCTCCTCCCTGGTTTCGATTGAAGAACTTTATGCGACAAAGGTACTTGCCCAAGACTTATAGGCATGAGCTCCTTGCTAAATTATACAATTTGAGGCAAGGGAACAAGAGTGTCATGGCTTACTACGATGAATTTCAAAAATTGATGTTGAAACTTGACCACCGAGGCAAGCAAGTAAGTCATGACATTGTGCGCTTCAAGGTTGGGTTAAACAAGGACATCTCCACTCGCATGACTCTTCAAAAATTCGACACCATAGATGGAATCTTCCATATGGCTTTAGAGATTGAAAGGGAGCTCAAAGATAACTGATTCATGGCTACCTAACCCGAGGCCACCAAGGTTGTCCAAAAGCATCTTCCAAGGTATGAAGGTAAATTGAATTTTACTTCCAATCCCAAGGGATTTCAATCCTTCAAATGCCAAGGGTGGGGGCAGAAGGCTAGTGAGTTCCTAAACTGGAGGAACGTGATCCTAAGGGAGGAAAAATTGTACTATCTTGGGGAAGAAGTAGTAATTGAATTGGCTAAGGTTGATGGCAAGCCTCAAGATGGATAGCAAAAAGAGGTTAAAATGCAAAGCGAGGAAGATGTAGAAGATGTGTGGCCATGTGAAGGAGATTGTGAAGTGCCTTTGTAAAAAAGGTGAGGTTATGCATTTGTGTAAAAATTCCTCTCAAGATGGAGAGGATGATACAATTATGATCATGATTATGACACTTTTGAGTATTTTTGAAGACTAGTCAATAAAGGGCCCTTTTGTCATTTTGTCTATTATTGTAATGTAGTATAAATAGAACATTGTAGGGTTTATTTATTTAGTTGATCATTATTATTGAAGAATAATTCTCTTAGAGTAAGAGAGAGTCCAATTGAAACTAGGGCATAACATAAGAGTGGATTCTCTTGTGTGTTGCATTTTGCTTGATATGTTGGTGCTTGGGTGGTGGACACCTCTCTTGTGTCAATTTTAAGAGTTAGGTGTTTTTTGTGTGAAGTTTTAAGGTTCCAAGAGTGGAATATGCTCTTGGGTTGTTAAGACTACATCAACACTTGTCTAACCACCTATCTTGTATCTTGTTTTAGTTTCGGCTTCTTGTGTTGTTAATGTAACCCGTTTGTTCGTGTTGCTATTGTAATATTATGGAGCTTCATATTGTGTTGCTAAACCTGTTGTTGGTTCGCTGTTTTAGTGTATTAACACCTTGTATCCTCTTCTTTTTTGTTATAGATAGTGAATCCGAGAGAGGTCCCCATTTGGTCCACGATTTGTTGTGATTTGTGGACTGTTTTGGGGTGTGATTTCATGTTCCCTTGTTTATTCCGTATCACCTAGGGACATTGTTATAAGCCTTCTCCAGGTCGATGAACACCATGTGCAAATTCCTCTTTCTTTTCCTATACTGCTCCACTAATCTCCTCACCTAGTGGATTGCCTCTGTTATCGAGCGACCAAGTATAAAACCAAACAGATTCTCCAAAATGGGCATGATCCTCCTCAATCTCCTCTTAACCACCCTCTACCAAATCTTCATAGTATAATTCAACAACTTAATACCCCTATAGTTATTGCAACTCTAAATGTCTCCCTTATTTTTATATAATAGAATCATCGTACTCTATCTCCAGGCCTCAGGCATTCTCACAGCCTTGAAGATATCGTTAAACAAATCAGTCAACCACCTTAAGCCTGCCCCACCCATAAACTTCCAAAAATCCAATGGAATCTCGTCGGGTCCCGTCGCCCTACCCCTCCTTATTTTATGAATAGCCCCCCTGACCTCTTTCACCTTAAAACGCCTACAGTAACTGAAATCATGGCTCTCCTCTAACTGGTCCATCTTCCCTAACTCAATGCCTCTATCACCTTCCTCATTCAAAAGTCTATGAAAATACTCCTGCCATCTCTTCTTAATATGAACAACCTCCACCAAAACTCTACCATCCTCTCCCTTAATGCACTTCACTTGGTCGAGGTCACGACCCTTCCGCTCTCTATCCTTAGTAAGCCTATACAACCTCTTTTCCCTACCTTTATCCTCTAAACCCGCATACAAGCTCTCAAAAGTTGTTGTCTTAGAAGTCGTAACTGCTAACTTAGCCTCCTTCTTTGCCACTTTGTCAACCTTCCTATTCACCTTCTTCTCCTCTTCATCTTCACTCTCAATCAACTTAACATACGCCCCCCTCTTAATCTCTACTTTCTTGTAAAACTTCTTCATTCCACCACCAGTCCCCCTTATCCTTCCTGCCCGCCCCTCGAAACACCCAATACTTCTCTAGCAGTATCTGTGATGCAGTTGGCAGCCTTATCCCATCTAACATTCATGTCCCCCTTACACTCTCACACCCCCAACCCTGCCATCCATGTCCCCCTTACACTCCCACACCCCAACCCTGCCACCTTCTCTCCTATCTCCAATGCGCTAACTTGCGTCAAGCCACCCCACTTAATTCTGGGTCGACCCTCCCCGACCCTTCTCTTTTTTCTTTTCTTGATAATTAAGTCCATTACCAGAAGCCTGTGCTGGGTCGAAAGATGCTCACTCGGAAAGACTTTACAGTCCTTACATAAAACTCTATCTCCCTTTCTAAGCAGCATAAAGTCAATCTGAGTCTTGGCTATTGCGCTTCCGAAAGTAATCAAGTGATCTTCCTTCTTCGGAAAGCTCAAATTTACCATCACCACCCAAAAGTCATTGTAAAATCCAACAGAGCATCTCCCTCGCCATTTCTATCACCAAAACCAAAACCTCCATGCACATCGAATAAACAAAGAGAGCATGTTCTAATTTCTATATGTTCAATTTAAATTTTTTTTATACTTTGATATAATAACATGTACAACAGTATTTATATAATGATAAAACTATTCGCTTTCTTTCCCATCTAGATAGTTTATCTCCCCGCATTTCACAATCCTGAAATGTGGCAACTCATAGTTTATTAAATGTACATTTCTCCGGTCACATAAGTAACTACAAAGATTAATTAAACCACAATAAATATAAGTGAATATGAAAATATACATTTTTAGTTGCACTTAAGTTTAAGAATCAATGAAACTAAGTAAATAAAAAAAGTTACTTGCATCATGAAAAGAAACTTAACTTTTGTCAGAGAAACTCATTATATTGATCATCAATCAAATATCCAAAGAAAAATTAATAATAATCTGTAGTGAAATTTATTTATTGGTCACCAGACATTGGAATTGAAAGATGGTATTAGTAGCTTGATGCCACTTCATCTTACAATTCGCTTTTGATGAAGGTAGTTGTCATTGTTATGGAGGAAGAAGGCGTTGGTAGACTTAAAAGTATAGAAGATGGGCTAAGCGTTAGTTTCTGTAAAGTTGAATGGGAATCACAATTAGTTTCTGTAAATTTGAATGGGAATCACAATTGGAAGGAACTCTGAAAATCGAAGATGGTATTATTATAAAAGATCCCTAAGAGGTGCATCAAACTTTAAAGTTGATAGTGAAGGTGGAACATGTTTTGATTCTAAAGGAAGTAAGTTTGGTTAAGGAGCAGTAACAACAAATATTTGTCTAAGGAGGAGTAACAACACATGCCTGTCAGCGACTATCCAGATTGTGAGAGTTGGAGGCTACACCTCTTCGCTAAGGCTTAATTAGTGTGATGTCGTAGGATTGAAAAATCACCTGTCATGGTCGAGATTGGCATCCATCTGATATTTGATTATTGGAGGTGACAACGCTTTGCTAAGGCTTTAGGTTGTAGCGGCTATCATTTTTTTTGTTTGAAAAGTTTTGGTATTAGTTAAGAATTTCGTAAATCAAATTAATTCCGCAATAAAAGGAAAAGAACAAAACGAATCCTAAATTACATGTAAGATACAAAAGTTGCATCTCATAAGAAATTTGATATACGCCGACACTGCACAAAAGCCTTAATTTGGTCTAGAAGCCAAAACTTTTGTATATAAATGAAGCAAACTGAATTAAAATGTCATAAGTACAGATTTTACAACATGATTGCAAAGATAAACTGGATCACGCATCATCCCTCGTACAATCTTCTGTTTATATGCATATTTAGTCCTAGAATAAAAGGTTTTAAAAAAAAGAAGACATATAGATTAGAATGCTAACCTGTTAAAACGGTAATCTGAGCATGCAATATGTACTATCATGGTAAGGACAGTTTAATGTACTGTTAACCTGAAAAGTTGCATGGATATAGAACGGTAGGACAAGAGTTTTTTATTAGAACGGTGGCAACTTTTCATTAGAAATTGACATATAAAGGCTGAACACTGAAGCATTTCTTTGCTTGCCGGACACTAGGTTAAAAAATATAAATTAATTATGTAGTTTATATAATTAAGTAAAATAACAAGGGTAATTTTGTAGTTTCACTTTAAATTTTTTGAGTTGGTACTCTTAAGGTAGCATGGATATAGATAGATATACATATAGATATGTTTAAGCCTTTTTCAGCAGACTATCCAGACCTGTTTGTCATACTTAAAATTTTTTTTTTTAAATCTTAATCAAATTCTATGGTCAAACATATATATGAAAGTAATTTTCCAAAATATATGTAACAAAAATAAAAGACAAACAACATATGGACCTATACTCCAATTTTAAGCATTATTAAGCCCTTCTTAGCAAACATTTCCGACACTTTTTGGATACTTGAAATGCTTTTGAAGATAAATTTTCAAAATTTATAGTCAAACATATATTGAAAATAAAATTTCAAAATATATGGAAAGTGCTCGATGGTCAACATTGAAAAAGATAACATTCATATGGATCTCTACTCCAATTTTAAGCATCATTAAGCCCTTATCAGTAAACTTTTCATTTTCTCTAATAAGGAGAGACCAATTAGATTCAAGTTTTTTTTACGAGTTAATACATAAAAATATCCTAAACTTGACACCAAATTATAATTTTGACCTTAAATTTTGACAGTGCACAACTATGACCTTTAACTATTCAAAAATGCACAAATATAACCTCCAATACTACGTGGTAAAACGCATGTTCAACATGCAAAACTGGACGCGTCCAGCTTAAAATCCAAGGGTATAATAGATAAATATGACCTTAAACTTTGACAGTTCATAAATATGACCTTTAACTATTCAAAATTGCACAAATATGATCTTTAAATGACTTTTCACTATTTTTTTTTAATTATTTTTGGCTCAAAGATGAAAATGACATCTAATTTCTTTTGTCATTGCGAAAAAAGAGCAATATTGAAGATTTATTAATTAGGTGAGTCAGCCTCATACGAAAAAATCGTGCGGGTATGTATATATATATTATAAAGCAGAGGGCGAATATTTAAGTTATATAATATATTTAAATAAAATTTATTTAAATATTAAATTAAAGATGGAACTATACTAATAATAAAAAATTATAGTTTTAATAAAACGTTATTAAATTAATGTTATTAAAATATTATTAAATTAATGCAGGGGCGGACCTACGTGATTGCCATGCGGTTCACCCGAACCCCCTCGGTAAAAAAATTATGTTATATATATAAGGTAGAAAATCTATATTTATGTATGTATATTAATGTTGAACCATATGAAACAAGACAATTAGATAACCCAGTGGTGTTATTTGATCTTCTTGGGCGCTTCCTTCAGCCTACTGCACGAGTTTGATTTTTTAATTAAAAAAAAATTAGGTGTTGCAGCTATAGAAACAAAAACAAAAACAACAACAACAACAACAACAGCTACAGCAGCAACAGCAACAACAACAACAACAACAATAATAATAATAATAATAATAATAATAATAATAATAAAAGCGACTTCTTTTTAACACAAAAACCAAAACTTTGACAGTACACAAATATGACCTTTAACTATTCAAAACTGCACAAATATGACTTCCCTTCAAGTCAGCCCTTTTAACGATGTGGCACCGTGTGATTGGATTACCTTTCCACGTAGGCGCGAGTGAAACTCACGCATGGGGTTGCAAAATCGGAGGTCATATTTGTTTAAGTTTTGAATAGTTAAATGTCCTATTTGTGCACTATCAAAGTTTAAGATCAAAGTTATAATTTAGTGTCAAATTTAGGATCATTTTTATGTATTAACTCTTTTTTTAACTTTTCTCAGCTCTCTCTCTGTCACTTGCTTTATTTTCTTTCACTTTGGATCCTTACATAAAATTGTTCCTACTTCCTTTTCTCATGTAAGCCATATGCGCTAGAGAAAAAAAAACCCTTGCATCCAATGGATTGTAAGAATTCAAATGGCAAATCATCTATGCAAGATGAGAGAAAAAAATTGATTTTTGATGCATCCCATTTGAAATATGACTCCATCATTCACATACAATTCATATGGCCAGATGACGAGAAGCCTTGTGTTGTAGCACAAGAACTTTTCATTCCTTTTATCGATTTAAGAGGTTTCTTTTCTGGTGACCCCATGGTGGCCCAACAAGTATCTAGGCTTGTTGATGAAGCATGTAGGAGTCACGGATTCTTTCTATTAGTGAACCACGGAGTTGATGCTAATCTTATCTCCAATGCTCATTATTGCCTGGATGCGTTCTTTGACTTGCTGCTCTCTGAAAAACAAAAAGCTCAGAGAAAAATTGGTGAGCATTTTGGCTATGCCAGTAGATTTACTGAAAGGTTTTCATCAAAGTTTCCTTGGAAGGAGACACTCTTTTTGATACTCTACTGAAGAAGGCTCATCTCACATAGTTGAAGAGCATTTCCAAAGGACAATGGGTGAACGTTTTAACTATCTTGGGTATGGACAAGTTACTACTTTCATATTCTTTTGTTTTAATTTGTTCATTTTACTATTTTTTTTAATCATTTTCAAAAAGTTTTTTTTTTGTTTTGAAACTCTAGAATTTCAACATTTCACAGGAAATGTTTAAAACTATAAAATAAAAATAAATTTGGCACATTCTATATATTTTTAGTCTAAGACCACAAAATTCAAAAATCTTTATTTACTTTCTTGAATATTGTTTCACATCAAAACCAAAGAGCAAATTAAAACAAATGGATTACCCATTTTTCTCATTTTTCAGTTATGTGAATGAATTAACCTTTTCCCCCTTCAATTACACAAGAATGTTTATCAAAAATATTGCAATGCCATGAGCACACTTTCTCTTGAGAACATGGAACTCATAGGGATGAGCCTAGGCGTAGAGAAGAAAATCTTCAAAGAATTTTTTGAAGAAAATGAATCCATAATGAGACTCAACTACTACCTACCATTCCAGAAACCAGAGCTCACCCTAGGAACGGGACCTCATTATGATCCAACATCATTAACTATTCTCCATAAAGATTGTGTTGGTGGACTTCAAGTTTTTTACGGCAATGAATGGCGTTTCATCAATACAAATTCCAACACGTTTGTGTTTAACATAGGCGACACATTTATGGTAAGAGAATTTATGCATTAGAACTAATAATCTAACATAGTACATACAAATAATACAAAGAGAGACAATTAGATAAAATATTAAACATTTAGGTGACAAATGAGATAATACATAAATATGACCCTAAACTTGACGTCAAATTACAACTTTGACCTTAAACTTTGACAGTGCACAAATATAACCTTTAACTATTCAAAACTGTACAAATATGACCTTAAATCCTACATGGCAAAATGCGCGTTTAACACTCAAAACTAGCCGTGTTCAGCTTAAACTATAAGGGCATAATACATAAATATGACCTTAAACTTTGACAGTGCACAAATATGACCTTTAACTATTCAAAACTACACAAATATGACCTTCAATCCTACGTGGCAAAATGCGTGTTCAACACTCAAAACTAGCCGCGTTCAACTTAAAATATAAGGGCATAATATATAAATATGACCTTAAACTTTGACAGTGCACAAATATGGCCTTTAACTATTGAAAACTGCACAAATATGACTTCCCTCCAAGTCAGCCCTTTTAACGATGTGGCACCGTGTGATTGGATTACCTTTCCACGTAGGTGCGAGTGAAACTCATGCATGGGGTTACACAATCGGAGGTCATATTTGTTCAGGTTTTGAATAGTTAAAGATCTTATTTGTGCACTATCAAAGTTTAAGATCAAAGCTATAATTTGGTGTCAAGTTTAGTGTCATATTTATGGATTATCTCATGACAATCCATCGATAGGCACTCAAACTTGTTGCAAAAATTCACTTAGACCCCTAAACTAAGGCCTGTTCCTATTAGACCCTTAAACCCCCGAATTTTATTTCAATTTAACATTTTTGGCCTATGTGGTACTGCGCGTGCATTGCCATCATGGGAGGCGTGTGAGAAGAATTTTTTTTACTAATTTACAAATAAAAAGTTGCCAAGTGGCATTGAGGGCCCCAAATTTTTTTAATTACAAATTTTCTTTTTTTTAAACACTAAAGGCCCCAAAAAGCATTAGAGGGCCCCATTTTTTATTTTAAAATAAAACTGAATTAAAAAAAATCTATTTTTTATTATCATCTTTTAAAAAAATTTATAATTTCTTTTTAATAATTATTTTTTTAAAATAATTTTATAATTATTTTTTCATATTTTGGATCCTCAATGCCATTTTTTTTCATTTTAAAAACTTTTATAATTTTTTTAATAATTAAATTTTTAAATAATTTTTTAATAATTTATTTCATTTTTAAAATAAATTTATAATTTTTTTACATAATTATTTTTTACTTTTATTTTTTAAATAATTTTATAATTATTTTTTCTTAATTTATATCCTCAATGCCATTTTTTATTTTCATTTTTTAAAAAATTTATAATTTTTTTAATAATTATTTAATTTTAAAAATAATTTTATAATAATTTATTTCATTTTTTAAAGAGTTTTTGAATTTTTTAAATAATCATTTTTTTATTTTTATTTTTAAAATAATTTTATAATTATTTTTTCAAAATTTGGATCCTCAATGCCATTTTTTATTTTAATTTTTAAAAAGTTTATAATTTTTTAATAATTAATTTTTAATTTTTAAATAATTTTTTAATAATTTATTTCATTTTTTTTAAAAAATTAAAATTTATTTTAAATAATCAGTTTTTTATTTTTATTTTTAAAATAATTTTATAATTATTTTTTCATAATTTGGATCCTCAATGCTATTTTTTATTTTCATTTTAAGAAGATTTTTTTTAATAATTAATTTTTATTGTTTTAGTAATTTATTTTATTTTTTAAAATTTTTTATAATTTTTTTTAAATAATCAGTTATTTATTTTTATTTTGAAATAATTTTATAAAGTTTTTCATAATTTATATCCTCAATGCCCTTTTTTATTTTCATTTTTAAAAGAATTTTATAATTTATTTTTAAAAAATACTTTTTTATTAATTTATTTCATTTTTAATTTTTTTATAATTTTTTTAAAATAATCAATTTTTTATTTTTATTTTTTAAAATAATTTTAGAATTATATTTTAATAATTTCCTCAATGCCATTTTTATATACTTTTTTTTAAAATAATTATAATTAATTTTTAATAATTATTGAACCCATAATGCCACATGTTAGCTTCCAATTAGCTCGTTTTGCCATGTCATCGCATGTGTGCAACACACACTTTGACTTTTTTGCTGATAGAAAAAAATGCCCAATTGGAACCAAAATTGGGGGGTTTAGGGGTTTAATAGGTACAGGTCTTAGTTTAGGGGCCTAAGTGAATTTGAGGGGCAAGTTTGACCAACTTTTTACATGAAGTGCAATGATATACATTATGAGTGTTTAGGACGTACAATATTAATACGTTGTCCTATTGATATTGTAGCACGTGCATATATGCTCAATTGAACAAACTGAAAAAGTGGTCACGCAATTGATCTATTCACTATGAACAAAAAAGTTGAATGAATCCCAGTTATACACTCCCTTCGTTCTACGAAGCAGAGTTATTACATATTTAGTCTTTTTACCTTTTGCAGGCGCTATCAAATGGAAGATATAAGAGTTGCTTATGCAGAGCTGTGGTAAATAATAAGAACGCTAGGAAATCACTTGTTTTCTTTCTTTGTCCAAACAAAGATAAGGTGGTGCACCACCAACTGAATTGGTTGACTCCAACAACCCTCGAATATATCCAAACTTCACATAGCCTACCCTCCTTGAGTTTACTCAGAAGCATTATAGACCTGATATGAACACTCTTTAAGCTTTTACAAATTGGCTTTCAGCACAATTCTACACAAACTTAAGAGTGACACATACCAAGATGGAAGACCTCAGAATTTTCTTTATATATGTTGAATATTTGTCTTGGTACTGCAGAGTAATTTTATTAAATTAAACCTATTATTGTGGAGTTGATGGATGATGAAATATAGTATTGTTACAACTTGCATTTTAATTTCAATTTATAGTTGTTCATTGAGGTGTTATGACTCTAGATTTGAGCTTAATAAACTTCAAATTTAGTTAGAAATAAACATGGGATGATTTGTATATGTTTTGGAGGTTATAGGCGTGTAAATCGTACATGGGGATGAAGATTTCACTGCTACAAGATCGCAGCAACGCAAAGGAATGAAGAAGGGCAGCAAGTATCGAGCCACTGCTCATCAACTTGCCAAGTCCCTTCAAGGAAAATTTTGTATTTTCCTTCTTACCTTACCCCATAAGCAGTTTAAAATGCTTTTACACATTAGTTTCCAAATGCTTTATTTTTTTCAGCAGAGCGTTATTTTCAAACAAGTAGCATCCCTATGTTTTCCATCTGTTTTCCTTAGCTTCACATGTTTAAAAACTCCTCTTTTCCCATCAGTTTTACAAGCTATTTAATCATCCACTAATCCTAATTCTCCTCTCAACCTCAACTCGTAAGAAGATCCAGGGAATTGGCTCAAGAAATCAAGCATAGTTTCCTCTTTGTGATCTTAATTTCTTCAAACGATTTGCGGTATGAAAGACTGTCTCTTTTCTATTTCTTCTGAGTTTTATTGTTTCTCCCAATTCAAATTATTCTTAAGATGTCTAAAGTTGAAGGAAATTCTTCATCTTCATCACTTAAATTAGTCCTCTAATAAATTTTTGAAAAAAAAAACTGAAACGTAAGCTTTTGAAAAATAAGTTACTGGAAAAAATAGTTTCTGGGAAATCATTGAAGTTTTTCTAATTCATGAATACTTTATAAATTAACTACAGTACATTATGTACAAGGTGTGACGCTCAAATTACAGTGTGACATTTGATAACGCTCAAATTACACTCTTGCATGGGTGTAAGCGATTGTTGTCAATATAAAATCCAACTAGGTTGGGGTCGAATCCCACAGGGAACAATGTGAGTGGCGAATAAACTTGTTTAACAAAGGTTATTCAGTTGCCAGACTAATGCCACAAAAATATACACCGTGGTCACGGGGGGGGGGGGTTTGGAGATTAGCAAATAATTTTTGATCACTTTAATTTCAGTGTTTGTCAATCAAGAGTTTATGAAATAACCAGAATTATGTTCACTAGGGCTTACGGTACATGACAGATGCTAAAGGTGACTCAAGATTCTCATGGTGGTTAGGATGACAAGCTATCTTTATCGATCATATGCTAGAATGTCTCTCGACCTATTCAAGCGTCTAATTTCCTAATCCTCTAGGACTTAGGGAATCAATACTCACTGTCCAGATTTTACCTCAGGTTAATCAACCTTGTTACAATGCTGATTATTAAACGAAGTCTTTCCGAGTCCCTGTTGATAATTCACTTTCTACTGTTTCTGATTTCTTTCTCAACCAAATCAAAGTAGGTACGCCTACTGTTTGCAAACAGCAGACTTTAATTATAATCTCAGAATTTACAAGGAATCCTAACACCTATTAAACCTTGAGTAATTAATTACCACCTTATCATGACCTAACCCTAGATCCTATAATCCAGGTTAAGGGTGTTCAACCACTCATAATGCAAGAAATAAGCACACAAATTGAATTCATAATTGAGAAGATTAACTTACAATAATGAAGGAAATCAAAAGTGAACTTGCAATTGAAGCACAAAGAAAACACTGAAATATTGATTTAGAGAGAGAGAGAGAAGTCATATATTTCCAATATCTCAATGATGATGGATAAAAAATAATATTTTTTTAAAAACCCTAAAACAAGGTTTTAAATAGTCAACTCTAAATAAGAAAATAAAATTAAAGTTTCTAATTTTCTTCGGATTAGATGACAGCACCCATGACGGCCTATCATGATCTTGACGGCCCGTCAGGACGTCGTCAACTTCTCTGCAAATTAATCTCCTGCTTTCTAAGGTTGATGACGATGGTGACGCCCTATCATCATCTTGACGGCGTGTTATGATTGCCGTCACAAAAACTTCCTGCAGCTTTACTTCTTCTGTTTAAGGTTGATGGCATCTGTGATAGCCTATCACTAGGCTGATGGCTTGTCATGGATATCGTCAGCCACACTTAGCTCTCTATTTGCTTCCGATTTCATGTTTTTTGCTTCCTTTATTTGTGGTTCCCCTTCTTCTCTACATATACTGCAAAATCAAAGTAAACTAATAAAAAATGACTAAAGTTGCTCAAGACTTTGCAATTATTTAGAGTTCAAAGATGTAAATGTGTTAGCATGGGCTCACACATCAACACCCTCAACTTAAAAAATTGTTTGTCCTTAAGCAACCAGAACATAACCAAGAGTATACAAAGTACAAGTTTGCAGCTAACTACTCATATCAGTTCAGAATACATGCACCATCTCTAAGGTCAGTCAAATTAAGAGCAACTGTGTCTATTATTGAAAACACCCATGCAACTCACGAGGATCAAGATATGGCAAAAATTTTAGCAATAACAACCCAGCACATACCCAAATCACACTATCCGAATAAGGCAGTGATTAGCAACATACCTAGTGTGCCCTCACAATAAAGAAATCCTTTTTTCACTCATGTCAGAATTTACATACATA
Organism: Capsicum annuum; assembly: GCF_002878395.1. Classification (NCBI taxonomy): domain Eukaryota; kingdom Viridiplantae; phylum Streptophyta; class Magnoliopsida; order Solanales; family Solanaceae; genus Capsicum; species Capsicum annuum. The sequence continues at coordinate 40,774,134 of NC_061113.1, read as the reverse complement.
AACACAGGGATAAATACAAAACTCACTCTCAGAACAAAGTTACAATATTGCACATCAAATACCATAGGCTTGCCCTTATAGTCAGTACCCAAGTCGTCAGACAGGTCAGTTAGGATCGCTATAGGGCTTTCTTAAGCTTGTAACGTAGGCTAGGGGATGGTAGGATATTCATGGATATTTCAGAGTGACTATGCCTCCTTGACACTACACTAAACTCTTGGGGTTTCAACTCCCAACCTTCTTTTCTTCGTTTCTTTTATTGATCACACATGCTCAAGATGGATGCGGTCTTTTCAATTATCTCATTATATTTTTATCATCTTTGACACAACTTTCTCATTTTTTATTCCTTTTTCACCGCACCCAACTTTATATTCTTTTCTTTTATTCTTCCTCTCTTCATACTCATTTTGTATCACGCACCCCTATGATAGCCACCCTCAACTTAGGTGGTTTGCCTAAGTCAAGGTGCATAATGTCCAAGGAGGACCAGGGCCAAAATAGGTTCATTGTGATGTAAACGGGAAGGTGAGTGGTTTCGTAGAAAGAAATAAGCTAATTAGGCTCAAAACAAAGATCAAGAGATACTATGCACATAGGGAAGATCATTTTGGCTAAAGTGGGCTAAAAAAACAACCTACGATCCTTTCCTAACTCCTATCCTATGACCATGGCAAGACTGACATGGCAAGTTCTAGATTCAACACACAATGGGAATTGAGTAAGACCTTACATACACAAGGCACACAAGTATCTCGTACATCACTACTTATCCAGTTTATGAACTTGTTTAAGAAAGGTTATTCAGTTTCCAGACTAATGCCACAAAAATATATACCGTGGTCACAAATGGATGCAATTCACATAGTAATATATCAGACCAATGGAGAGGTGCTCAAAAATCACAAAAATAAGTTAACTGCCTTAGTTACTTGTATTTCTTCTAGTCAACTATAACACATCACAAAACAAGCGCAATACGCCTAAATATGACGGCTCTACTAGGAACAAGACTTCGGGAAAAAGAGGCACGACAACAAAAACCCCAGGAGGACATCAACACCCACAAGTAGCCCCAACACCCTCAACTTAAAATCGTGCAATGTCCCCAATGCATCAAACCAAAACAAGAGAGTTAAAAACATACCTGTGGCACCATGGGTGCAAATATCTGATGTCAATCATATAATATGAATACAAACAACAAAATACCTTGGGTTGCCTCTCAAGAAGCACCTAATTTAGTATCACGACATGACAACATCCAGTCATCCTTTATCCCTTAACTTTGATAATTTAAATTGTCGGCCCATCTTTTAGGTCCATTGGGTAAATATGAGGGCATGATAAGGAATGTTCTATCACGCCACTTCAAAGACTTAAATAACTTGCCCAATTTTGCATCAAACTTTCGTGTGGGATCATTGGGTAATGATGAGGATCTTAAAAAACCACTAAATGGATATCGATATTTAAGCTTCTTGGCCTTCAAGACTGGGGTTGTAGTATACCCTTTTGGAAAGATAAACTCCAAAATATAATAATTTTCCTCATTTTCAAAATTCATCATTTACTTAGGTGGTTTGACTTTCATCACATCCACCAAGCATAATGTTGAAAAGTGGTTTGAATGAGGACTGACTCTCAATTCTGAAGTAGCTTCTCTATTAGTATCTTTACCCTGAAATGGACTAAAGTCTTCACAAGGATTGTTCTTGTGCACTAGAAATGACAGGTAATATGAGAGCCCAAATGAGGAATTTGCATCCGGCCTTTCAGATAATCTAGCGCTTGAACGTCAAGGGGCGATGCTAACTAGGGATATAGACTTTGCTAGGCTATCAGTCCACATGCAGCAGGTGAAAGAGAAGAAAAATAAAGTTTCTAAATCTAGAGAGAATGACAGATAGGTGAAGGGAGCCAGAACAACAGATCAGAACCACAGTCAGCCACAGAGCGGTAACTAGGGAAATAGGTAGCAAAAGAAGAAGTTTTGGAGGAATGTGTATTCAGTATCTAGCACCCCAGTGCCCAAACCCCTTGTTGATAGACGATCTCAGAGTTTTTAGACTAGTCACAGACCCAGGGATCAGGATACCCAGTCATAGGGCAGTATGGCTCAGCAGTACCGTCCTTATCTATGGTGTGAGACTTATGGTGCGCATCATTCGGGAAGGTGTCAGCTAGGCATATTTGTGTGTTATTCTTATGGTTAGACTGGTCACTTTCAGAAGGATTGTCCATCTACTAGGAAGAATGTTGGTGAGGCAAAATCTCAGGCAAATTCCTCCACACCACGACCGCCTCAAAAGGGCGCCACTTCAGCTACTAGAAACGGTCATAACTGGTTGTATGCTTTGACTAACCACCAGGAGGTAAAGGCCTCACCAGATGTTGTCACCAGTACATTACAAATCTTTTCCCGTGATTTTTATGTGTTACTTGATCTGGGGTCTACTTTGTCTTATGTGACCCCATATATAGCTGTTGGTTTTGGGTTTGAGCCCAAAGTCATTACCGATCCTTTCTCTATTTCTACTCTGGTGGGTGATTCTGTTGTGGCTAGAAAGATATATAAAAATTGTGTTGTGTATATTCTTAGCCGAGATACTGTGGTAGATCTCATAGATCTTGATATGGTTGATTTTGATGCTATCCTAGGGATGGACTAGCTCCATTCGTGTTATGCCACTATAGACTATAGAACCCGAAAGGTTACTTTTTCTTTTCTGAATGAGCCAACAATAAAATGGGAAGGGCACTTTTTAGCACCTAGAGGTCACTTCATATCTTATCTTAGGGCCCATAAACTCATTTCCAAAGGTTTCTTGTATCATCTTATTTAGGTTAAAGATTCTAACGCTGAAGGTCTTTCTCTTCAGTTTGTCCCTGTAGTAAATGAATTCTTGGAAGTTTTTCTAGATGATCTCCCAAGAATACCACCTGATAGGGAGATAGATTTTGGCATAGATATGTTGCCAGACACCCATCCCATCTCTATTTCTCCATATAGAATGGCTCCAGCAGAGTTGAAAGAGTTGAAAGAGCAACTAACAAACCTCTTAGATAAAGGTTTCATCTGTCCTAGTGTTTCCCTCTGGGGTGCACCTATACTTTTCGTGCGAAAGAAAGATGGTTCCCTGCATATGTGCATAGATTACTGCCAGTTAAACAATGTCACTATCAAAAATAAGTATCCATTTCCTAAGATTGATGAGGTGCTAAGTGATTTTCTAAAATAGACCTTCGTTCAGGATATCATCAATTGAAAGTTAGGGAGTCAGACATTCCCAAGATAGCTTTCCAAACTAGATATGGTCATTATGAATTCCTAGTCATGTCCTTCGAGCTGACTAACGCCTTTACAGCCTTCATAGACCTAACGAATAGGGTCTTCCAACAGTTTCTAAACTTTTTTGTCATAGTTTTCATTAATAATATATTGATTTTTTCCAAAAGTGGGGAGGACCATGCCAATCACCTCTGAATTATCCTCTAGACTCTCAAAGATCATAGGTTGTAAGAAAAGTTCTCCAAGTGTGAATTCTGGTTAAATTTTGTTGCTTTTTTGAGGTATTTTATGTCTAGTAAGAGGATTAAGGTTGACCCCCAAAAGGTTGAGGCAGTGAGGAAATGGCCCAGACCCACGAATACAACCGACATCCGAAGTTTCTTGGGTTTAGCAGGTTATTATAGAAGGCTCGTAGGGAGTTTTTCTTCCATAGCTGCACCACTTACTAAGTTGACTCAGAAAAAAGTAAAGTTTTTGTGGCTGACTCTTGTGAGAATATTTTTGAGAAGTTGAAAGACAAGGTGACTACTGCTCCTGTTTTGACCCTTTCAGAGGGTACAAAAGGTTTTTTTGTATACTTTGATGCGTCCCGAGTGGGACTTGGGTGGGTTTTTATGCAGTACGATAAGGTAGTGGCTTTAGAGTCTAGGCAGTTGAAGGTGCATGAGCGAAACTACCCTACTCATGAATTGGATTTAGCGGCTGTAGATTTTGCGCTTAAGATCTGATAGCACTATTTGTATAGGGTACATGTTGATATATTTATTGACCACAAAAGTTTACAGTATGTTTTCTCGCAGAAAAAATTAAATCTCAGGCAGAGGTGATGGTTGGAACTTTTAAAAGACTATGACATAAGGTTGCATTATCATCCAGGAAAGGCGAATATGGTAGCCAACTCCCTCAGCAGGTTGTCTATGGGTAGCCTTTTTTATGTGGGGAAAGAAAAGAGGGAGATGGTGAAAGATACTCACCGACTTTCAAATCTAGGAGTGCGACTTTTAGATTCCAAGGATGGAGGAGTGGTAGTTCATGAGATAGCAAAATCTTCCCTTTGTGCAGAGGTTAAAGAGAAGTAGGTTAAAGATCCCATCTTGATGCAGATTAAGAAAGATATGGGTCAACTAAAGGTAATGTCATTTGAAATTGGTGGTGATGGTATTTTGAGATTTGAGGGTAGGTTGTGTATGACAGATATAGATGGTCTGAGGAAGAGAATCCTTGAAGAAGCTCACATGTCTAGGTATGTTGTTTACCCTGGATCTACTAAGATGTACCATGATTTGAAATCTATATATTGGTGGAATAATATGAAGCATGATGTGGCTATATTTGTTTCCAAGTGTTTGAATTTCTAACAAGTTAAAGTAGAGCATATGAGGCCAGGTGGTTCCTCCCAAGAGATAGATTTGCCCTTGTGGAAATGGGAGATGATTAATATGGACTTCATTATAGGACTTGAAGTTTCGAAACTAGTATGATTCTAAATAGGTAATTGTGGATAGGCTGACCAAGTCAACCCACTTTTTGCCTGTCAGGACTAACTATTTAGGAGAGGATTATGCTAAGTTGTTCATTACATAAATAGTTCATTTGCATGGGGAACCTGTGTCCATCATATCCGACCGAGGTACACAGTTTTCTTCTCAGTTTTGGAGATCTTTTCATAGAGGTTTAGGTACCCAAGTGAACCTACTGCTTTTCAGCCTCAGACTCATGGGCAGGCTGAGCACACCATTTAAACCCTTGAGGACATGTTGAGGGCTTGTGTGACTGATTTTAAATGTTATTGGGTGGAGCAATTTCCCCTGATAGAGTTTGTATATAATAATAGTTTCCATTCTAGTATTAATATGGCACCATTTGAGGCATTATATGGGAGAAGATATAGGTTACCAATAGGGTGGTATGAAGTGGGTGAGATGCAGATGTTTAGGCTTGATCTTGTTCATCAAGCAATGGAGGATGTGAAAGTCATTAGAGAATGACTTAAGACAACTCAAAGTCATTAGAAATCCTACGTCGATGTTAGGAGAAAAGATCAAGAGTTTGAGGTTGGAGATCGGGTCTTTCTCAAGGTTTCTCCCATAAAGGGAGTTATGTGATTCAGGAAAAAAGGTAATTGAGTCCTTGCTACGTAGGGCTATACCAGATTGTGAGAAGGATAGGTGGTGTTGCGTATGAGTTGGAATTTCCTGCCAGTTTGGGTTCTGTTCATCTGATATTTCATGTATCTATGTTGAAGAAGTGCATGGGAGACCATTCTTTAGTATTGCCTGTTGAAGAAATCAATGTGACAGACTCCTTATCTTATGAAGAAGAGCCTATAGAAATTTTGGATCGCCAAATCAGAAAATTCAGGAACAAAGTGATAGCCTTAGTTAAAGTGTTGTGGAGAAATCAGAAAATTGAAGAAGCAACTTGGAAATCAGAAGTTGACACGAGAGCTAGATACCCAAACCTTTTTGATCCAATGGATGACGAATTGGAGGTACAATCCTTCCCTTATTCTTTCTATGCCTTACAATTCTTGAAATTATGCTTGTCTGTGTCCCGCATCCACATTCGGGGGCGAATATTTCCAAGGGGGGATATTGTAACCCCCCAAAGTTTTTCCTAGCTGAATTTTTGTCCCTAAAGTATCAAGTGTTGGATTATAAAATGATTTATATTTATTTCCCTGTGGAATTCCTTAGATTTCAACTTTTCATTATGTAGATGATTGAATAAGTTTTTCATCGATATAAGATTCGTCCAAAACAGACACTCGGTGAAGGAGTTATCATTAATTTAAGTCCTAATCGTAAAACACCGTCATTCCTATCCTTGGTGTATCGTGGAGAGGGTTTAAATGATGATGGTAAATTTCCAGTGGCACTCTGCGATGGTGGCGCATCGCGGAGTGGGCCAAATTCACATTCGTCAACTTCCAGTGAGCCACCGCGATAGTGGCGTATCACGGTGGCCTATGTAATCGAGCTCCCAATTATATTTTAATACTGGTCTCATTAAGGGTATTTGGGGTATTTTCGAACCCCTTAACATCTTGAACACGGGATTGAAACTCTATTACATGAAAATGAACCTACTCTCACCAAAATCCATCAAGAACTCTCCCTAGGGTTTCAAACAAGAATCCCAAATAACTCAAGACTTAACTATGGGTTTTCAAAATAAATTTGAGATTTGGAATCGCCAAGCCGTAGGCATAAAGAATCATCCTTTATTTAATTTCCTAAATAGAGGTACGCAGGGTTTTCCTAAAAATCTTATGGGCATAGAAATCATGATTTTAAGAAAGGAGTTTTTAGATTTATGAATAAAATCATGTTTTAGAATACTTGATGGAATTGTTTTGGTCTTTAGGCTTTCACTCAAATTGATTTGAAATTATATATATATATATATATATATATATATATATATATAATTTCA
>NC_061113.1:40620240-40767307 GCF_002878395.1 Capsicum annuum | reverse complement strand
TTGATGATTGAATTGAGAGTATGACTCATGAAAAATCCCTCTCTTGTTACGTTTTTTTCCTTTACTTATGATATGCTATGAATTGTTTTGAATGCATTTTTAAAAGCAGGTTATAAAATGTCTTGAATAATGTTATATTTTGATTTCAAAAGAGAGAGGATTATTTATATTGATTAATGTTGAACGTAATCATATAATGAGAAGAGTTGCATGATTTGTTAAAGATTACATGACCACCACTTGTTTATTGAAAGTATGGGAATTTTGCATAGTTTTGACTTATATTTTCAGAACATGAATTTTCTTTGTTAAATTGCATGTTTGGGTGGTCTGAATTATGTTTTTATGAAAGATCATGCTTAAATAATTATGGCTTAGAATTACAACTTGCAATTCTTGGTATCACGATACCAAATCAGATAATGCCATCACAGACTTAGACTAATACAAAAATAAAACTTTATCAAATTTTCATGATTTAGACATCAGACTGACTCATATTCAGAATAGGTTAAAATTGAGCATAAAGATATGTTAGGTGGTTCTCTGAAGAAGGTATGATTTCAGATAACTCATTGCCTAAAATCGTGATTTGCCGATCAGATTATATTATTATACGTTGGCCTAGTGCCTTGTGGTGTATCAGACTCAAACACTCTAACCCTTGCGGCATACTTGGGTTGGGGGCTTCCCCGCCGAGTCAATGGCAGATTCCATATAGCCCGTGGAATATCAGACTTGTAGGGGAGTGCTACCTAACTCAGAAGTAATACAAAGATTAGACATTGCATTGACAAGAATGATTTATGATCTCAGAAAATGCCCATGTATTTTAGAACTATTCTATGTATGATATTTTTAGAATCTGCTCTCCAACTATTTTATATATATACAAGCTTTATTATGGATTACTTTCCATACCAGTACAACAGTATTGACCCCCCTCCCCTACCTCTTAGGTTCTGAGGCTCAGTCTAGGGGTACAGATAAGCAGTAGATCTCATCAGTCAGAGTTGTAGTGTTCTGTTTGGGAGCCTTTAATATTTCAGAAGGCCTGTTTATTTTCAGACAATTATTATTGGTTATGGTTTTGGTCTACTGTGGTCCTTGTCCCAGCTTTCAGATTATGTTATAGAGTATGTAGTATAGATTTTGTAGACGGTTTGTAGATGTTACAAGTTAGTTTTGGATTTTATTCTCCAACGCTAAATTCATATCATATTTATGTCCATGATTCCGTCTTGCTATAATTTCTGTATTTCCTTATTCTTGTATGAATGGTGTATATGATTTCAAGATAGAAGGGTGTCCAGACCTTCATGGTTTGGGTGCTCATCATGGCCAAGGCCTCGGTTAGGGTCGTGACACATGCCCTTTACACCCCCGAACATAAAACAACTCAAAAATCCACGTCTCGGGGTCAGAAGTCCTATTTAAAAATCATTGAAACTAAGAGGCTTCAAATATGCATAAGTCTTTCAACATTTAGAAAAATTCTGGTCCTAATTTCCTATGCGTGCAACTAAGAGTGAAATCAAGTCAAGAATGATTCGGGTGTTATAGTCCGAGTCCATAAGCAGAGGAAAGAAGATTTAACTTTGGCCCGAAACTGCGGGGTGTTACGTTATCTACCTCTTGGGATCATTCATCCCCAAATAATGGGTAGGGACTTGTTGTAGCTATAAGAATATGGAATAAGGAACGTGACCTTGCATTGAACATTTTTCCTCAACAAAATATGCAAAGGATTCAAAGATCTTCATGATAATCCCTAATGAAAAGTGTAAGCACAAAGAGTGAGATAATAAGAATTTACTTAGAGATGACCTTACACATGAGTTCCAAGGTTCATAATCATCACAACATATGGTATGAATTTATTTGGTGATCAAAGGCTTGATTTACATTTGTACGAATCATGAAATAAGATTTTGCCAAAGATAAGAAATATAAGCATTCTCTACCTTACAAGATGCAAAGAATAGACCTAAAACCTAGAGTCACTACTCAACTATACCCCAAACAACAAATAACATACTGCATTATTTCCAACTTACAATTCTCCCATAACAACCTAACCACAATAATTTGAGTCCTACTGCACAATAATACTATGTTTAAGCCTAACTCAAAGCAAAAAGTTGCTAACTTAAGCTATGGGACCCTGTACTCTACATCACATTAAGAAAATTACTTCATCTTATCACTACCATCGAACACACTCACATTTTAAAATCAAGGAATATCAACCACATAACACATTGGTTTGCGTTTTCATCAATCACAACTTTCAAGCCTATCATTACTACACCCACTTCATGGATCTCCCCACTAAGACCAGAAAATTCAATAACCTTCACAAAGATTTTTGCCACAGATCTCCTTTCTAACTATATCACATAACAAATATTCATCTCCTTCTCCCCTCTCCCCTTATCCTGTAACCTTAGCTCAAGAAATTAGATCAAAATTCTCATCTTCAGGAACATCTACTCCCTTACCTAAAGCATTACTACGCTTCTACAACCACCATTATACTAACATAAGGAGTGTCATTGAGGGACCTGAGCATAAGCATCACTAAAGGGAGTAAAACTATTCGATTATAACATACGCCTATTACACTAATCATGGTGGAATATGAGATTAAGATACAATACAATAGACTTAAATTTCTTCATACATTTGGTGTCTAGATAATATATAGAGAGTAGTTCAGGAATAAACATAACACAAAATGAGTTCTCAGGACAGACCACAATGAGAAACATGAGCACTTACAACATGAGTCATATAACATAAGGTCGGAATTCATGAAGGAAATGATTGAGACAACGATTGGTACTTGAAGCTATTGTTTCTCATTTTTAAAGCTGAGATAGTCATAAGTTTGCATGACCCTCATCACTTTGGCTAATTCCGACGTAAAATGAATCGATAACATATAGAAAGCATAGTTTCTTAGAACCAAGCATTATATGAGACATGGATTTTTATAGATCATGAGAAACATCACTTAGAGCTTGGATACTTAGAATATTTAATCACTAAGGGACATTATTGCTTCTGGCTTGGAGGTCAAAACATGACATGAATTATATAGAGGGCTCAAATCTTAGACATAGACAGGACTTGAATACATAAGACATTGGTAGATTTTCATTCAAATTGAAGTAGGAGGAGCTTGCCTAAAAGGGAAATGATTTATCATGATTCTTACTTGAAACTTGACACCACAAGAAGATTAGGGAACTACCTAAATTCATTATCTCCCCCTTAGATCAAAGTCATAATCCTAGACTTGCAGACATAAGCTCACATCACATATATAGCCACAAATCTCAACACAAAACGTATATCACCATGCACATAAATGTTAAACACTCCCTGATAAACTATGCTCTAAAGACCTTGCCTTCCGAAAATGCTACTATTAACTTTTGCAAGACTCTATAGCCATCACTCTACAACTCCCACTCTCTTGAGTGTATGTATCCATACTCCTTATCACAAAGGGGGTATTAGTATATACATGAACACAGACTCCCCTCAATAATTTTTTTATACAAAGACACTAAGTTCTTTCTAGGACATCACCTTTCAGGGACACTAATCCTAACTTCCTCCAACACCCAAAGTCATCAACTTATGACTAACATTATCATGAGTATGGATATCTATACTTCTTAATACATAATGCTCTGTCTTCAACTTCTTAGGATACTAGCAATACACATCTAATTACATAACTTACAACTTAACTAAATTTATAAAACAATACCAACGGCACATATTACCTACCTATATTTCCTCAATTCAACTTTAAATAATGCTATACAGCAATTCCCTAAACTTCTCTGTACTACAAGATTCGACAATGACATCTAGGTACACGTGACACTCATACATATCACATCTTATCTAACAACATGATACCTCATGGGTTCAACTTATTCTTATATACTTACGCCCTTATCCACATAATGACTCAACCATAATTCATCATCTTTAACACTAGTCCTCTTGACTATATATATATATATATCACAATTATCTAGTCTTTATTCCACAAGTTACCAACCTAGGCTATTTCAAACACTATATCACGCCATCTGATTCATTCCCAAAAAACATGCATTATCAATCCTGAGCACTATTCTTACCATTACACTCCACATCTAAAGTTCAAGCCTATTGTCTAACAACACCTATCATATGAAGCATGCCATATACTATACTAATCAATCGAATAGAAATGTTAACCTAATTCTCTGATTTCACTTAACTATGGCCTATAAGTTCATCCTCTCCACGACATTACTATTACATCTCAAAATCTATTACATACCTTCTCACATGTACTACTAATTTACAACTACTAGAGAAAAGACAAATCAAGGGGATAAAGTCACGTGATAAAGATAGTCGTTCTTAATCTTATAATATTATCCATTACAATCTATTAACATATTCTACTTCCTTACATCATTTTTAATACCCAGGCATATATTTAAACTGCCTATAAATTCCATTTATGCCAATGAGTCTCTACCCATAACTTATTGACTAATCTACCCTTTTCCATTCTCGTCCTTTAAATAATTCCTACAACCACCATAACTATCTATCCTGAGACCCTTCCCTATTTTGAATAATAAAAAATCATTAAAAAACACATCCTCCACAGACTACCATACATTCTAATAATCTTACTACAATATTAGCCAATCACCATAAGAGAACAAACCAACCCTCAAGGATTATACAACTAAACTACTTATTTATTTAAAAGTCACCCTCACTCTGGCTCCTAGACTTGTGACTTCATATCACTAATTTTTGGACCATCTTATAGCTTATAGGTTATGACACTTCATCACATACTACTATTTGGGTAAAAATAATGTTCCAACACTCTGCCATACATCGTTACCCTTACACATGACATCTGCAATAAGGATTTTATAAAAGGGGACTGAATATACTCTATACCTCAGGCTCAATCGCATGATAGACATAGATAGGGGTAAAAACTTAAATCAATACACTTTAAAGAACTTATGGACTCCTCTCAAGTCCTTTTGAAATTTCATAATCTTTTATGACTCAACTAGAAGGGACCACCTCATTTAGAATCTAAGATTTTGCAATTTAATCAACTCAACAATGATACATAGTTAATAAAATTAGAGTAATGAAGGAATCTGGATAACTTCCAAATGGATAACACAATGGCATGATCTAGAACATAAAGAAAAGTGAAAAATTCCTAAACGCTTAGTAGTTTTCTTTTTATAAATGTGGTGTACTCACACCCAAAAAAAGAACTCTACCTGATGCAATTTTGTAGACACCCTAGGACCATAAACTGTGCTCTGATACCAAGTTTTTTATTACCCAAAATGAGGCTCTAGTTGCGATAGGCATCCAGAATCATAGAGGCCTGAGAATCACTTTCTAACTGACATTCACAAGCATAATTGTTTTCTATATAAATGCAGAAAAACAAAATGGAAACATGCTCATATTTTTATTTTAAACTACTCAATACAGAAATGAGTTTATAAAGATTCAAAATCATCTAACACGAGTCTGCAAAATCTCTATCGATATGAAAACAACATCTGTCTACAAACTGGGATAAGGCCCTCGATTGGAACTTTAACTAATATCGCGATGAGACATTACCTGAGACAAGGCCTTCCAAAATAAGGGAGGCTCGCCGATTTTGATTTCAAACGTTTGACAATGATGTATTGCTTAGTGGGATCCCAGGACTGAGCCTCAGATTTTGAAATATTGGGGGTCAATAAAACTATACTGGTACATAGAGAAACCAAAAATAGCATACTTTTATACAACATACATGAGAACAATTCATAAAACATTTTACATACGATATATACAAAAACACATGGGCATACTTAGAAGACTTTGAAATAGTTCTTTGAAATCATGACTCACTCTTTATCTTACTTTTAAGCTAGATGGTATACCTTACAAGTCAAGTACCCATGGGCTATATGGGTGCGCCATTAACTCATCGTCCAATTCATAGCATCCAAGTTTGTCGCAATGATAGTGGTCCTACATACTAGTCTAGTATTCTAGTGACTCAAGGAAAAGTATACATTGGCCTTAGCCAATTATGTTTCCCGAATTGACAAAACTCAATTTCCAAAAATGATATCTTACACTCAAATCCCTTCTTAGGGTAACTATCTAACTATATTTAAGACCAGTTTTAGTCCTTTAAGACATGCATCATTCTTAAATCATGGTCTAAAGTTTAAAAAGTTTGTATATGTTCTAGTGTGAGTCTGTTATGGCATGTGTCTGAATTGGTATCGTCATACTAAGACTTACAGGTCATATGTCTAAGCCATATAATATCATGTTATAGTTTTTTCATTAAAAAAATATTGGTGGACTACCAAAACATTTAAACAGTACAAGAGGATTTGTATTTTGAAATATATGAAACTTATACAAAGATTCTCTCTTTCAATTCTTAAACATGTAATGGTCAATTACTTTATATCAAACCATGCTATTTTTTCTATTATCACTTATGACATTTACAAACAAGAAATCTCCCTCTCTTCAATTAATAACCCTTGGCTCATACTATAAGACATGCAATTGAGTAACCCATAACTTGTAAATCATGAAGTATCATAATGTGTGAGGGAAATTGTTAGTCATGCTCTCAAATCATATTTCAAAAACCAAAAACACATATACATACGAAAACATAATTCAATTCCATGAAAAAGTCCTCATGACCAAAATGTTATATCATTGAAATGGGTTCATAATGCATATTCTTCAATATGTTCTCAAAACCCTTCATAAATACATGATTTTCTTAACTTTTCAACATACTAAAAATAATTTCACTATGACATTGAAGTCTAGGATATCCCTACATACCTTATGTTACTTACTTTGAAGATTGGAACACTAGTCTTCACTCTTTTCTTGAAAATCTTGAAGTTACGGGTTGAATTCTTGATCTTTGGGGAGGAGTTTGGGTTTATTTTGAGAGAGAAATTGAGTAAACTTTTGCATACAATGCACTAATGATGACTTAATCCGGTGTTATTATGACTTGGTTCCATGGGGAAAAGATGAAATTGCCCTTCAAAAATTATGTTCGTAACTGAATCCCTTTCTTAGAACTCTCCACGAACGATGACACCTCTATCACTTCACCCACCCCGATGCAGTGTAATAGCGGTTAGGTTTTAGAATTGAAATGCAAACATGCCCCAATACTCATCTAAAAAATCTAAAAAAACCTCTCCGAGACATGCCCTTTACACCCTTGAACATAAACAACTCAAAAATTCACGTCTTGAGGTTGGGAAGTCCTATTTAAAAATCATTAAAACTAAGAGACTTAAAGTATGCCTAAGTTTTTCAACACTTAGAAAAAATTAAGGTACTAAACTTCCTATGTATGCCACTAAGAGTGAAATCAAGTAAAGAATGATACGGGGTGTTACAGTCCAGGTCCATAAGCATAGGAAAGATGGTTTAACTTTTGCCCAAAACTGCGGGGTATTACAAGAGAATAGTTTTTATTTGTTAATATAACGCCCTAAATTTGTACCTCCAGACATCACACGGTTCTTGAGACCTCGAAGGACAATAATCTAAGCCATGATTGGTACCTGCTGTGATCACTGAAAATAATAATAAAATAAGTGTGAAAATTAGGCTGAATTTTCCATAAGGTTCATAAATGAAATTAGATATTGAATACTGATAAATAAATACTAAAAACTGAATATTTGGCTTAAATAATATATTCCAAAGGCCTCTAATTGTCTGAAGGTGGAGTTGATGGGACAAGTACCCAACTAACTCCTACTACTGAAAAATAAACTGAAATACTGAAATAATGACTATGTCTTTGAACTATGATGAATCACAACTAAATCTGCTATTGATAATCTGTGATGCTAAGTTTGGTCAGGAGCCCGTGCGTCTGAACCTTTAATATAAGACATCATAGCGCAGAAAAAAGGCATGTGTTAGTACTTTCAATGTACTGGTATGCTAGGTGAGGTAAGGCTGAATGCATGGATTCATATGCATGAACAATAACTAACTGAATAATATGAATGTAACTAAATGAGAATACATGTATATCAGAAACTTCTGTAAATACTGATTATGTAATGCATTGCACTTAACTACGTATACTATAACTGAGATCATATTAACATTGGACAATAAGTTTTCAAAATTGAATGATTGATACCTGTGTTTAATGATATTGTATTACTAGTAACTAAGAGACTATTTTTCATAGTCCTGATCTGTGGGATGGAACTGAGTTCCGTGCTGAGCTGGGCGACTGTATCTGACAGTCTTGATTTTAAAACTAAACTGAGGTTTTATATTTAGTTTGAAACTAAAATTGAAACTGTGGGAGTGTTCATCTAATCGACATACCCTGAGTATGAACAGAGTTGGGGTCCAATCTATGACCCTAGCTGAAAGGGTGTTAGCACCTTGCAAAGGGATGCTAACAATGGCTATATTTAACTTTCTCTGGCAGGAAGATATTTCATCAACCCTCACTTGAAGGAAAAATCGTATGAGATGTATCAACCCTAGATCAGAAATAATATATCTCAAACTACGTTGGTTACATAGTTCTATAGCACAAGGATTTCTACTAAGGCTCAAACCCTTTACTGAAAGGAATGCCCCTATCCCTAGGTTCACTTGGTACTGATTCCTACTCCCAACTAAATAGACACTAAACTAATTTCTAGACTGTACTAGGCTTGACTACACTGTAACTGATCATGCTAACTGACTGAACTGGACTGAGTTCAGTGAGTTCTGTTAACTAACTGAATACATTGAGTTCTATTAACTAGTTGAATATAATGAGTTCTGTAACTGACTGATTACTACTATATGTGACATCACTAAGACTATTTTGAAATTACTGTAAATCTAGGACAATAACTAGATTGTCGGGTATTAGATACCCCCAGGAATCGATTGCATAAATGTTAAAAATATAAAATAATCTTGATAGTATGATAACTAGTCATTTTATCACAATCCGTTCTTTGAGGCATTTTGTCAACCACTTGTATGGTATAAACTTATACACATATTAACATGTTATTATTTCACTATTCAACTCATATGAGCATGTTATCAAACACTTAGGGACATAATCTGTGCACATAATAATAATAAACATGCAAGCATCATGATCACAATTCCAACTCACAAATTCAAGGGGCTTTTAACATAAATCCACATAACCCTATACACATGTAAATTACTTCACATGAAACTTGTAATAAATTATGGATTTAAAACCCAAATAACATCATAATCATGAATACAATCAATTCAACATTAAATTCATGAAAGCAATCATCTTGTAATTTAAAAAGGGTTCTTGAACTCCAAGGGTTGAAGAAAACCCTTGGATGAACACCTAAAATACCTTGAATTTTAATTCTCTGAAAGTTGTGGTGAATTTCTTGGGACTTGGATCTTGAATTTGATGGCTTAGGGTTTGTTCTTGAAAGAATTTATGAATAATGAGTAGATTTTGCCTTTAGAAAGGCTTAGTCTCATGTTTTAGGGCTGAATAAAAGTGGGGGAATTGACCTAAATACCCCTCTAGAGACGGAATTAAAAGAGTAGAAACTGTGCCTAGTGACGCGCCGCATCAATGGCATCGACGAGATGACTAACATGCCGCATCGAGTTTATTTTGGTTCACTGGAATTTGTACTAGAAGCTAGGAAAAATATAATCGACGCAATGGGCAACGTGATGCATCGAGATTACATTGATCCATTATTTTAGTCACCTAAATACGATTCAAACAAGGTCCAAAAAATTCAAAACTCACCCGAAGTGACCTATTGACACACCTGATCATGATTTAATCCAAGGATCGACATTTTAATGTCCTAGGGGTCGTAAAATAAGATCGCCAAATTATGAAGGCCAAAATAATTCTATGTATAATCACTTAGCTAAAATTTCTAAATCTGGAACATATTTTTATGCTCTAAAGGACTGAGTTAAGATTTTGATTTTGTGGGATCTCACAATATCTTCCCCTTGGGAATATTCGTCCTCAAATGCAACTGACTAAGCTGAGAATACTGATTGACTGAGTTTACATACTTAGCATGCATAACTGAAGCATGATTTCATGAATGAAACTACTAATATATTGAGTTATTATACTGAACATGCATAACTAAAACATGACTGAATTTTGAAGGCATGACATATGACTGATATGTTTCATGAAGGTATGCATGATATGAGAATATTATGCAACTAAACTGATATAGAGTTTGTAAAGATGAACTGAGCATGAAAATGAGTAAATTTAAGGAAAATTGTTACCTTGAGCTGAGTCTGGATTTGTGGAGAAGAGGTGAGGATACTTGGTCCGCATATCTACTTTTGTTTCCCAAGTAGCTCCCTCAACGGACTGATTCCACCAAAGAACTTTGACTAGAGGAACCTTTTTGTTCCTCAGGCTACAAACATGATAATCAAGAATTTTGACTGAGATTTCCTTATAAAAGAGGCTGTTCTGGATATCAATGCGGGCTATCAGGAATACAAATGTTCGATCACCTATGCACTTATTTAGCAAGGAGATATGAAACATTGAGTGCACTGAATCTAAGTATGAAGGTAACTCAAGCTAGTAAGCTACTTTTCTGAAACGACTGAGAATTTGGTAAGGACCGACATATCACGGACTAAGCTTTCCCTTTATGCTAAATCTCTTCACTCCCTCTATAGAAGAGATTTAGAAATACACATAATCACCAATCTCAAACTCGAGATCTTTTCTTTGCATATCTACATACGATTTATGTCGACTCTGAGTTATCTTAAGCCTTTTCCTTATCAACTGAAGTTTTTCTAAGGTATCAAATACCAAGTTAGGCCCTACCACTGTAGCTTCTCCCACTTCAAACCAACCTATGGGAGATCTATATCTTCTCCCATAGAGTACCTCAAATGAAGCCATCTGAATGCTGGAATGATAACTATTATTATATGCAATCTCAATATAGGGAAAGAGATCATCCCAACTACCCTTAAAGCCAATGGCACACGCTCTTAACGTATCTTCTAAAGTCTGAATGGTCCTTTATGCTTTACCATCTGTCTGAGGATAAAAGGTGTACTGAGGTGAATTTGGGTACCAAGATGCTCTTGGAAGGCTTTCCAAAAATGAGAGGTGAACTGTGTACCTCTATCTGAAATGATGGAAAACCAAACTCCATGAATCTAATCAACTCTCTAATATAAATCTTGGCATAATCCTCGGCTGAATAAGAGGAATGAACTGGTAAGAATTGAGCTTATTTGGTCGTTTTATCCACAATGACCTAAATCGAATTATGCTGGGAGTGAGTACGGGGCAAACCCACCAAAAAATCCATGTTCACCTCCTTTCACTTCCAAGTAGGAATACTAAAATTCTGCATAGACCCACTAGGCTTCTGATGCTTAATCTTGACCTACTGACATATCGAGCAGTTAGCTACAAACTCTGCAATGTCTCTCTTTATCTTGCTCCACCAATAGACCTCCTATAAATTGTGTTACATCTTAGTAGACCCTGGATGAATAGAGTAATAAGCTTCATATGCCTCTACAAAAATCCTCTTCCTCGTGCCATCCACACATGAAACACAAAGTCTACCCTAATAATGCAAAATGCCAACTCTCCCTTGGGAGAAAACCTCTACCTTCTGATCTCTGACTGACTCTTTCAGCTAAACTAGACTGGGGTCCCTATCCTACTTTTCTTTTACTTTAGAGACCATAGATGATTCTGAACTATTTCATACCCATACAGTACCCTCTACTAAATTGAGTAAGCGGACACCTAGTTAGGCAAGGTGATGAACTTCCTGAACTAACTTCTTCTTACCATCCTCCATGTGAGCAATACTACTCGTAGAAATCCTACTGAGAGAATTAGCTGCTACATTGGCCTTACTTGGAAGATATAGAATACTCATGTCATAGTCTTTCAACAACTCTAACCATCTCCTATGATGCAGGTTCAAATCTTTTTGAGAAAATACATACTGCAGGCTTTTATGGTCGTTAACACATCAACATAAACCCCATACAAATAGTTCTTCCAAATCTATAAGGAAAATACTACAACTGCTAACTTAAGATCATAAGTTGGGTAGTTTATTTCATAGGGCACAAGCTGTCTAGAGGAGTAGGCTATGACCTTACCTGTCCAGATCAAACACACCCCAAACCAACTCTGGAAGCATCATAATATACAATAAATCTGTTTGAACCATTTGGTAAAATCAAAATTGAGGCTATAGTGAGTTGAGTCTACAACTCCTAAAAACTCTTCTCACAAGAATCTGACTAGTGGAACTTGACTTTCTTCTGAGTCAATCTTGACATGGGGGATGCAATGGATTAAAAATCTTCAAAAATCATCGGTAATAGCCAGACAAACCAAAGAAACTCCTAATATCTAATAGAGAGATGGGCCTATGCCAGCTTTTTGCCGCTTTGGTTTTCTAAGGATTAACTCTAATACCATCATCGGAAACTATATGACCAAGGAAAGCTACTAACCTTAGCAAAAATTTGCACTTACTGAATTTGGTGAACAACTGACTATCTCTGAGAGTTTGTAATACTATTCTGAGATGGTTTGCATGATCATGTTCACTGTAAGAGTAGATAAGAATGTCATCAATAAAGACTATGATGAATATGTCTAAGTACTGCTTTATCATGCGATTCATCAAATCCATGAAGACTACTGGAGCATTGGTATGGCCAAATGACATGACTAGGAATTTGAAGTGACCATACCGAGTTTTGAAAGCTATTTTTGGAATGTCACATTATCTGACTCTGAGCTGATGATAGCCTAACCTAAGGTCTATCTTAGAAAAGTAACTGGCACTCTTAAGTTGGTCAAGGAGTCATCGATTTTAGGAAGTGGATACTTGTTCTTGACTATGACTTTATTTAGCTGACAGTAGTCTATACACATTCTGAGAGAACCATCTTTCTTATGCACGAATAGAATTGGTGCACCCCAAGGGGATACGCTGGGTCTGACAAATCCCTTATCTAGGAGATCCTTACACTGTTCTTTAAACTCTTTGAGTTCTACTGGTGTCATTTTTTATGGCAGAATAGAGATGGGCTGAGTATCTAGAAGAAGGTCTATTTTAAAGTCAATTTCTCCCTCGGTAGAGACTAAAAGAAGATCTTTGGGAAACACATCTGGGAATTCATATGCTATTAGAACTGACTCAAGATTAGGGGTCTTTGAACTAGATTCTTTAACTTGAACAAGATGATAAAAACACTTCTTAGACATCATTTCCTCGCCCTAAGGTAGGAAATAAGCTCACCCCTAAGTGCTGAGGTACTACCCTCCACTCAAGGACAGGTTCATTCGAAAACTGAAAATGGACAACTATGTTTCTGTAGTCATCTAAAGGATAGCTTGAATGAAGCCAATCCATGCTGAGAATAACATCAAA
Organism: Capsicum annuum; assembly: GCF_002878395.1. Classification (NCBI taxonomy): domain Eukaryota; kingdom Viridiplantae; phylum Streptophyta; class Magnoliopsida; order Solanales; family Solanaceae; genus Capsicum; species Capsicum annuum. Next base: position 40,753,742 of record NC_061113.1, on the reverse strand, counting down.
ATTTGTCAATTCTAATTCTACTAAGTTTGCTGAAGTGATTTCCTGAGATACCATAACTGTACAATTCCTGTATACCTGTCAGGCTATGATAGATTTACCCATTAGGGTAGAGATTGAGAAGGTATCTACTAGGATTTTAGGACTAACTCCAAAGTTAATAACTATATAAGGAGTTACAAAGGACAAAGAAGCTCCTGATCTAGCAAAGCAAAACATGCAAATAATAAACTTGGAACGTACCAGTGACCATATCAGGAGAAATTTCCTGATCCTGTAGGGATTGGACCCACTAGTGGCACTGGAAGTGACACCCAGCTGATTCGGGTGGCCAGACTGAGCTGGGGGCAATTGTTCTAACTCTATAAACCCACCTCAGGACACTCTCTAACCCTGTGGACTGACTTGCCACATCCAAAATATACATCATTTCTGGCTATGCAAACACCCTGGTGGTTTTTTCCACACTTCTAGCAAAGGGAATTTATTCGGGAACTACGAATACTACTCTGAGGTTTAGGGACTGGTTCCCTATTTTTATTGCAATCTTTGAATTTCTCCACTAGAGCACTGACTGAAGATGGAGTTGGAACTAAGGATCAGGTAGAACTGAGAATGATTACCACCCTCTGACTTAGGTTGAGCGAAGTTGAAGCTATCTGTTCAAGCTCTTTTATTCTCTCTCTCCTTCTCTTTATTCTTAGCCTTATCTATCTGCCGAGCATAGACCATGGTCCTGGATTATTTCCATCTCCTTAATCAGCATTACGATCCCACACTCTATGACCACACAGCTAGACACACCCAACACAAACTTACTCATCTTAGATTTCCTATCTGCTACCACATGAGGGACATATCTGGACAACTAAGTAAACTTGAGCGAATACTCCTTTACTGTCATGTTTCCCTACATTATATTAATAAACTTCAAAACCTTCTCTTCCCTTAACTCTAGTAGGAACAACCTATCTAGAAAAATAGTGAAAAACTCCTCCATTCTATAGGCCCTGTATCCACGACCCTCTCTGCCTTTTACTGTTAGAACCATGAGTGATCCACATCCTGCAACTGATATGCGACCAACTCAACACTCTCACTAGCAGTCACCCCCATAATATCTGTCACTTTATTCACCTGATCAAGGAATTCCTGTGGGTCTTCATCTGACTTAGACCTGGTAAATGATGGAGGATCCATTCGGGTGAAGTCTCGAATTTTATCTGCAGTAGTATCGGCCACTAGTTTGGCCTGGGCAGCAACTGGGCATTTATTCTTGACTGGCACAGAATGAGCCAAGATGGTGAAATCTGCTTTGAATTCTTAGTATGAGACATGCTCATTCAGGGGAGGTACTAGCTGATTTCCAGTCCTTCTTCCATTAGTCCTTTTCGGAGGCATATTTTATAGAGGGAAGGGATAAAGAATTAGACTGAGAGTTTAACTTTACCTCATGCTCACTCATACGATATAAATACTAAAAGAAGGTAAACTTTTCCTAAAATGCCTTATAGCCTCTTGTCCATAAGTGTGGCGCGCTATACACCTATGAACAAAACTCTACTAGACGCGGCTTTCAGACTCCCTATGACTTTGTTGAACCTTAGGCTCTGATACTAAGTTTGTAACACCTCGAGTCTGCACCCCAAATGTCACACAGTGCTTGCGACCCCGAAGGACCACAAGCTAACCCATGATTGGTACCTACTGTGATCACTAATAATAATAATGAAATAAGTGTGGAAATTAGGTATAATCTACCATAAGGTTCATAACTAAAATCAGATACTGAATACTGATAAATAAATACTAAAAATTGAACATTTGTCTAAAATAATCAATTCTAAAAGCCTCTAACTGGTTGAAGGTGGAGTTGATGGGATAAGTCCCAAACTAACTCCAACAACTGAAAAATAAACTACAATACTTAAATGATGTCTATGTATTTGAACTATAAGGACTCACCAAATCATTGCTAATAATCTGGGCTACTAAGTATGGTCAGAAGACCGTGTGTCTGAACCTATGATATAAGACATCATAGCGCAAAAGAAAGCTATGCGTCAGTACTTTAAATGTACTGATATGCTAGGTGAGGTAAGGATGAATGCATGGGTTCATATGCATGAATAACAGCTGATTGAATAATATGAATATAAATGAATGAGAGTACATGTCTATCTAAAACTGCTGTAAATACTGATTATGTAATGCTATGCACATAACTATGTATACTGTAACTAAGATCACATTAACACTGGACAATGAGTTCTAAAACTAAATGACTGATGTCTGAGTTTACTGATATTGTATTACTATTATCTGAGTAACTATTTCTGACAATCCTAACTTTGTGGGACAAAATTGAGTTTTGTTCTGAGCTGGGGGACTGTATCGGGCAGTCTTAATTCTAAAACTAAACTGAGGTCTTATACTAAGTCTGAAACTAAAACTAAAATTGTGGGAGTGTTCCTCTAACCAACATACCCCAATTATGAACTGAATTGGGGTCTAACCTGTGACCTCAGTTGGAATATTGTTAGCACCTTGCCAAGGGATACTAACAATGGCTATGAGTTAACTCTCTCTGGAAGAAAGATATTTTTTCAACCTTCACTGGCGGGAAAACTCATACGAGATGTATCAGCCCTAGTCTGGTTGGAGCATATCTCAACCTTTGTTGGCTATGTAGTTCTGTACCACAAGGATTGCTACCAAGGAAAAACCTTTACTGACAGGAATGTCCCCATCCCTGGGTTCGCTCGGTGCTGATTCCTACTCCCAACGGTATAGACACTGAATTAATTTTCAAAGTATACTAGTCTTGACTGCACTGTTACTGATAATGCCAACTGACTGAACTAGACTGAGTTCACTAAGTTCTGTTGACTGACCGAATACACTAAGTTTTGTTAACTGGCTGAATATACTGAGTTCTATAACTTACTAAGTACTACTGTATGTGAAATCACTGAGACTATTCTAAAACTACTGTAAATCTAGCAAAACAGCTAGATTGTCGGGTATTAGATACCTTCAGGACTCAATTGCATAGATAGTAAAACGTAACATAATCTTGAAAGTACGATAACTAGTCACTTTATCACAATTCATTCTTTAAGGTATTTTATCAAACACTTGTATGGTATAAACTTGTATACATACTAACATGGTATGATTTCACTATTCAACTCACATGAGTACTTTATCAAACATTTGGGGACATAATCTGTGCACATAATAATAATCAACATGCAAGCATCATGATCACAATTCCAACTCACAAATTCAAGGGGATTTGAACATAAATCCATATAACCCTATACACGTGTAAATTACTTCACATGAAACTTGTAATAAATTATGGATTTAAAACCCAAATAACATCAGAATCATTAATACAATTAATTTGACATGAAATTCATGAAAGCAATCATCTTGTAATTTAAAAAGGGTTCTTAAACTATAAGGGTGGAAGGAAATCCTTGGACGAACAACTAATAGTAAGACCCCAGAAAATCCTCTCGGAGTTTGAGCCTTAGAGAGTGTTGATTAAAGTGTTAATCTGGACCAAAAAGGTTGAGAAGTATCTTCCCAAGTGAGAAGTATTTTGAACAGTTTATAATTTCCCTAATTAAGAGCGTAGAGCATTGAATAAGCTTTTCATCGATACCAAATTTGACAGTCGGGGAAAGAGTTAAAGCCATTTTAGTGAGAAAGTGTGAAACCTGGAACTTTAGCGCATCACGGAGCCAGCCAAAATGGCAATCGTCCAAATCCAGTGAGCCTCCCCGATTATGGTGCATCACGCCAAGGCTTAATTTCAGAGTTGTCAATTTCCAGTGAACCAATGCGATTCCACCGCATCGCAGTGCCTTTCCAGTTTGCAACCAAGGTGGCAACTCAATTTCCACTGCATTACGCCATCAAGCAGTTACCCGATTATCCAATTTCAAGTAAGCTGGCGCGATTATGGTGTGTCGCGCCAGCATGTAAAATCAGAATTTTTCAGTTTAATTCCAAGGGTGAAAAAGGTCTTTTCCCAAACCCTATATATACTCCTTAACACAGGATTTGGCCTCATTTGACCTAAAAATACTAGTTTTCTCTCAAAGTTGTTCTAGAACAAGGGCTAGAGTTTTTACAAATTCAAAACCCTTTCTTCTTTTTCAAGAGAAATCAAGAAATCAAGAATCTCTTTAAGGAATTTCAAGAAAGAGTTTCTGTAAGGTATTTAGATGTTGATTCTTGGGTCCCTTTCATCCAAGAATCTCAAGAACCCTTTTTCAAAAATTCAAAGATTTTATGTTTATGAGTTTCCGAAATTCATGTTCATGCTATTATTTAGGTTTGATTTATGTTTGTTTGCAAGGTTTTCAAGTTTTGACCCTAGTAGATGATATTCATGTAATGTTCATAATAAACCCTCTTCAAGTTGCTTGTTAAGTGATGTGTTCATGTCAATTAAGTGTGAAAATTGTTGAATAAGCAAAGCATGCTTCCCATATGCTTGATAAAATGCTTATGTGAATGAATTAGTATCACTATAGTATGTTGACTAGAAATCCTCAATTATGTGTAAGCCCATGCATGCCAAGTGTTTTTTGAAAAGACTTAGTGAATGAATTGTGTCATGATAGCATGAACTTCCCCAATTATGTGCTTTTTGATACATGCTAAGACTTTAATACATGCTAAGTATTTGATGAATGAATTGTAACATGATAACATGAGGTTCCCCAATTATGTGTTCTCCGGTACATGCCAAGACTTAAATATATGTGAAGTGCTTGATGCAAGGCCTTGTTGAATAGAGTATGATCCAATAGCATGTCCCTCTATGTTATTACATGTTTAGGATTCCTAAATGCTTAAAGTAATGCCTTAGTGATTGTGATGGTGAATGATTGTCCATGGTCTTGATTATTCAAGAATGGTTATGTGTTACTTTTATGTTATCGAGTCCTAGGGGTAATTATACCCGATAATTTAGCTGTTGTCTAGAGCCCGTGTTAGTTTTCCCGATAATTTCAGTCGAGCCATGATTCTCAGAACTCATTGAGTAATAGAACTCTGTATTCTCAGACAGATACAGAACTTGAGAAATCATAGTAATCTTTATAATCATTGTAATCTCAATATCACTAGTAATCTAGCCTCAGTTCTGTACACATCTCATATCTAGTAGTATTCAAGTGTTCAGTTCTGACCTCTGTAGTAATCGAGTACTCTATTCAAAACTCAGTGTTATTTAGTTAGATAACGAGATTTAGTAGTTTCTGTCAGATACAGAATTAAGTGAATTCAGTTTAACTCAGTCAGATCATTCAAGAAACATGATCAGTATTAGATTTAGCTTAGTTTGTTTTTAGTTAAGAATCAGCTCAGAGTCTTTCAGTTGGGAGTAGGAGCTAGCACCAAGAGAGGGCAGGAATGGCGGCTCCCCGTTAGAGAGGCAGAGTCGTTAGGAGCAATCCATAAACTCCAAAACTACGTAGCCAGTGCAGGATGCAGGATTCACCCATCAGGAAAGGTTGGTCACCTATCAAATAGGCTTGACTATTATATTGCCTAAGGCTTGATTTTCTGCGAGGGTGACCCATCAAATAGGATTGACCAGAGAGGTCTTCACTCATGGCATGGTATTGACACCCTTCCATCTAGGGTTACAGGTTGGATCGCACCAGTTTAGATTTGGGATATGTCGGTTAAGTGACTACTTCCCACAGTTGTAGTTTTAGTATCAATCTTCAGAAATCAGGACTGTCAGATACAGTTATCTATCTCAGTAAGGAACTCAAATAGTTCCATTGATTCATGGACCACTCGTCAGATAAGCTTGGTCCCATATAAATTTATTTTGTATCAGATCTAGAGATCACCCATCAGATAGGCTTGATCTCAATCTCATATTTAATTGAGTAATCTCATTATCAGATTCTAAGATCACCCGTCAGATAGGCATGATCTCAATCTCAAATTTAGTTGAGTATTTTTGTTATCAGATCTAGAGATCACCCGTCAGATAGTCTTGATCTCAGTCTCAGATTCAGTTAAGTATTTTTGTTATCAGATCTAGAGATCACCCATTAGATAGGCTTGATCTCAATCACAGATTTAGCTGAGTATTCTTTTTATCAGATCTAGAGATCACTCGTAAAAAAGTCTTAATCTCAGTCTCAAATTCAGTTGAGTATTCTTGTTATCATATCTAGAGATCACCCGTTGATACACTTGATCTCAGTCTCAGATTCAATGGAGTAATCTTGATATCAGATCTTGAGATCACTTGGTAGATAAGACTGATCTCAACTCTAGTACTCAGTTATCAGTATCAAATAATTCAATTGTTCAGTATCTCAGGCATTAGTCGTAAGTTTGGATGATGGTAAAGCAGTATCTGAGTTATAGTATTTCAAGTCATAATGATTTTGGTTATGGTTTGTGTATTCAGGCATGTGTTCTCATTTAGTACTCTCATGATTATTCAGTTAAGTAATTGTTCATGCATAAGCCCTTGCACTTAGCCTTGCTCATCTTCATACTCAGTATATTCTCGTACTAATTTATTTGCGCTATGGTGATTTATTTGACACCATAGGTTCAGATTCATAAGATCCAGAGTACCCTTAGCATCTTAGTCCCAGTCAGCAGCAGTAGACATAGCAGTGAGTCCTCTTCAGTCAAGGATGGTCCTTATTTTTCTATTATTACTTCAGACTTAGTTTATTTTCAGTAGATGAAGTTAGTTGGGTACATGTCCCATCAAATCCACAGATCAAACAGTTTACAGGCTTTTTGAACAGATGTATTAGTGTTCAGTTTTCAATCTTGAGTATTTTTAGATATTTTGAACCTTATGGCCAATTTTTGCATTTATTATCTATATTATATAGTGTTCAGGTACAGATATCAGTAAAGGGTTAGATTTTGGTCCTTTAGGATCATGAGCACTGTGTGACATTCTAGTTCCATAAAATTAGGTCGGTACACTAACATCCCTTGATTGTTAATTTTCTGAAAGTTGTGGTGAATTTCTATAGAATTAAATCTTGAATTTGATGGCTTAGGGTTTGTTCTTGAGAGGATTTGTGAATAATGAGTGGATTTTTCCTTTAGAAAGTCTTAATGTAATGCGCCGGATCTGGTACCCGAAATGCTACATGGTGCTCATGACCCTGAAGGACCACAAGCTAACCCATGACTGATATCTGTACCTGTGTATTGCATAATATACTGTATGATTATGGAAACATGAACTAAAAGGCCATAAGTTTCAAGAATATAACATAACTGATAAAAATATAAAATCTGAATGGGGTATGAAATACCCAAAAAAACTAAAATAACATGATAGTCTGAACATGATATTCTGGAAAGTCTCTAACTGACTGAACTGTCTGAATAAGGAGTTGATGGGACTTGTCCTTAACTAACTACAACTAATAAATTTCCTGATAAGAAAATAAATAAATGATCATGTCCTTGAGAGATGAGGACTTACTGCTAAATCTGACTGCTGAGCCTGGAATGCCACTGATGCTCTGAAGCTCGTGCTTCTGTACCTTTGGTATAAGACACCATAGCACAAATGCGTCAATACTTTGAATATACTGGTATGCATAGAAGGTAGGTTGAATTCATAGGGTTCATATGCATGAACAATACTGCTAACTAACTAATATGAATGTGACAATACATGCATGAATATATAGTAACTATTTCTGAGATCGTGATAACATGAATTTACTGATAACTAACATGACTGATAACTGAATTCTTATGACTGATATAGATGATATGAGTGACTGTATCTAACAATTCTGAATCTGATGGAACTAGCTGAGTTCCTACTGTATCTGAGTTGACTGTATCTGATAGTCCTGAATTTATAAAACTATTTGAGTTCTATTACTGAGACTGAATGACTATATCTGATAGTCCTGATTCTGTAACTGAAATTGTGGGAAGTAGTTATCTAACCAATATGCCCCTAATATGCCATTATGTCTGAGTTTTGTGGTCCAATCTTTAACCCCAATTAGAAGGGTGTCAACACCGCACCACTGGTAAGGACAAGCTATAAGTGACCCTCATCTGATAGTGTCCCCAAAAGAGATCAGTAGGGCCCTCACCTGACAGTGTTTATCCACTTTATCTGAGAGTGTTGATTTCTCAACCTATGCTGACTATATAGTTCTGGAACACAAGGATGACTTCTAAGAATCACACCCTAATCTGACAGTACGTGTTCATCCTTGGGTTCACTCGGTGCTAATTTCTAATCCCATCTTAATAGACACTGAACATGGATTACTGAACTAAACTGGACTGAATTACTGAGTTTCGTTGACTGACAGAATAGTACAAAGATAACTGTGTTACTGAGTTTTCCTGAGTCACATTATTGACTAGTTCTATGAATCATGGCTTGACTGAGGATATCGTGAAAACATAACACTAAAGCTAGGCACACAGCTATATTTTTTTTGGGTACAAGTACCCCTAGGACTCAATGGAAGGAAACTAAAAAGGCATGACATTCTTGAATACATGACTAACATCAACAATATATAATCCACTGACTAAGACATTTTATCAAACACTTGACATACATAACTTATACATGAATGGGGATTTCAGAATATCATACTAGTATGGCATTTTCCTTTCACATAGGCATTTAATCAAACATGAGGGGAGCATGCTTTTGTTATACAAGCATCAACATATATAATAATCAAGGATACATCAATCAACTTGTAAATTGAAGGGGGTTTATCATGATTATTATTTAAATCATCACATACTAGGGTCAATCATTGGAATATGTAATTTAAAAGATAAATCAAAACCACACAACATCATGAACATGAATGCCAATTCAATTTGAATCATGAACATTCACAAATACCCAAATCTTCGATTTTGAAAAGAGACTCCTGAGCTTCATGGGTGAGAGAGACCCATGAATCAACACATGACATACCTTAGTTCTTGATTTAGCAAAGATTGACGGAGAGACTTTCTTGAAATTGAAACCTTAAGTTGTTCTTGAGAGAAAATTGAGAGAAACTAGTATATTTTGGGTTCCAAATAGATGAATCTCATATTAAAGGGCTTAAATAGGGGTAGAAAATTGACCCTTTCAACCCTGGACACATCTTTTAATTTTAGTGAAATTTGCCCGAATTGGACCTCTAATACGGCGCTATTATGACATGTCACTGGAATTTGACAACTGGGAAATTGAGGGATGGCGCGACGCAGAGCCATCATGTTTCCACTTTATTTATGACCTAGAATTTTGGTGCAATGCACCACTATCGCGTACTCCTACTGGAATTTGACAATTGTCATTTTCTGCAATGGCACGGCGCGCCACTGACTAATATGGAGTTGTTTTACGATGGGAACTTGAAATAGTCATAACCTCATACCCAGTTATTGGATTTAGGTGAATTTTATATCGATAGAAAGCTAACACTTGACATTCTTGGGACAAAAAAAATTAGTTAGAAAACTTTGGGGTATTATAATATCTCCCCCTTGGGAACATTTGTCCTTGAATGAGACTGACTGAGAGAGGAGAAATGATAAGCCAAAATACACACTGAACATGAACAATAAAACATGACTGACATAACTGACATTTCAGAGATTCATACTGAGCATGTAAATCTGATGCATGATTTCATGACTTAGCTGATACATGAATGCATGACTTAGAGTACTGATAAGTTTATCACATATATCTGATGCATGATTACATGATGAAACTGATTACATGACTGAGATTTTTAATAACCGAGTCTTCTCACAAGGAGAATGCATGTCTAATGCATGAATAAATGACTAATCTGATACATGAACGTATAATTGAATATGAAATGGTACTTAGTACCTAGTTTAAAAATAGAATCCTGTGCATGAGGCTGATATCAAGTTGTAACTGAAATATGGATATGAGAACTAAAAATCTTAAGGAGAACTATTACCTGGAGCTAGATCTAAGTTAGCAGAGAAGAGGTGAGGATACTTGGTACGCATGTCTACTTCTGCTTCCCAAGTATCTCCATCAATAGACTGATTTCGCCAAAGATCTTTGACTAGAGGGACTTCATTGTTCCTTAGTGTACGAGTCTGATAGTCTAGACTTTCGATTGGAATCTCTTCATAAGAGAGGCCGTTCTGAATATCTATGCTCTGAATAGGGACTACAACCGTTGGGTTACCTATGAACTTCTTGAGCAAAGAAACATGGAAGGCTGGATGAACTAAGGCTTAAGGCAATTCAAGCTCAAAAGCTAAAGGCAATTCAAGTTCAAAAGCTACCTTGCTGAAGCGATTGAGAATTTTGAAGGTACCAATATATTGGGGACTGAGCTTTCCATTCTTGAGGAACCTCTTCACTCCCTTCATAGAAGAGATCTTTAGATAGACATAGTCACTATTCTTGAAATCGTGATCCTTTCTACGCACATCTGCAAAAGATTTCTTTTGGCTCTGAGAAACCCAGAGTCTTTCTTTGATCAACTTGGACTTTCTCGAAGGCATCAAATACTAAGTCAGGCCCTATAACTGAGGCCTCACTAACTTTAAACCAACCAATTGGAAATCTACACCTCTTACCATAGAGAGCTTTGAATGGAGCTATCCAAATACTAGAATGATAGCTATTATTGTATGCAAACTCAATCAAAGGGAAGTGGTCATCCCAACTACCTTTGAAATCAATTGCACATGCCCTTAGCATATCTTATAGGGTCTAAATGGTCCTTTCTACTTGACCATCTGTCTAAGAATAAAAGGCTGTACTGAGATGAATTTGGGTACCAATACCCTTTGGGAATGCTTTCCAGAAATGAGAGGTAAACTGGGTACCTCTGTCTGAGATAATAGATAATGGAACACTGTGCAATCTGACTGACTCTCTGATGTAGAGTTTGACTTAATCCTTGGTTAAATAAGAGGTATGAACTGGGAGAAAATGAGCTAACTTGGTCATCCTGTCTACAACGACCCAGACTGAATCATGCTGATGACAAGTTCGAGGAAAACCTATCACAAAGTCCATGTTCACTTCTTCCAACTTCCAAGTAGGAATAATGAACTCCTGCATAGGTCCACTAGGCTTCTGGTGCTCTATCTTAACCTAATGATATGTAGAGCACTTAGCTACAAACTCTGCAACATCTCTCTTCATCCCACTTCACCAATAGATCTCCCGCAAATAGCAGTACATATTTGTGGCCCCTTAATGAATAGAGTAGTGCATACCATGCGCTTATGCAAAAATTCACTGCCTTAAGTCATCTATAGCCGAAACACACAGATGACCCTAACAACATAAAACACCATCTCCCCTTGAGAGAAAGCCTCCACTTTCTAATCTTTAAATGACTCTTTCAACTTGACTAAACTGGGATCTCTATCTTGCTTTTCTTTTACCTCAGAAATCAGAGATAATTCTGAACTACTCTGAACCCATATATCACCTTTCTCTATATCTAAGCAAATGCCTAGTCAGGCAAGCTGATGGACTTCCTGAGCTAACTTCTTCTTACTATCCTCAACATGAAAAACACTACCTATAGATAATCTACTGAGAGCATCAGCCACTACATTGGCCTTTCCTGAATGATGAAGGACCCTCATGTCATAATCTTTCAAGATCTCTAACTACCTTCTCTGATGAAGATTGAGATCTTTCTGAGAAAAGACATACTGAAGGCTCTTATGATCTGTGAACATATCTGCATGAAATCCATATAGATAATGCCTCTAAATCTTTAAGGCATATACTATGGCTGTTAACTCAAGATCATGAGTAGGATAATTCTTTTCATGGGGTTTAAGTTGTCTGGAGGCATAGGCTATGACCTTACCATGCTGCATGAGGACACAACCCAAAACTTCTCTAGATTCATCACAATATACTATAAAACCATCTGAACTATCTAGGAGATCTAAGACTGGAGCTAAGGTGAATCGAGTCTTCAACTCCTTAAAATTCTTCTCGCAAGGATCTAACCACTGAAACTTGACTTTATTCTAAGTCAATCTGGACATAGGGGATACAATAGAAGAAAATCCCTCAACAAACCACCTGTAGTAGCCAGCCAAACCCAAGAAACTCCTAATATCTGATGGAGAGACAGGTCTGGGCCAGTTTCTTACCACATAGTAAGCACTTTATATTTATACTATTTTTGTAAGGTATACTGACCTTAGCCAAAATTTCCACTTACTGAATTAGGTGAACAGCTGATGATCTTTGAGAGTCTAAAGTATGATTCTGAGATAGTCTGTATAATCACACTCACTGCTGGAATAGACTAGACTATCATCTATAAAGACTATAACGAACATATCCAAGTACTGCTTGAACACACGGTTCATCAAGTCCATGAAAGCTGCAGGGGCATTGGTAAAACCAAAGGACTTGATTAGGAATTCGAAGTGACCATATCAAGTACGGAAGGCTATTTTTAGAATGTCAAATTCTCTATCTCTGAGCTGATGATAGTCGGATCTGATGTCTATCTTAGAGAAATAACTGGCACCCTAAAGTTGGTCAAACAAGTCATCGATTCTGGGAAGTGGATACTTGTTCTTGACCGCGACCTTATTGAGTTGATGGTAGTCTATACACATTCTGAGAGAATTGATATGTAAGCCAATATTAATATATTTGAAGGTTTTAACTCTGACTAATTACGAGGTCTTAAGCAACTTTTGTTATTTTTGATTGCTTTTAATTGTTAATGAAGATACAAGTGATCGATGAGGAAACCAAAGGAAAGAAGAATAAATTAGCTAAAATCTGGTGAAAATAAGCTGAAGTAGAGCTGACGTCAATTATGAAGCATCGTCATACATGGGACAGACTTTCAAAGTTGTCGTCAAGCTTAGATAGAACCTGAGAAACTGAGATAAAATATGACGACGTTTAGGATGGGCCGTCAAATATGTGACATGGCATTAAAATTGCCATCAACCAAAAGCAGAGAATACTGATTTCCAGTGAAGTTGTGATGATAGTTGTCACACGCCGTCAAGAATTCTGACACGCCGTCAAGTTTGCCATTTGAAGAGTCAGAAGATAACAATTTGCTGGAACCTTTGATGACGTATCGCACGTATCGTCATACATCTGACACGCCGTTAAGATCATCGTCGTCCAATCCGAAGAGAAAACTAAAACTTTAATTTTATTTCCTTATATAGGGTTGACTATTTTTTTAGGGATGGATCATTAATTATAAGAGAAGAACTTCTGAAGAGAAGCACGTAACATTGATTCATCTTTACCATCAAATATTTTTCTTGTTTCTTTAAAAAAAGCACTTATCAACTATTTTTAGGTTTCTATCTCATGAGTAAATTGAAGAAACTAAATTGAAGAAACTACTTGTTGTTTTTTCATCCATTCGTAAGTTTATTCTTATTATGATGAATTCAACTTGTTATTTCATTCATCAAATTATGAGAGGCTAATTCCCTTAGCCGGAGTTATGGAATCAATGGATTAGGGTCTGATAGGTTACTAGGGATTTAACGGATTCAAAGAGTAGTAGGACGTCTTGAAATTCTGTTGTTTTGACTGAAATCTATTAGTTGCAAACATTAGATTATGTCTTAGGTTTTATTTTCTTCTAATGGAGAAATAGACTAGAGGACGTGAATTGTCAACAGGAAATCAGAAGCTACCAACCTTCTACTTAATAATTGATGTCGTAACTGGATTGATCTACCTGAGATAACATCCTATTGGAAATAGACAAGTTATCTAAGTTTGAGAGAATTAGATAACAAATTATCTGGTGAGGTCAAGAGATAAGCCAGACAGAATCATAGTCAGGGATATTCTGTTGTTTCTACTTACTCCAAGAATCCCAAGCATTACCTAGTATTTGTTAACTCCTAATACCCATGGTGAACATAACTCTGGTTTCTCATTTATATTGATTACAACACTAAAATATTGAAAGTGATAACTAACTCTCTATGAAATTTAAACCCCCATCTTCGAAAATAGTAAACTACCAATAAAGTATTTTGTAAACAAATTAAAGTTCACACCTTATTCTCTATGGGATTCGACCCAACCTAGTTGGGTTTTATATTAACAACGATCGCTTACACCAATTCAAGAGTGTAATTTAAGCATTTTCAAAAATGGCATCGTTGCCGGGGATTACGATTGTAGACTAAAAGTTTGTACACGAAAATTTGCTGATAGTGAAGTTTCCTTGATTTACATTTATTTGTGGTTTTTATTTATTATAGGTACTGTGTTGTTTATACCAAACACAAAAGTTTCGAAGACCACTATTACCAATTGATTCGGAACCTTAGCTGATAGAAAGAATGTCTGAACAATAGGAAGTAGAATGATTAGCTGCTATGGCCAGGGCTTAGGAGAATATGTAAAATTTTGATCAACAAGCATGTCACCAGAACCCTTATGAAGAAGACTTGGGTGATGAGGAATTGTTGAATCCTCAAAACCCAAGGCGAGTTGAGCAAGTTGCTGCACCAGTGCAACGAAACGTCAACAGAAATCATCTAGTATGAGAAAGATATGGGAAAAAGCCTATGCAATATGAGGCTAATGAAGATGATGAATAAATGGATAGAGCTGGTACAACGGGTGCAATCATTCCTCCATCGTTGGCACCAGGTGCAAAATTCAGCATAACAAGTACCATGATCCAACTCCAGAATCTGAAGGAGTTATTTGGAGGCTTTCCTGGTGATGATCCTAGCATGTATTTCTTCATCACCATTTTCAAATCCTTTGATAATCCGGGAGTGAGCCAAAATGCGATCAGGTTGAGATTATTTCCTTTGTCTCTGTCTGGAGAAGCAACAATATAGTTGAATGAGTTAGAGCCTGATTCTATAACCAACTGGAGACAGTTGAAAGACGCATTCCTAGAACGATTCTTTCCACCTTCCAGAAGGGCACAATTGAGGGACAAAATTAGCAACTTCAGACAGCTTCCAACTGAAGCACTGCACGACACCTGGGAAATATTTAAGAAGAAACTTGACCCAATGTTCGAACCATAATATGATGGACCTTCACTTGATGGAGACTTTATATAGAGCTTTTAACTCTGTGATGAAGCCTATTGTTGACAACGCTGCAGGTGGTTCATTTATTGACCTCTCTATTTTAGATGCTTCTCACATGCTGAACAGAATAACCAAAAAGAGTCAGGCTTGGCACACTAGGGACTTTGTAGTGGCTAGCCCAACTGTTGCTAGTGGTATTACTGTAGAGCAGCATAGAAGAGATGAGGAGTGAGATCAGGACATAGCCCATTTGAAAATACAGATGGCCTTGCTGGCCAAGCACTTGCTATCTAGAAAGACTGAAATGGTTAAGGCTGTGAAATCTCAGGGTACTATGTCTACAGGTGCTGATGCTGAGGAAAATTATATGAGTAATCAAGGGGGTTTCCAAAGAAATATCTAAGGGAACCACAGTTGGATTTTCTATGACAAGCCTGATTATAAAGATAGGGAGAAGGGACATTGGAGAAACAATAATGACAGGAGTGGTTTATATATTACTCCTGGAAGTTGGGATATTGTGAGGACTAGTTCTGGCAAGATGTCCATAGAGAACATGATGGAAAAGCTGTTGAAGGTAGTTGAAGCTACCAACTCAGGGGTAACTACTATGAAAAGTGAATTTTCTACCCGCAGTCAGTTGGTTAGCTCACACTCTGCTTCTATTTAGTAGTTGGAGCAACAGATGAGCCAACTTTTGGCTACTCTGAACCAGAGAAAAGTTGGTACTTTACCTAGCGATACGGTTCAGAACCCGCGGACTGATGTCTCTTGTTTGGCTATTACCACTTAGAGTGGAAAGATTTTATCTGGCCCTTCTATGGGCAAAGCTGTGGAGAAGGAGGTAAGTGTTGATGAGTCAAAAGGAAGCAATCCAGTGGAGTCTGAGAAGATGGATAGCTTTGTTGACATTTTGGAGAAAGAAGACAAAAACAAAGGGGAAGTGGTATTGAAAGAAATGCCAAGAACACCACCTCCCTTTCCTTAGAGATTGAAGAAGAAAGTAAATAATGAAAAATTTAGCAAATTCATGGCAATATTGAAATAACTGACGGTGAATGTTCCATTGATGGAGGCACTTGAACAAATGCCGAACTATGCTAAATTTATGAAGGAACTATTATCAAAGAAGCAAAAGGTAAGCTGTTAGCCGGTGGACAAAACTCACCACTGTAGTGCTGTTTCTTCACAATCCTTAGTGCAGAAAAAGCCTGACCCTTTAGCATTTACCATATCATGCACAGTTGGTTCCATGAATTTCCAAAGCTTTATGTGACTTAGGAGCAAGGATTAACCTAATGCCACTTGATATCTACAAGAAGCTTGGATTGGGGGAACCTACCCCCATAATAATGCATCTTGTGATGGCAGACAGATTAGTGAAATGACCAGTTGGTATATTGTATGATGTGCCGGTAAAGTTAGATGACTTTATTCTGCTATAGATTTTGTGATATTGGATTGTGATGTTGATTTTGAGTTACCCATCATTTTGGGTAGACCACTATTAGCCACTGGAAGAGTATTAGTTGATATGGAGCTCAATGAGCTAAAGTTTAGGTATGGAAAAAGGGAGGCCAGATTCAAAATGCACCCTCCTATGAAGCAGTTAGAGGAGATGAATATCTTCTCAGTTGTGGATATATTCCATGAAAATGGTAATGAGTTATCCATATGGTATCTTAACAAAGTCTGAGTAGTCAAGATAATCAAGTCATGCTGCGACGTTAAATCAGGCACTATTTGGGAGGCAACCCAATGTTTTAATTTTATTGAACTTGTGTTTATAAATTTTATAGCTAAGAGTAGTACAAAGGAGGTGAACTGGTTTCAGTCAGTTTGAGAAGGTTGACATCAATTTTGACGGGCTATCACAAGTATGGCAAGTCGTGAGAAATGGCGTCAAAATATTCAAGTCAAAACCTTATTTTGTTAAGGCTGACGACAATTTTGAAGCGTCGTTCGGTATCTGACGCGCCATCAAAAATGCCATCAAATGAGTTGGGCCCAACTTAAAAATTTTGCACTAACCCGGTCCACCAACAGCTGCTCACATTCCCGCATACTTTAGATATTTCTTTTCCAGTTTTGGTTTTCTTTCCATAGAGAGTTATTTCCCTTTCTTTTTCAAATTTAATCCCTTCTAAGGCAAAATTTTAAGACTTTCCTTGTTGAAGCCTGAGAGTTAATTCAAGAAATCCTCTTTCTCTTTCATCTCATTCTTCTCTCACTTACAAGTATAGGTGCTCAGAGTACATCATCTAAGGGTCGACATCCAGGTATGATAAAAATTCAACTTTATCTTTCATTGGATCAATTGTGAACTACAAGAAACCTTGGTTTCAAAGTAGTGAGCTGAACCCATTAACATACTTCAATCCCCTTCGAAAACTAGGGTTTGTAGGGGTATGCGGTATAATTTTGTGGAAATCTCAATAAAGAACATGACCTAAGTTGAAATTAAGAATAATGGTAGAAGAAAAATCAAGGAAAAAGAACTTAGAAATTGTAATGTTGTCTGAAGGCAATTTTCATGGCCTTGCACCTGTGTGAAGACCATTCAAAAATGCCGTCAAAAGATGAGAAATTTTGTAGATTCTGGATAAGGTTGACGATGCCTTTAAAGCGATGTCATACCTGTGATGGCAAATCAGAAAAGCGGTCAAACCTACAAACTGAAAATAGTGATGATGTTAAACTGAGGTGATCCTTTTTTTTCTCTTATTTGATTATGGGCACTAATTGAAGATTTCTATGTTATTGCCGAACTAATAATGGCACCCAAGAAGAAGAATCTAACCACACCAAAGAAAGAGGCTAAAGAGAATGTACCTCGACAGCTTGTCAACGAGGACTCTGATTATGAAGATGATGAACCCTTGCTCAGATGGACGAGAAAGAGGGATGGTCCAAAGACACCACCTCCACCTAAGCCTATTGAGGTGGAGGATACTGATGATATTGAGGTAACAACCTCATCTGTGTAAACATCGGAGGAACAAGGATTAGAACACACTGAACAGGAGTTTGAGGGAACTGAACAAGTAGTTGAAACTGAAGACTCTGAAGGGCCTGTAATTGAAAAAACTGAGTCTGAATCACCATCATCAGAGAAGCAAGGTGATAAGGATTCTCCATTACGGGGAAATTTGGTGAAATGCAAAAACCCCAAAGTTAGGAACAATACGAGATGGAAAATCCCTGGAGCGGAAATGATCTATTTGGACAAACTTTGCAGAATAGATCAACGAAGTTCCAGAAGGCCAATTCTAGAGGAGAAGAAAATCATCTCTACAGGGTTGATCAGATACCCTGAGGTGAAGCAAAAACTCAAGGAGTATGGCTTGGAGTGGACTACCAAGGGAAGTGGTGTTTACTATCCTTTATTAGTCTGGGAGTTCTACGTGAACTACCAGGCTACGGTGAAAAATATGTGCAAAGAAAGAGATAGAACTTTTGATAAGCCTCTGCTGGCCAAAGTTTCGGTATGTGAAGTGAGGGTGGATATTTCAGATGACACCATAAACAGGTTTCTTCATGGGCCAGCCTTTATCCCACGAGCCACTTCACCTACCTTCTCTTCCTGGATAAAATATCGGGAAAACCAAGGCAAATGGATAGCAACTCTCATAGTAGATGGGGAACCATATTGGCTGAATAATTCAACAGAACAGATTACCAAAGCTTCTGTAAATTAAGAGGCCAGATTTTGGTGAGGTTTAGTATGGATTCATCTGATACCCACCAAGGGAGACAACATATTAAGGGATGATCGAGAAATATTGGTTGCAAGATTGATAGACAGAACACCCTTGGATTTTGGAGAAATAATAGCGGAAGAGATCAAGATTTGGTTTGCAAGACCTGATGCTACATATCTATTCCCATGTCTGATTACTAGTTTGTGTGAAGCAGCTAATGTACCTGAGATTTCAGGTATTGATGATGAGATACATGCTAAGAAAACTCACAACCCTATCAGCAAAAATAAAATTCGGCCAGTCTTACAACTTAATTGAGATGTAATTGGTTTAGCAGATCCTCCAGTCACTAAGACTATGTCAGCACCAGATGTGGGGGTGCAAATCTCCAAAGTTGTACTACCACCACCAGCATATTTAGCTCAGAGAGGCTCAGTGCCTTAAAGTGAGCTGACTACTTTAGTCCCTCCAGCAGTAACAGGTTTGGCATTTCAGCTGATTGCTATCAGGAAGGTGGCTAGGCAAGAAAATTGGTTTGAGGTGCAAATATAGGACTTTTCCAAATAGTCTGCTACTGCTATGGACAAAAAAATCAAAGCTTCACTTGAAGCTGCACTCGAACCTTTTATGACTTTGCCTGAGCGGGTGGCAAATTTAGAGAACAGATTTGATGCCCGAGCAAGAGAGATGACAGGTGCTAATTTTTCCACTTTTAGGGCTGCGTTGGATTAGGTAAAAGCTGAGGTTGGGATGATGCAGTAGTACTAAATCATGGTGCAAATTGGTTTAGCTATGCACGATGTAGAGGAAGAAATTCCTATACTCGATCTCATTGTCGATTCCCCAAAGAAAAAGAATAAAAAAGGGGAAAAGAAAGGCAAGAACAAGAGAGATGATCCGGATAGTGAAGAAGAGAGAAAAGCTAAAAAGAAAGCAAAGAAAAAAGCAGAGAAGGGAGATTTGAAAAGGGCAAGATTGGAGTCCCTGGCTAACATAGAAAAATGGAAAGCAACCATCAAAGCTAGGGCTGCAGGTGCTTCATCGAGCCAGGACTGCAAAGGCAGATGCTACGAGTAGGGAGAAGATAGTAGATGATGCTATAGCAGTTTTGGAGATGCAGGATCCATAGGCTAGACCGTCTTCAAGTATATCCTAACCCTTAGTGCATTTAGTTTTGATTTTAAGTTAAGGGTGTAGGAAAACTATTGTTGTAATACGTTCTGTATATAATTAGGAATAGTACAAGTACTTGAGGCAGTTAGCTTGTTTTGTAATTTTTTAGTACCTTTCCAGTGGTCTAATCTGTCATGAATTGTGTGAATTGCATCTAGTGTGACCACTATGTATCTGTTTGTGGCATTAGTGTGGCAAATAAATAACCTGTAGAAAACAAATGCATGAAATAGATGAGTAGTGATGTGCTATATACTTATATGCTATGTGCGTGTAGGTCTTACTCAGTTCCCATTGTGCGTTGAATCTAGAACTTGCCCAGTTAGTCGTACTATAATCATAGGATAGGCGTTAGGAAAGTATCATAGGCCGTTTTTGCATGTTAACCCATTTAAGCTTAAATGACCATCCAAATGTGAATAATATCCCTTGATCCTTTTTTGCGCATAAATAGCCCAGTTCTTTCTTATACATCTTTCATCTTCCCATTACATCACAATGAACCTGTTTTGGCCCTGGTCCTCCTTGGACACTGTGCATCTCGACTTAGGCAAATAACCTAAGTTGAGGGTGGATACTATAGAGGTGCGTGATGCATTATGAGTATGAAGAGAGGTAAAAAAAGGAAAATAAACAACAAGTTGGGTGTAGTGAAAAAGAAAAAGAGAAAACTTGAAAAGTTAATCTAATGCTTGAATAAACAACACCCATCTTGAGAATGCTTGACAAATAAAAGAGGGAAGAAAAAAAGGTCAAAATTTGAAACCCCGTGAGTTAATGTATTGCCAAGGAGGTGTAGTCACTATGAAATACCCATGAATATCATGCCAGCCCCGATCCTACATCACAAGCTTAAGTAAAACCCTATAGTAATCCTAACTGACTTGTCTGAATACTTAGATACTGACTATAAGGGCAAGACTATGGAATTTGATGCGTAATGTTAGAACATCATTCTGAGAGTGAGTCTTACGTTCATCCCTATGTCTATATATGTGAATCTAAGTGAGAAAGGGATTTCTTCGTTATGAGGGCACACCAGGTATATTTTTATTAACTGCTTATTCGGATAATATAATTTGGGTATGTGGTAGGCTGTTATTACTGAGATTTTTACCATATCTAGATACATGTGAGTTAGATGGGTGTTTGCAAATATTAGACACAGTTGATTTTACTTTGATTGATCATAGATATAGTGCATGTATTCTGACCTGACGAGAGTAGTTAGCTGCCGAATTGTACTTTGTATACTCCTACTTATAATTTAGTTGCTTGAGGACAAGCAATTGTTTAAGTTGAGGGTGTTGATATGTGAGCCGATGCTAACACATTTGAAGCTTTTAACTCTGAATAATTGCGAGGTCTTAAGCAACTTTTGTTGTTTTTGATTGCTTTCAATATGTTAATGCAGATACAATTGATCGGGGAGAAAACCAAAGGAAAGAAGAATATATCAGCTGAAATCTGGTGAAAAAAACTAAAGTATAGCTGACGTCAATTCTGAAGCGTCGTCATACATGGGACAGGCTGTCAAAGTTGCCATCAAGATTTGATAGAATCTAAGAAACTGAGATGAAATGTGACAAAGTTTAGGACGGGCCGTCAAATATGTGACATGGCATCAAAATCATCGTCAACTAGAAGCAGAGAATACTGATTTCCAGTGAAGTTATGACAGCAGTTGTCACGCACCGTCAAGAATTTTGACACGCCGTCAGGTTTGCCATCTGAAGAGTCAGAAAATAACAATTCACTAGAACCTTTGACGATATCTCATTCACGTTGTCAAACATCTAACACGCTATCAAGATCCTCATCGTTCAATCCGAAGAGAAAACTGAAACTTTCATTTTATTTCCTTATTTAGGGTTGACTTTTCAAAGACTTATTTTAGGGTTTTTTAGGGATGGATCATTAATTTTCAGAGAAGAACTTCTGAAGAGAAGCACATAACATTGCTTCATCTTTACCATCAAATATTTTTCTTGTTTCTTTAAAAAAATCACTTATCAACTATTTTTGGGTTTCTATCTCATGAGTAAATTGAAGAAACTACTTGTTGTTTTTTCATCTATTCGTAAGTTTATCCTTATTATGATGAATTTAACTTCTTATTTCATTTATCAAATCATGAGCGGCTAATTCCATTAGCCGGAGTTATGGGATCCATAGATTAGAGTTTGATAGGTTACTAGGCATTTACCAGATTCAAAGAGTAGTAGGACGTCTTGAAATTTTGTTGTTTTGACTTAAATGTATTGGTTGCAAACAATATATTATGCCTTAGGTTTTATTTACTTCTAACGAAGAAATAGACTAGAGGACGTGAGTTATCAACAGGGACTTGAAAGCTACCAACCTTCTGCTTAATGATTGATGTCGTAACTGGATTAATCTACATGAGATAACATTCTATTGGAAATAGATAAGTTATATAAGTTTGAGAGAATTAGATAATAAATTGTCTGGTGAGGTCGAGAGATAAGTCAAACAGTATCATAGTCAGGGATTTTCTGTTGTTTCTACTTGCTACAAGAATCCCAAGCATTACCTAGTATTTGTTAACTCCTAATACCCATGGTGAATATAACTCTGGTTTCTCATTTATATTGATTACAACACTAAAATATTAAAAGTGACAATTGACTCTCTGTGAAATTTAAACCCCCATCTTTGGAAACAGTAAACTACCAGTAAAATATTTCATAAACAAACTGAAGTTCACACCTTATTCCCTGTGGTATTTGACCCAAACCTAGTTGGGTTTTACATTGACAACGATCGCTTACACCCATTAAAGAGTGTAATTTGAGAGTTATCAAAAATGGCGCCGTTACCGGGGAATTCGGTTGTAGACTAAAAGTTTGTACGCAAAAATTTGTTGATAGTTAAGTTTCCTTGATTTAAGTTTATTTGTTGTTTTTGTTTATTGTAGGTACTGTGTTGTTTATGAAAATACAAGAAGTTCAAGAGAACCACTATTACCAATCGATCCAGAACCTCAACTGATAGAAAGAGTGGCTGAACAACAAGAAGAAAAAAGACTAGCTGCTATGGCTAGGGCTCAGGTGAATGTGCAAAATTTGGGTCAACAAGCACGTCACTAGAACCCTGATGAAGAAGACTTGGGTGATGAGGAATTGCTGAATCCTCAAAACCCAAGGCGAGTTAAGCAAGTTGCTGCACCAATGAAGCAAAATGTCAATAGAAATTGTCCAGTCCGAGGAAGATATGGGCAACATCCTATGAATATGAGGCTAATAAAGATGATGAAGGAATAGACAGAGCTGGTTCAACGGGTGCTATTATTCCTCCACCGTTGGCACCAGGTGCAAAATTCAGCATAACAAGTACTATGATCCAACACCTGAATCTAATGGGGTTATTTGGAGGTTTGCCCGGTGATGATCCTAACATGCATTTGGTGAACTTCATCACCAATTGCAAATCCTTTGACAATTTGGGAGTGAGCCAGCATGCGATCAGGTTGAGATTGTTTCCTGTGTCTCTATCTGGGGAGGCAACAATATGGTTGAATTAGTTAGAGACCGATTCTATAACCAAATGGATATAGTTGAAAGACACATTCCTAGAATGATTCTTTCCACCCTCCAGAAGGGTACAGTTGAGGGACGAAATTAGCAACTTTAGACAGTTTCCGATTAAAGCGCTGCACAAAACCTGGGAAAGATTTAAGAAGAAGCTTGCACAATGTCTGAACCACAATATGACGGACCTGCACTTGATGGAGACTTTGTACAGAGCTTTCAACTCTGTGACAAAGCCTATTGTTGACAACGCTATAGGTGGTTCGTTCATTAACCTCTCTTTTCTAGATTCTTCTGACATGCTGAATATAATGACCAAGTAGAGTCGGGCTTGACACACTAGGGATTCTGTAGTGGCTAGCCCGAATTTTACTGGTGGTATTACTGTAGAGCAGTGTAGAAGATATGAGGAGCGAGATCAGGACATGGCCCATTTGAAGATGTAGATGGACTTGCTGGCCAAGCACTTGCTATCTGGCAAGATTGAAATGGTTAAGGCTGTGGAATCTCAGGGTACTGTGTCTACAGGTGCTGATGCTGAGGAAATTTATGTGAGTAATCTGGGGGGTTTCCGAAGTAATAGCCAAGGGAACCAAGGTCATATTTTCTATGACAAGCCTAATTATAAAGATGGGAGCAGGGACATTGGAGAAACAATAATGACAGGAGTGGTTTGTATATTGCACCTGGATGTCAGGATTCTGCGATGACTAGCTCTAGTAAGATGTCCATGGAGGACATGATGGAAAAGTTGTTGAAGGGAGTTAAAGCAACCAACGCGGAGGTAAATACTATGAAAAGTGAATTTTCTACCCTCAGTCAATTGGTTAGCTCACACTCTGCTTCTATTAAGCAGTTGGAGCAACAGATGAGCTAACTTTCAGCTACTCTGAACCAGAGTAAAGCTGGTACTTTACCTAGCTATATGGTTCAGAACCCATTGATTGATGGATCTTGTTTGACGATTACCATTCGGAGTGGAAAGATGTTATTTGGCCCTTCTATAGACAAAGCTGTGGAGAAGAAGGTAAGTTTTGATAAGTCAGAAGGAAGCAATCCAGTGGAGTCTGAGAAGCTGGATGGCTTGTTGATATTTTAGAGAAAGAAGACGAAAAAGAAAGGTGCAATGGTATTAAAAGAAATGCCAAGAACACCACCTCCCTTTCTTCAGAGATTGAAAAAGAAAGTACATAACGAAAAATTTAGCAAATTCATGGCAATAATGAAACAACTGACGGTGAATGTACCATTGATGGAGGCACTTGAGTAAATTCCAAACTATGCTAAATTTATGAAGCAACTGTTAACAAAGAAGTGGAAGGTAAGATGTGAGACGCTGGACAACATTCACCATTGTAGTGTTGTTTTTTCACAATCCTTAGTGCAAAAAAAGCCTGACCCTGGAGCATTTACCATAGCGTGCACAGTTGGGTCCATAAAGTTTACCAAATATTTATATGACTTAGGAAAAAGTATTAATCTGATGCCACTTGATATCTACAAGAAACTTGGATTGGGGGAACCTACCCCCACAACGATGCGTCTTGTGATGGCAGATAGATCGGTGAAACGACCAGTCGGTATATTGCATGATGTGCTGGTAAAGGTGGATGACTTTACTACGCTTGTAGATTTTGTGATATTGGATTGTGATGTTGATTTTGAGGTACCCATCATTTTATGTAGACCACTATTAGCCACGGGAAGAGTATTGGTTGATATGGAGCTCAACGAACTAAAGTTCATGTATGGAAAAAGAGAGGCCAGATTCAAAATACACCCTCCTATAAAGAAGTTGGAGGAGATGAATATCTTCTTGGTTGTGGATATATTCCTGGAAAATGGTAATGAGGTATCGATATGGTATCTTGAGAAAGTCTGAGTAGTCAAGATAATCAAGTCGTGCCGCGACATTAGATCAGGCGTTGTTTGGGAGGCAACCCACTATTTTAATTTTATTGCACTTG
Source organism: Capsicum annuum (assembly GCF_002878395.1). Lineage (NCBI taxonomy): Eukaryota > Viridiplantae > Streptophyta > Magnoliopsida > Solanales > Solanaceae > Capsicum > Capsicum annuum. Next base: position 40,728,269 of record NC_061113.1, on the reverse strand, counting down.
TATTTTTAATTTTTGTAGCTAAGAGTTGTACAAAGAAGGTGAAATGGTTTCAGTCAGCTTGAGAAGGTTGACGTCAATTTTGTCTGGCTTTCACAAGTATGACAAGTCGTGATAAATAGCATCAAAATAATCAAGTCAAAGCCTTATTCTGTTAAGGTTGACGACAATTTTAAAGAGTCTTCCGGTATCTGACGCGCAGTCAAAAATGCCATCAAATGAGGTGAGCCCATCTTAAAATTTTTAGGCTAACCCATTCCAACAACAGTTGTTCACATTCCCGCGTACTTTAGATATTTCTCTTCTAGTTTTGGTTTTCTTTCCTTCGAGAGTTATTTCCCTTTCTTTTTCAAATTTAATCCCTTCTAAGGCAAAATTTTAAGACTTTCCTTGTTGAAGCCTAAGAGTTAATTCAAGAAATCCTCTTCCTCTTTCATCTCATTCTTCTCTCACTCACAAGTATAGGTGCTCAGAGTACATCATCTAAGGGTCGACATCCAGGTATGATAAAAATTCTACTTTATCTTTCATTGGATCAATTGTGAACTACAAGAAACCTTGGTTTCAAAGTAGTGAGCTGAACCCATTAACATACTTCAATCCCCTTTGAAAACTAGGGTTTGTAGGGGTATGCGGTATAATTTTGTGGAAATCTCAATAAAGAACATGACCTAAGTTGAAATTAAGAATAATGGTAGAAGAAAAATCAAGTAAAAATAAGTTAGAAATTGTAATGTTGTCTGACGGCAATTTTCACAACCTTGCACTTATGTGACGGCCATTCAAAAATTCTGTCAAAAGCTGAGAAATTTTATAGATTCTGGATAAGGTGGACGATGATTTCGAAGTGCCGTGACGCCTGTGATGGCAAATCAGAAAGGCTGTCAAACCTACGAACTGAAAACAGTGATGATGTTAAACTGAGGTGATCCTTCTTCTTCTCTTGTTTGATTATGGACACTAATTGAGGATTTCTATGTTGTTGCAGAACTGATAATGGCACCCAATAAGAAGAATCCAACCACACCAAAGAAAGCGGCTAAAGAGAATGTACCTCGACAGCTTGTCAACAAGGACTCTGATTATGAAGATGATGAACCCTTGTTCAGATGGACGAGAAAGAAGGCTGGTCGAAGGACACCACCTCCACCTAAGCCTATTAAGGTGGAGGATACTGATGATACTGAGGTAACAACCTCATCTGAGTAAACATCGGAGGAACAAGGCTCAAAACACACTGAACAGAAGTCTAAGGGCACAGAACAAGAAGTTGAAACTGAAGACTCTGAAAGGCCTGCAACTGAAGAAACTAAGTCTGAATCACCATCAGCGGAGTAGCAAGGTGATAAGGATTCTCCATTATGGGGAAATTTGGAGTAATACAAAAACCCCGAGGTTAGGAACAATGCGAGATAACAAATCCTTGGGGCTGAAATGATCTATTTGGACGGACTTTGCAGAACAGATCAACGAAGTGCCAGAAGGCCAATTCTAGAGGAGAAGAAAATCATCACTACAGGGTTGACCAGATACCCTGAAGTGATGTAAGAAATTAAGGAGTATGGCTTGGAGTGAACTACCAGGGGAAGCAGTGTTTATTTTCCTTCATTAGTCTGGGAGTTCTACGTGAACTACCAGGCTATGATGGAAAATATGTGCAAAGAAGGAGATAGAACTTCAGATAAGCCTCTACTGACCAACGTTCCAGTACGTGGAGTGAGGGTGGATATTTTAGATGCCACCATAAACAATTTTCTTCATGGGCCAGCCTTTGTCCCATGAGCCATTTCACCTACCCTCTATGCCCGATTAAAACATTAGGAAAACCAGCGCAAATGGTTAGCAACTCTCATAGCAGATGGGGAACCTGAGTGGCTGAATAATCCGACAAAAAAGATTACCAAAGTGTCTCTAAATTCAGAGGCCAGATTTTTGTGGGTTTTAGTATGGATTCAGCAGATACCCACCGAGGGAGACAAAATATTTGGGGATGATCGAGCAATATTGGTTGCAAGCTTGATAGACAGAACTCCCTTGGATTTTGAAGAAATGATAGCGGAAGAGATCAAGATTCGGCTCGCAAGACCTGATGCTACATATCCATTCCCATGTCTGATTACTAGTTTGTGTGAATCAGCTAATGTACCTGAGATTTCAGGTATTGATGATGAGATACATGCCAAGAAAACTCACAACCCTGTCAGCAAAAATGAAATTTGGTCGGGCTTACGACTTGATCGAGATGCAGTTGGTGCAGCAGATCCTCCAGTCATGATACCTTACAAACCCAAGAAGACATAAAAAATCCCCCAAAAACGTCACAAAACACACCACAAACCGAGATCCCAAGGAAGTAAGTCTCGACGAAGAATGACAACATAAGAATGAAAAGAAAATCCAAGAATGCTTTAACAATGGAGAGATAATAATGTGTATAACTACACAAAACAGCAACAACACTAAATTAATGTGATGAATAATAAGTTTACAATAACACCAACCAACTATTACAAGAATACAAGACACAACTACTACAAGATGAAAACTAAAGTAAAGGGATAGATAGTTAGACGAAGGTGGTGTAAATCCTAGTAACCAAAGAGTACATAAAACTCTAACACCCCTAACACCTCCACACACGATCACCTAACTCTTACGATGACACAAGAGAGTATTCCACCACTTAAGCGCCAAGGTTTTTCAAAAACAAGCAATTACAAGAGATTTCACCCTTGAATTGCTATCCTAGTTACAAGTTTTGATTTGCCTCAAGTAAACAGAGGACTTTGGTGTTTCAAATGTCAAGACTTACAAAAATAATCAACTAAGTCATGAAAATACCTAATACTAAACTATATATAGTCTCCTTATTACATAAAAGATGAAATGACCAAAAGACCCTTAATGAAAAGGGGGCGCCCCTCTAGTGTAATAAATGAGCAAATTGGGCGGCTTTGGTGTGTCTTTACTCCTTCTCACATCTCAACATTAAACTTCCTAGGATGATAATTTTATGCACTTGTATAGACGTTGATCTTCATACTCGCACTTGTATCATCCTCTCTATCTTGAGAGGAATTTGCCCTCAAATTCAAGCAATCATCACCGATAAGCTCTCCTCTTTTCATCATCTCTTCATTGCTCTTCCTAAGGTTAGGATGTTCAACCAAGGTCCCCATGATATCATCAAGCATGATCCTTGGATTTATATGTTCTATAACCTACACATAGGAAGATTTGATACTAGGCAATGTGCTAGTATCTCGGTTAGTAATCAACAAAGAGTCCTTGTGGGAAAATCTCACAATCCCAACTCTCGGCTTCTCTCCTTATTCATCCTCCTCAATCTCGGATTATCCTTCCATACCCTCACTAAGCATGAATTTCCTTGCCATATACATAGGCACTACAATATCACCTTCACACGGCCAAACATCTTCCCCATCCCCCTCCTTTGGCTCCTTGGGTTCTACCTTCTCTCTATCTTGAGATTGATCATCAAGCTCCTTCAGTTCAAGTCCCACCTCCTTCTTAAGAAAGTACAATTTTCCCTCCCTTAGGATCACATTTCTCTTATTTGGACACTCGTTAGCCTTGTGTCCCCAACCTTGGCATTTAAAACATTGAAAGCCCTTAGAACTAGAAGATGAATGCGGTTTACCTTTATTTCTCGGAGGGTACCTTTGGTGAGCCTTGTTTTCATCTTGTGCAGCCTTGTCCTTGGTTTTATCCAAATTTTAAGGGTCATTTTTGTCCTTGTGCCAAATCGAGGGAGATTGCCCTCTGAGCTTGACACTCGGTTTCTCCTGTAATTCCTTCTCAACTTCCAAGGCGGCTTGGAATATGTCATTAATGGTGTCAAACTTGTGAAATGTTAACCTTCAGGCAATGTCCCTATTCAACCCACCTTAAATCTAACGATTTCATGGATTACTTGATCCCCTCGTTGATCAAGTTTCAAAATGAGTTGTTGGAATTCATCATAGTAAGCCACGACGCTTTTGTTCCCTTTCCTCAAGTTATACAACTTAGCAAGGAGATCTTGATGGTAACTCTCGGGTAAGTACCTTTGTCTCATGAGGTACCTTAACCTAAACCAAGGAGGGGGCTGCCCCTCAATCAAAACATTGCCAAATTACTTCACATACTCCCACCACATAGTAGCATAACCCTCAAAATGTGCAATCGTATAACAACTCTTTTTCTCCTCGGTAAGGTCATTAACTTGGAATATTCTCTCATAAGTAGACTCCCAAGCTAGAAATTCTTCCGGATCACTCTTACCTTTGAATTTTGGAAGCCCCACCTTGATGGTATTTATACCTACATCATAATTGTGGTTCCCTTGTTGGTTCTAAAGACCAACTCTTCCTTCTTGGTTGTGAACTTCCCTTGGATCACCTTGCCTACCCTTCATCTCCTCCCTTATCATTTAAACATCATCATATAGTCTATAACCAGAATGTTTTTATCCTCTACCATACCCTCAACATGGATGGATCTATTTGGGTTAAGTGGAGCTTGTAGCGGCGGGATTGGATTTGGATAGTAAGGTCTTTGGTCAAATGGATTTTGGATAGGAGGGCTCGGGTTTAGTGGTGGTATTTGCGTTCCAAGTCCTTTTTGTTGGACTTGGTGAAGTGGAGGGTGGATTGGTCTATCATGATCTTAGATTTGGGAGTGAGGTTGGTTAGATTTGTCATAGTAGGTGGATATATCCTTTGGTGCATGGCCTCGGGAGTACTAGTTGGTGAAATATGTCAAGGGGTAGAAGGTTGGCTTCTTTGGCTTTCCACTCTCTCCAATCTCCCACCCTTTATTGAAACTTCACCCTTTATTGATACCATATCCAAGTCTAGTTTTTCAATACCTACAGTCATCCTAGCCATGTCTCTGAGTAAAAATGATACTAGTAGCATTGTGTTCCCCTATGGGTTGAGAGTGTGAGGTCTCGGGTTCCATAGCACCAAAATCAGTCCACAATGTCACACAAAACACACCAACAAAGTTTCAAGTCCTTGAAACACAAGAAACAACACCACACAAACGGCAACAAGAAAACTAAACAAGTTTACAAGACAAAAACGCACTTTGTTGTTGAAGAGAAGTTGTTCCAAGACTTTGATGTTCAATAATACACCTTTGAGGAAGATATTTCGCCTATGGTATAGACTTACAAGACTTGACACTCTCTTTTCAAGATTCAAAATTTTTCCACCAACTCTTTACCAACTTGCACTCTTTTGGCAAGACAACCTTTTGGGGTAGTCTTGTCTCTTTCCTCTTTTGTCTAAGTTTGAAAAGTGCCTTACTCCTTTTTGGTAACTTGCTTTTTAGAGGGCTCTTTTTTTATTTTTCTACATTGGTGTTGTCTTGGATTCTTTTCAAGACAAATATAAAGTCTTATACTTCTTTTCTCTCTTTAATATCAAACAACAACTTCTTCAACACAACACAAGAACACAAGATGAACACCAACAACAACAACAAGAAACCATCCACTTAACACCATAACACAACCCGAATCTTGCTCAAGAACTTGGGTGGTAGACTCAATAAGTATTGAGGAGAAAGGGAACCAACACTAGAAAAAAACTAAGACACAAAACACACTCAAATCAAGACACAAATCTCGGCCAAACACAACAACAAGAAGAAGAACACCCGGCCAAGTACAAGAACACTTCAACACTTTTTTTTTACTAAGAGAACCCAAGATTGGTAGTGTAGGAACACAACCAGCCTTGTCTCTGATACCAAATTATACCTTACAACCCCAAGAAGACACAAAAAAGCTCCCAAAAACGTCAAAAAAGACACCACAAATTGAGAGCCCAAGGAACCAAGTCTCGGCCAAGAATGACAACACAAGAATAAAAAGAAAATCCAAGAATGCTTCAACAATGGACAGATAATAACGTGTATAAATACACCAAAACAGCAACAACACTACATTAATGTGATGAAAAATAATCTTACAATAACACCAACCAACTATTACAAGAAGACAAGACACAACTACTACAAGATGAAAACAAAAGTAAAGGGATAGATAGTTACACGAAGGTGGTGTAAATCCTAGTAACCAAAGAGTACATAAAAATCTAAGACCCCTAACACCTCCACACACAATCACCTAACTATTACAATGACACAAAAGAGGATTCCACCACTCAAGCTCCAAGGTTTCTCAAAAATAAGCAATTACAAGAGATTTCACCCTTGAATTGCTATCCTAGTTACAAGTTTTGGTTTGCCTCAAGTAAAGAGAAGACTTTGGTGTTTCAAATGTCAAGAATTACAACAATAATCAACTAAGTCATGAAAATCCCTAATACTAAACCATATATAGTCTCCTTATTACATAAAAGATGAAATGACCAAAAGACTCTTACTGAAAAGGGGGCGCCTTTCTAGTGTAATAAATAAGCAAATAAGGAGGCTTTGGTTTGTCTTTGATCCTTCTCACATCTCAACATTGAACTTCCTAGGATGATAATTTGTTGCACTTGTACATATGTTGATCTTCAAAGTCGCACTTATATCGAGTCACTGAGACTGTGTCAGCACCAGATATGGGGGTGCAAATCTCTAAAGATGTACCACCACCACCAGCATATTCAGCTCAGGCAGGCTCAGTGCGTCAAAGTGAGATGACTACTTCAGTCCCTCTAGCAGCAACAAGTTTGGCATTTCAGCCGATTGATATCAGAAAGGTGGCTAGGAAAGCAAATTATTGTGAGGTGCAACTACAGGCCTTCACCAAATAGTTTGCTACCACTGTGCACAAATGAATCAAAGCTGCACTCGAACCTTTCATGACTTTAACTGAGTGGGAGGCAAATCTAGAGAACAGATTCGATGCCCGGGCAAGAAAGATGATAGATGCTGATCTTGCCACTTTCAGGGCTTTGTTGGATAAGGTAAAAGCTGAGGTTAGGATGATGAAGCAGCACCAAATCATGGTACCAACAGTTTCATCTATGCATAATTTAGAGGAAGAAAATCCTATAATCGATCTCACTACGGATTCCCCGAAGAAAAAGAAGAAAAAAGGGGGAAAAGAAAGGTAAGAACAAGAGAGATGAGCCAGATAGTGAAGAAGAGAGAAAATCTAAAAAGAAAGCAAAGAAGAAAGATTTTAAAAGGCCAAGTTTGGATTCCCTGGCTAACACGGAAAAATGGGAAGTAGCTATAAAAGCTGAGGCTGCAGGTGCTTCATCGAGCCAGGCTTCAGGAAAATCAAAGGAAGATGCTAAGAGTAGGGAGAAGATAGTAGATGATGCTGTAGTAGGGTCGGAGACCCAGGATCCACAGGCTTGACTATCTTCAGGTATATCCTAACCCTTAGTGCATTTTAGTTTTGATTTTAAATTGAGGGTATAGGGAAACTGTTATTGTAACATGTCCTGTAAATAATTAGGAATAGTATAAGTACTTGAGGTAGTTACCTTGTTTTGTAATTTTTGAGTACCTCTCCAGTGGTCTAATCTGTCATGAATTGTGTGAATTACATCTAGTGTGACCACTGTGTATCTGTTTGTGGCATTAGTGTGGCAAATAAATAACCTGTAGAAAACAAATGCATGAAATGGATGAGTAGTGATGTTCTATATACTTGTGTGCTATGTGCGTGTAAGGTATTACTCAGTTCGCATTGTGTATTGAATCTAGACCTTGCGTAGTTAGTCGTACCATAGTAATAGCATAGTATTAGGAAAGGATCATAGGACATTTTTGCATGTTAACCCATTTTAGCTTAAATGATCGTCCAAATGTGAATAATATCCCTTGAACCTTTTTTGTGCCTAAATAGCCCAGTTCTTTCTTATACACCTTTCACCTTCCTATTATATCATAATGAACCTGTTTTGGCCCTGGTTCTCCTTGGACATTGTGCACCTCGACTTAGGAAAATAACCTAACTTGAGGGTGGCTACTATAGGGATGCGTGATGTATTATGAGTATGAAAAGAGGTAAAATAAAGAAAATAAACAACAAGTTAGGTGTAGTGAAAAAGAAAAAGATAAAACTGAAAAAGTTAATCTAATGCTTGAACAGACAACACCTATCTTAAGAATCCTTGACAAATAAAAAGGGGAAGCAAAGAAGGTCAAAAGTAGAAACCCCATGAGTTAATGTAGTGCCAAAGAGGTGTAGTCACTATGAAATACCCATGAATATCATACCATCCCTACGCCTACATCACAAGCTTAAGAAAAGCCCTATAGTGATCCTAGCTGACTTGTCTGAAGACTTAGATACTGACTATAAGGGAAAGCCTATGGCATTTGATGCGTAATATTGGAACTTCATTCTGAGAGTGAGTCTTACGTTTATCCCTATGTCTATACATGTGAATCTGAGTGAGAAAGGGATTTCTTGATTGTGAAGGCACACTAGGTATATTGTTATTAACTGCTTTGTTTGGATAATGTAATCTAGGTATGTGCTAGGCTGTTATTGCTGAGATTTTTGCCATATGTAGATATATGTGAGTTACATGGGTGTTTTCAAATATTAGACACAGTTGATTTTACTTTGATTGATCATAGATATAGTGCATGTATTCTAACCTGACGAGAGTAGTTAGCTGCCGAATTGTACTTTGTATACTCCTACTTATAATTTAGTTGCTTGAGGACAAGCAATTGTTTAAGTTGAGGGTATTGATGTGTGAGCCAATGCTAATACATTTGAAGCTTTTAACTCTGAATAATTGTGAGGTCTTAAGAAACTTTTGTTGTTTTTGATTGCTTTTAATGTGTTAATACAGATACAAGTGATCGGGGGTGAAACCAATGGAAAGAAGAATAAATAAGCTGAAATCTGGTGAAAATAAGATGAAGTATAGCTAACGTCAATTCTGAAGCACCATCATACATGGGACAGGCTGTCAAAATTACCATCAATCTTAGATAGAACCTGAGAAACTGAGATGAAATATGATGACTTTTACAATGGGCCATCAAATATGTTACATGGCTTCAAAATCATCGTCAACCAGAAGTAGAGAATACTAATTTCTAGTGAAGTTGTGACGGCAGTTGTCACGCACCGTCAGGAATTTTAACACGCCGTCAGGTTTGCCATCTGAAGAGTCAGAAGATAACAATTCACTGGAACCTTTGACGATATCTCGCTTATGTCGTCAGACATCTGACACGCCGTCAAGATCCTCGTCGTTCAATCCGAAGAGAAAATTGAAACTTTCATTTTATTTCCTTATTTAGGATTGACTATTTAAAGACTTATTTTAGGGTTTTTAGGGATGGATCATTAATTATCAGAGCATAACTTCTGAAGAGAAGTACGTAACATTGCTTCATCTTTACCATCAAATATTTTTCTTGTTTCTTTTAAAAAAAAGTACTTATCAACTATTTTTTTTTGGGTTTCTATCTCTTGAGTAAATTGAAGAAACTTCTTGTTTTTTCATATATTTGTAAGTTTATCCTTGTTATGATGAATTCAACTTGTTATTTTGTTCATCAAATCATAAGCGGCTAATTCCATTAGCTGGAGTTATGGGATCCATGGATTAGGGTCTGATAGGTTACTAGGCATTTAACGGATTCAAAGTATAGTAGGACTTCTTGAAATTATGTTGTTTTGACTGAAATCTATTGGTTGCAAACATTAGATTATGCATTAGGTTTTATTTGCTTCTAATGGAGAAATATACTAGAGGACATGAATTATCAACAGGGACTTGGAAGCTACCTACCTTCTGCTTAATGATTGATGTCATAATTTGATTAATCTACCTGAGATAACATCCTATTGGAAATAGATAAGTTATCTAAGTTTGAGAGAATTAGATAATAAATTGACTGGTGAGGTCGAGAGGAAAGTCAGACAGTATCATAGTCAAGGATATTCTGCTTTTTCTACTTACTCTAAGAATCCCAAGCATTACCTAGTATTTGTGAACTCCCAATACTCATGGTGAACATAACTCTGTTTTCTCATTTATATTAATTACAACACTAAAATATTGAAAGTGACAATTGGCTCTCTGTGAAATTTAAACCCCCATCTTCGGAAATAGTAAACTACGAGTAAAGTATTTCATTAACAAATTGAATTTCACACCTTATTCCCTGTGGGATTCGACCCCAACCTTGTTGGGTTTTATATTGACAACGATCGCTTACACCCATTCAAGAGTGTAATTTGAGCGTTACTAAGAGTCGTCTTTCTTTTGCACGAATAAGACTGGTGCAACCTATTGGGACACACCAGATTTGATGAATCCCTTATCTAAGAGATCCTTCAACTATTCTTTCAATTATCTGAGTTCTACTGGTGCCATTCTGTATGTCAAAATAGATATAGGATGATTATCTGGAAGAAGATCGATGCCAAAGTCTATATCCCTTTAGGAGGAATCCCTAAAAGATCTTTGGGAAAGACATCTGAATATTCATTCACAACTGGGACTGAATAAAGATAGGGAGTTTCAGAACTAGTGTCCTTAACTCAAACAAGATAATAGACACATCCTTTAGATATCATTTTCCGTTCCCGAAGGTAGGAAACAAGCTGACCTCTAAAAGCGGATACACTACCCTTCCACTCTAAGAAGGGTTCATTCGAAAATATAAACTGGACTATTCTATTTCTACAGTTGATTATGGCATAGCAGGAATGAAGCAAATCCATCCTGAGAATAACATCAAAATCAGTCATTTCTAATTCAACTAAGTATGCTAAAGTGACTTTCTGAAATATCATAATCAGGTAGTTCCTATATACCCACGAGATATAATGGTTTTACCCACCAGGGTAGAGACTGAGAAGGGCTCTGCTAGAATTTCTGGACTGACTCCGAAATCAACTACTATATAAGGAGTAATGAAAGACAAAGAAGCTTCTGGATTTAGAAAAGCATAAACATGCGTATGAAAGATTTGTAATGTACCAATAATAACATTAGGAGAATTTTCCTGATCTTGTCGGGACTGGAGAGTATAGAGTCTATTTGGGTTTTGCCCACTAGTAGCACTTGAAGTGGCACCCTGCTGAGTTAGGTGATTGGATTGATCTGTGGAACGGTTTTACTGACCCTGATAACCTGACTGGGAATAATCTCTGACTCTGTGGCCTCGCTTGCCACATCTGAAACAGACATCGCTACCAGCTCTACAAGAACCCTTGTGGTTCTTCCCACAGGTCTAACAATAGGGATTAGTTCAGGCATTGCTAACACTACCTTGAGACATAGAGCCGAGCACCCTATCTTTATTACCCTCCCTGAACTTAGGAGCTGGACCACTAGCTAACGAAGGAGCTAAAACTGACGTCTTAGGATGAAATTGAGAATGGTTTCCTCCTTCTGATTTAGGCTAAGCAAAGTTGAAACTACATGTCTTTGCTCTCTTATTCTGCTTCTCCCTCATCTTAAACTTTTGATCTTCTATCTTCTGAGCATGACTCATAAGCCTTGTTAAAGATATGTCACTATTCAACATCGTAGACCTACACTCATTTACCATGCTATCATTCACCCTAGAAATAAACTTACTCATCTTGACCATGCTATTCGCAACCACATGAGGAGTATATCTGGCTAATTAAATAAACTTAAGATAATACTCTGTCATCGTCATGTTTCCCTTCTTGAGGTTGATGAATTCCAACACCTTAGCCTCTCTTAGCTCTAGGGGAAAGAACCTCTCTAAAAATGCAGTGACAAACTCCTCCCACTCTATAGGTCCTGCATTAACCTACCTCTCTGACTTCTACTGCTTGTACCAAGTATGAGCAATATCCTACAACTAATATGTAGCTAGCTCAGTACTCTCAACTGCTGACACCCCCATAATATCAGTAACCTTATGAACCTAATCAATGAATTCTTGAGGGTCCTCATCTGACTTAGACCCGAGAAAGGATGGAGGATTCATTTAGGTGAAGTCCCAAATCCTGGTTGCAGCTGAATTGGCCACTGGGTTGGCCAGAACGATGGCTAGTCTTTCATTCTGAGCAGTAACTGACTGAGAAAGAGTAGTGAACGCAGCTCTAAACTCTACATGATAAACATGTTTGCCCAAAGGTTCTTTGGGCTGAGGGCCTGACTGATTCCTATTTCCTCTTTTAGGAGGCATGTTCTGTAGAAGAAAGAAAGAAACATATTAGACTGATAGATTGACTTGAGATTATGCTCACTAGCATGACATGAATACTGAAAGAAGGGAAATTGTTCCTAAAACATCTTATAGCCTCCTACACATATATGTGGCACACAATACACCCATGTACAAAACTCTACTAGATGCAGCTTTTAGACTTCCTAGGACTCTATTGAACCTTAGGCTCTAATACCAAGTTTGTAACACCCCAGATCTGGTCCCTAAAATGTTACACGGTTCTTATGACCCCGAAGGACCACAAGTTAACCCATGACTGATATTTGTACCTGTATACTACATAATATATTGTATGATTATGGAAACATGAACTGAAATGCCATAAGGTTCAAGAATGTACCATAACTAATAAAGATATAACATCTGAATAGGTTATGAAATTCCGAAACAAAATTGAAATAACATAATAGTCTAAACATGATAGTTTGGAAAGCCTCTAAGTGACTGAACTATCTGAATGAGGAGTTGATGGGACATGTCCCCAACTAACTCCAACTAATAAATTACTTAATGAGATAATAAATAAATGATCATGTCCTTGAAAGATAAGGACTCACTGCTAAATCTGACTACTGAGACTGGAATACTACTAATGCTCTGGAGCTCATGCTTTTGAACCTATGGAATAAGACACCATAGCACAAATGTGTTAGTACTTTGAATGTACTGGTATGCGCGGAAGGTAGGCCGAATGCATGGGGTTCATATGCATGAACAATACTAGTGAACTGACTAATATAAACATGAGAATACATGCATGAATATGTAGTAACTATATTTGAGATCATGATAACATAAATTTACTGATAACTAACATGACTGATAACTGAATTCTGATGACTGATATAACTAATGACAAGAGTGACTGTATCTGACAGTCCAGAATATGATGAAACTAGCTGAGTTCCACTGTATCTGAGTTGACTGTATCTGATAGTCCTGAATTCTGTAGAACTATCTGAGTTCTATTACTGAGACTGAATAACCGTATCTAACAGTCCTAATTCTATAACTAAAACTATGGGAAGTAGTTATCTCACCGACATGCCCCTAATATGTCATTATAGCTGAGTAGGGGTCCAATCTGTAACCCCAATTAAAAGGGTGTCAATACCGCTCCACTGGTAAGGACAAGTTGTGAGTGACCCTTATCTGACAGTGCTTATCTGATAACGCTCAAAATATACCTCTCTTACAAGAATGTAAGCGACCGTTATCAATATATAACCCGACTAGGTTGGGCTCGAATCCCACAGGGAATAGGGTGTGAATTTGAGTTATCTGCGGATTAATCAACTGATAGTTACCAGTTTCCTATGAATGGGGGCTTTTGGAAGTGTAATAAATTGTTACTTCTCAGTTCAGTGTTTGAAATCAATATGATAAGGAAAACTAGAGTTGGGATTTGACAGACACTAGTAATGGTTCAAGATTCTTATGGTAGGTAGGAACAGCAGACTATCTTTGTCGAAGTTATGTCAAAATGTTTCTCAACCTATTTAGACATTTAATTTCCTAATTCTCTCAAACTTAGGGAATTTATATTTCATAACAGGATGTTATCCCAAGTTAATTAATCTTGTTACAGCATTAATTATTAAATGGAAGTTTAATGCTTCCAAGTCCCTGTTGATAATTCACCTCTTACTAGGGTTGATTTCTTATATCAAGAAAACCCCCCGTAATCAAAGTCTATTGTTTGCAACCAATATCCAGCATGTAAAATAATGGAATTAACAAGAAGTTCCTACCACCATTAGAATCTTGAACACTTAGTTACGTTACAAACCCAAACCCATAGATCCCATAACTCGGGTTAAGAAAATTTGGCTACTCATAATAAAATAAGCAAGACAACAAGATGAAATCATACTTAGATAGATGATCTTATAGAAAGATGAATAGAAACAAGTGTTTCCCAAATTTGATATAGTAGAAAATCCCAAAACAATTGTAATAATCTCTCAAAAGAATTAAAGTCAGAAAATAGAGAGAACGTGCTCAAAACGTGAGTTCCAGATGTCCAAGATGATGAATGAAAACCCTAACATATGCTTTAAATACCTAAGTCTTATTATGGAAACAAAATCATAGATCACAGTATTTTCTCGGACAGGTGACGACATGTGTGACGGCTTATCAGGAGCCTAACGACTTATCAGGAATGTTGCCAACTCCTCTTCACTTTGATAATCTCTGCCTTGGGCTGATGATGAGGCTTGATGGCTTATCAGAGATATGACAACTTATCAGAGATGTCATCACTTCTACACTTTAAAATCCATTCCCTGCCTAAGCCTGACGACGAGCTTAATGACTTATCTGACATCTGACAGCCTATCACAGATGTCGTCACACATTCCAACTGAAGACCATTCTCTATCTTAGCCTGACAGCAACTTTGATAGCTTATCACAAGGCTGAAAACTTATTAGATAAGTCGTCAGCTATTCTTCCTTCTCTATTTGCTCAGAAATCAACTCTTTTACTTTCATAATTGTTGATTCTCTTCTATCTCAACTTTTACTACAATATCAAAGGGAAAACAATCAAAAACGACAAAAGTTACTTGAGACTTTTCAATTATTCTCAGTTAAAAATCCTCAAATGTGTTAATATCTTCTCACACATCAACACCATCAACTTAAAACAATTTCTTGTCCTCAAGCAACTAAAACATAACCAAGAGGATACAATGCACATTCAGCAGTCAACCATCCATATTATCTCAAAACATCTTCACTATCTCCAAGGTCAATCAATTTAAAAACAACTGTGTATGTTATTGAAGAAAAACAATGTGACACACAGGAATCAAGATATGGTATCAGTTCAGCAACAACAACCATGCATGTACCAATACTAGACTATCCAAATAAGTTAGCACTTAGAAATATAACCAGTATGCCATCACTATAAAGAAGTCCCATTTCACTTATATCAGACATCACCTATGTAACCATGGGGACAATCAAAAGACTCTCTCTCTCAAAATAAGGTTACAACCAATTTATGTCGAATACCATAGGCTTTCCCTTATTTTCATTACCAAGATTTCCAGTCAGGTCAACTAGGATCACTATAGGTCTTCTCTTTGGATTGTAATGTAGGCTAGGGGATAGTATGATACTCGATGATATTTAAAGTGACTAAATCTCCTTGACAATACACTATCTTTTAGGATCTCACTCATTAACCTTTTTCTATTCTTCTCTTTTCTTGATCACACATATTCAAGGTGGGTGTGGTCCTTTCTACAATCACTTCTTCTTTTTCATAACTTTTGTTTTCTTGTTCTTTTCCACCGCATCCAAATTTTTCTTTCTCTTTTATTTTACCTTTCTTCATACTTATTTTACATCACGCACCCCTATGATAGCCACCCTCAACTTAGATCATTTGCCTAAGTCAAGGTGCACAATATCCAAGGAAGACCAGGGCTAAAACAGGTTCATTATGATATAAATAGGACGGTGATAGGTGTCATAAAAAGAAATAGGCTATTCAGGCTCAAAATAAGTATCAAGGGATATTATGCATATAGGGAAGGTCATTTAGGCTAAAGTGAGCTAACATCAAAATGGCCTATGATCCTTTCCTAGCCCCAATCCTTCAACCTACGTAAGACTAACCGGGCATGTTCTGGATTCAACATACAAAGGAAACTAAGTAAAATCTCACACGCACATGGCACACAAGTATATCACAAGTTACTACTCATCCATACACAAGCTATCAAGTCACTAGAACTAATACCATACAAAGATGCATAGTGATCACAATTATATGCAAATCAGACAGTTAAAGAATTAGACCATTTAAGAGGTGTTCACAAAATAATAAAACCATATTAACTGAGTCAGGTACTCATATTTCTCCTAGTTAACTACAAAATATTACAAAAAAAACTCACCCTACATGCTCAACTTAACATCAAAGAAAAACTAAACTAAGAGTTAGGGGATACATGGAGTAGGTCAAGCTTGGGGATCATGGGTCCCTGACCCTACTGCTGCATCCTCAGCTGCCTTATCTCTATTAGGAGTCTCTCTCCATTCTGATACATCTTTCCTAGTAATTATTGGGGGCCGACTAGTTGAGGCACCAACGGCTCTCACTCGGATAGTTACCTCCCATTTCTCATTGTCAACTAAGGACTCGATCATCGCCTTCTTCATCTGCTTTTTTTCAGCCTTCTTTCTCGCCCTTTTCTCTGCTTTTCTTTCTTCATCGCTATCAGTCCTCTCTTTCTTACCCTTATCTTTCTTCTTGCCCTTTTTTTTCTTTTTGTTCACTGGTTCCCCCATGAGATCAAGCAATGGGATTTCACCTTCAAACTAATCAACAGCCGAATCTGCTGACACTATAAGTTGGCGTTGCAGTAATACCCCAACATCTTCCTTTACCTTGTCCAGGGCTGCTCTAAATTATGCAAGGTCTGAGCCCAACATTTCTCATACCCTTGTATTGAAATAATTTTCTAACTCATCAATCCGACCGAGCAAGGATTGGAAGGGCTTTAGTGAGACCTTAATCCTCTTGTCTACCGCAGAGGCAAATTGTTTGGCAAAAAGTTTTAGCTAAGCCTTGCACCACTTGGCTTGTTTTGCACTCTCCTGAAATTTATCGAGTTGAAGGAAAATTTTGTGGTAGACACAACAGCTGATGGATTTGTTTTGTTTCTAGGCACTAATTCTACTAGCTGAGGATGTTGGTGCTGCAGCTTCAGAATTCTACAATGCTACATTAGGTGCTGAGCTGGTACCTGTAATTGGCGGATCTGTTTCAACCCCTGCTCCTTTGTAAAGTGTTAGCCTTGGCTGATTTTCATCATATCAGATGGGGTTGTGGATCTTCTTGGCAAGCAATTCGTTGTCTATCCTTGCAACTTCAGGTACATTAGCTGCCTGACACAACCTCGTGATTAGACAAGGGAAAGGATATGCCATGTCAGGTCTTGAGACCCAAATTTTCATCTCCTATGCAATGATCTCTCCGAAGTTCAAACTAAGTTTAAACTTGTGATTAGTATTTCTCTGTCATCTCCAATAATGTTATCTCCCTCAGTAGTCATAAAATGGGTGCGCACTACACCCCACCAGAACCTTGCCTCTTGAGTCAGGGAGGCCTTGAAAATCTTTTCATTTGGCTTGGTCAGCTATTCAAGTTTCCCTTCAGCTATAAGAGTGGCTAACCAAGACCGTTGATTTATACGATGATTCAAAGAGCGTAGAATACATGATAAGTGTCCTGAGGAGTGAATTCAGGGATGATACAAGATCGACAAGGAACACACAAACAATACCAAAATCAGTCTACAAGTAGAAAGAACCGTGGACCCTTTTGATGACCACTCTCGGATTCAACAAAAACACAATGTACTGTGGTGTTTAACACCTAAAATCATCCCACAAAAAACTATGTTAACAACATCAAGTGAAGAACAAGAACAATACACGGGTTATAAGAGAAACAATACACCACACAGCTACAAGATTACAACAAAGGAATTGATAGAGAGTGTGACATACACTACTATAAAGATCAAGAACCTAAGTGCATTCAAGCACAAACACCCTTGAGAAAGATAGTAGAAACACCTATACTATCCAGTGGACACAAGAGAGGACCTCAATCCGTCTAGCACCCAACGATCCAAGCAAACAAACAACAAAAGTGACTCCACACCTAAGGTGTTTCCTAGTTTCAGCCAAGTCTCTATGGTAGAGAGAACTTGTATTTTTCAAGTGTGTTATAAAATCTTTAACATAAAAAAAACTAAGTAACCCTAAAATATTTCTTATAGAGTGTATTACAAATAGAAGGAAAATAGTTCAAAATACCCCTTAGAGATTAGGTGCCCCTCTAGTGTGAATAAGTGGTTGTTTTGATATGTTTTAAGACCTTAATTCCACTTCTCTTGCACACACACATATGGACGAATTCAATACACATCCTTATAAGTTCATCTACGTGATCACACTTGTATCATCCTCTCCATCTTAAGAGGAATTTGTCCACAAATTAAAGCAATCATCACCCGCAAGCTCTCCTCTTTGAATTATCTTTTCAATGTTCCTCCCAATATTAAGATGTTTAACCAAGGGTTCCATGAGGTCATCAATATTCCTACTTGGACTTAAATGTTCTTTAACCTGCACATAAGAAGAAAGGATGCTAGGCAAAGTGCTAGCATCTTGGTTTGCAGGAAACAAAGGGCCTTTGTGGGCAAACACCACAATCCTAACTCTCGGCTTCCTTTCCTCACCCGCCTCACTCTCAGCTTCTTCTTCCAAAATCTTACTAAGCATGATTATCCTTACAATATACATAGGCACAACACACTCTCCATCCACCAGAAAAATATCTTCCCCACCTTCAGCAATTTCCACCTCGGCCTCAAGCTCTCTATCTTGAGCTTTTTTTATCACCTTTATTCGATTCAAGTCCTACCTCGTCAACAAGATAATAAAATTTTCCCTCTCTAAGGATTAAATTCCTCCGGTTTGGGCACTCACTAGCCTTGTACCCCCACCCTTGACATTTAAAATATTGAAATCCCTTAGGACGAGAAGTAAAATTTGGTTTACCATCATTTCTGGGAGGATACTTTTGGGAAGCATCAGTTCTGTTTGTACAACCTTGTTATTAGTTTAGTTGGAATTGGATGAATGCTCTTGATTTTGGTGCCACTTTGCTGAAGGTTCTTGGTGATTCTTGGGTTTGGAGGCTGAGAGCTTCCTTTCAATTTCCAAGGTCGCTTAGAAAATGCCATCAATAGTGTAAAAATTGTGGAGGGTCATCCGAGAAGCTATGTCCCTATTAAACCCAAATTTGAATCGTATAATATCATGGCTCACTTGTTCTCCTCTATGGTCAAGCTTCAAAATCAATTATTGAAACTCATCATAGTATGCCATGACACTTTTGTTTCCTTGCCTCAAGTTATCCAACTTGGAAAGAAGTTCTTACTTTTAGCCCTTAGGTAAGTACCTTTGACACATAAGGTACCTCAATCTAAACCATGGAGGTGGCCACCCGGAAATCAACACATCACCAAACCTCTTCATATACTCCCACCAAGTGTTTGCATACCCCTCAAAGTGAGCGATTGCATGACAACTCTTTTTCTCTTCGGCTAGATTATTCACTTGGAATATCCTCTCACAAGATGACTCCCAAGCAAGATATGCCCGGGATCACTCTCACCATTGAAGATCAGAAGACCAACTTTTCTGGAATTAAGGCTAAGCTCTTGGGTTTGGTTACCACCCCTCACTTCTCGACCTAAATTACCTTGCCTACCCCTCTCATCTTCTTCCCTCAAGTAAGCATCACCAGAACCCCCATAACCCCTATGTTGTTCCTACCTACCATAACCCTCAAAAAGGTTTGGTGGATTTGGATAAAGTGGATTCAAATTTAGAGGATAGTAAGGCCTTTGGTTCAATGGAGTTTGGATTGGAAAGTGAGGTCTTTGGATAAGTGGAGGGTTTGGGTTTAATGGCATTTAGGTTCCAACTCCATCATGTTGGACTTGGTGAAGTGGAGGGATGGTTTCTCTATCATACTCATGGTTTTGGGAAACATTTGGTGGTTTGGCTCGGTGACTTGTTCATTTGGTGCAAGGCCTTGGGAGTAATGGTTTGGGAAATATTTTGAGGGTTGGAAGGTTGACTCCTTTAACTTTCCACACGTTCTAATATCCCACTCATTGATGCCACATCCGTATCAAATTTTTCAAGACCCATATTCAACCTAGCCACATCTCGGGACATATTTTCAAGGCGAGCCAAAATGAGATTGATGGCATTAATGTCCATTGTTTGAGCATTTGAAACCTCAGGTTCCATTATGGTTGTACAGAAAATAACCCTTCAAGTTTCTTCATACGCAAGCTCAACAATAGTAGATGACTCAAATTACCTCCAATTTAGCTCAAATTTGAACCCTATACTCCTATAGTGTTATAGAACAGAAATTTAATACTAAAAACACAAGAAAAAACACAAAATCAAAAACTCAAAATTTGACCTGGGTCAAAAATGGGTTTAGTATTTTTTTTTTAGGGGGGGGGCATTTTCAATTTCTAGACTCTATTAGTGTTAGGGAACAAGGATCTAACACTAGAAACACACAAAAATTAAGGTTTTTTTGAAAAATCCTAATAACGTGAACAGTAACTTTTTTCTTTTTTCTTCTTTTTCACTTTTTTTTTGGATTTTCAAGATAAAAATCCCAAGATTTACTTTGTTGGAACAAAATCAAACCTTGCTCTGATACCAAATAATACAAGATTAACAAGGAATACGAACAATACCAAAATCAATCCACAAGTTAAAAGAACTATGGACCCTTTTGATGACCACTCTCGAATTCAACAAAAACACAATGTATTGTGGTGTTTAACACCTAAAAATAGCCCACAACAAACTATTTTAGCAACATCAAGATGAATAACAAGAACAACACATGGTTTACAAGAGAAACAATACAACACACGACTACAAGATTACAACAAAGGAAATGATAGAGAGTGTGACATACACTACTACAAAGACCAAGAACCTAAGTATATTCAAGAACAAAGACCCTTGATAAAGATAGTAGAAACACCTAAACTATGTGGTGGACACAAAAGAGGCCCTCAATCCGTCAAGCACCCAAAAATCCAAGCAAACAAATAACAAAAGTGATTCCACTCCGAAGTTGTTTCCTAGTTTCAGCCAAGTCTCTATGGTAAAGAGAACTTGTGTTTTTCAAGTGTGGTATACAATCTTCAATATCAAAAAAACGAAGTAAAGTAACCCTAAAATGTTTCTTATAGAATGTATTACAAATAGAAGGCAAAATGTCCAAAATGCCCTTTAGAGATTAGGCGCCCCTCTAGTGTGAATTAGTGGTTGTTTTGATATGTTTTAAGCCCTTAATTCCACTTATATTGCACACACACAAGGTCGAATTCAATACACATCCTCATAAGTTCATCTACGTGATCGCACTTGTATCAGGGGCCATGAAGAAGTCTGTTGATTATTGTTTCTGAGAGATCCGCCATCGCACCCCATGCTAGAACTTTATCCAACAAAGGTTGATCCATTGATTTCTATACTTCTTTGCACATGTTCTCCAGTTAAGCCTGATAGTTTGCATAGAACTCTCGAACTAGTGTAGGGCAAAATGAGCTTCCTCCTTTCGCGGTCCATCCCAAGTCATAGTCTTAGAATTTCTGCTCTACTTTAGGGTATTTGCTCAAACCAGTAGTGATGATATTATTTTCTTCAAATATTGTCCTTTTAATGTTTCTTATTTTAGTTCTGATAAGCCCATCATGGAAGACTTTCTACACCTTGGGAATTTGCTACCTAGCACTGTCTCAAACCCCGGGGTTCTTACATATAACCAGAGTTCCCCGATCAGAGATTCTTCATCATCCTATTGCTCAGCAGAAGGGGAATCAAATAATGGTCCCTCAAATTTAGGTTTCTCAGAATCAGCATGCTCTGACTCAGGCTCCCCAGACTCAGAATGTTCAGACTCAGGCTACTCAAAAGGCGTACTGTTAGGTGATGGTGTTGCTTCAGTATCAATTTCTCCACTCTCCTTTACCTTAACTGGTGGAGGTGGAAAAGGCTCTTTCGAGCTTTTTATTTTTCCTTTGCTTCCTGAGTAGTGGCTCCTCCTCCTCGTAATCGGATCCCTTATCGAAGAGTCTCTGCGGTATACTCCCCTTTATCACTTTCTTTGTAGGTTTGGTGCTCTTTTCTTTGGGTACCATATAAAACTTGTAGAAAAATAAAATAATCATTTAGCACTCATGACCATACAACTCAAGAAGTTCAGTCATTATAATTCCACATCCCTCAAAAGAGGTTCACAATTGTATTAGACAAAAGTTGTGATGACATGTTCTGATAAGTCATCATAAATGTGATAGCTTATCAGGTGTGTCATTAGCCTTAAACATAACAAGCTTATTTTTTCTAACTTGTGATGACATAGTCTGATAAGACATCACATTCATGATAGTTTATCAGGCATATCGTCATCCTTAAATAGAACAAGCCTATTTTTCCCAGCTTGTGATGACATAGTTTGATAAGCCGTCACATTCGTGATAACTTGTCAAACATGTCATCAGCTCAGAATAATACATCCAGCTCAGTTTTACTCTTGATTATCAAACCATTTTCTTTTTAGAATCGCATGGAGTTGTCTTCTTGAGCTAAGCCCTAGGTTCTTTCGCACAATGCAGCGCTATATACCCTAGATGCCATTTTTCACACTATGGCAAGTTATGTTTGCCTCAATCCCTTTGAAACTAAGATTTACATTAGTTGCATCACTTACCATAAGTGTTAAGCATACCTAATGAACGACTTTCACTTGGTTACTCGAGTGAAGAATAGTTCACAGATTAAAGAGGGTCCTTGATTTTTTTGAATTCAAACCCACTCTCACAAGAAAGGTTATTTTTCTTATTTTACTTGGAAATATTTTTGAAAAAGGAAGGTAATAAACTAACTATGGAAAGAAATAAAACTTAAAGGAGAGAAAAAAGAGTATGTAGGAAGGTGAAAAGGTTGACTGGGCTGGGTTGGATTTTTTTTTAATTCTGGCCTCGAATTTCACCTGATAGCTTATCAGATATCTGATATGTCATCGATGATATTGTCAGCTCAAGGCAGTATGTTTCCTTATTTTGAATTCTCTGACGCCATCTCTGACTATCACAGGTGTGATAGCCTGTCACAAACATTATTAGCCTTATCAAAACATGTCTCAACTTTCTTGAGCTGACTATATCAATTTTACCTTCTTTGTACTAGAACCTAACTACAAAAATAAAAACACTTTACTTAAAAACATAAAAATTTTGGGTTGCCTCCCAATAGCGCCTGATATAGTGTCGCGGCACGACTCGGTTATCTTGACTACTCAAACTTCATCAAGACAACCTGTTGATACCTCTTTACCATCTTCATAGAATACATCCATAGTTGATAAAAAACTCATCTCCTTTTGTTGTGTCATGGGTGAGTGCATTGCGAATCTTGCTTCTTTGTCACTGAGCCTGAACTTCAACTCATTCAGCTTCATATCTATTATCACTCTCCCAGTCGTGAGGAATGGTCTACCCAAAATAATGGGTACTTCAAAGTCCACATCACAGTCAAGGACTACAAAATCAGGCAGAAGTATAAAGTCGGCCACCTTTACCAATACATCATGTAGTATTCCTATTGGCTGCTTTACAGACCTATTCGCCATAACCATCCACATGTTTATCGGGGTCGGATCTTCCAACCCCAACTTTCTATACATGGCTAGTGGCATCAGATTTATGCTCTCCCCCATATCACATAGGGCCTAACAAATATCGAGAGGCTCGATTGTAATGGAATAGTGAATGCTCCAGGGTCGGCCTTATTCTGCCCTAAGGATTGTGTAGAAACGACACTACAATGGTAGAAATTGTCCACCGGATCATATCTTACTGCCCTTTTCTTTGTCAACAGATCCTTCATAAACTTAGCATATCCTGGAATTTGCTCCAGTGCCTCAACCAATGGCACATTCACTTTCAATTACTTGAACATTGCCATAAACTTGCTGAACTTTGCATCATCTATTTTTTTTATTGAATCGTTGAGGAAAGGGAGGTGATGGTTTTGGAATAGTGGTAACCACCACCTCCTTCTCCTTCTCTTTTCCCTTTTCTAAAGCATCAGCAGAGTTGTCCAGTTTCTTAGCCTCCACTGGACCACTTTTTTCTGGTTCATTATCAACTATATTTTTTCCCACAAAAGGGCCAGGTAATATCTTACCACTTCTAGTGGTAATCACCATACACGTTCCATAGATTCTGAACCATATCACTAGGTAATGTTCCACTCTTTCTCTAGCTCAGCACTGTGAAGAGTTGGCTCATTTGTTGTTCCATCTATTTGATTGTAGTGGAGTGTGAGTTTACCAACTGACTAATAAACAACAGATCGGTCTTTATGGTAGTCACCCCTAAGTTGGTAGCCTCCTATCCCTTTGACAATTTATCCATCATCTTCTCCATGGATATTTTTTCAAAACTTGTTATAGCAACCTCACGATTTCCAGGAGGAACATACAGCCCGCTCCTATTTTTATTGGTCCTTCAATTTCCTTTCTCCTGATTCTTATATCCTGCCTTGTCATAGTAAGTCCTACCTTGATTTACTTGACTATTGCCTCGGAAACCCCCCTAATTGTTTACATATTTTGCCTCTTCTTCTGAGTTAGACTTTACTTTGCCCCGCAAAGCCTTCACTTTCTCAGTTTTACCTGATAGTAAATGCTTGGTTAGCAAGTCCATCTGTGTATTTAGGTAAGCCATGTCTTGATCATGCTTCTTGTCTCTTCTGCATTGTTTCGCAGTCATATCCATAGAAATAGTGGGGCTTTTACCATAGAGTCTTTGGTATTCCATGCCCGACTCTGTTTGGCCATTCTTTCTAGTATTTCTGAAGCCTTTGGGAATGTAAGATCAACAAACAAACCACCAGCAGCATTATATACAATTGGTTTTGTCACAGAGTTAAGAGCCCTATACAAACTCTCCATCAAGTGTTTGTCTGTCATATTGTGGTTCGGACACTACATTAGCTTCTTTTTGAATCTCTCCCGGGTTTCATGCAAGGCTTCAGTTAGGAGCCATCTAAATTTATTGATGTCAACACTCAACTGTACCCTCTTGGAAGGTGGAAACAATTTTTCTAGGAAAGCTCCTTTCAACTGCCTCCATTTGGTGATAGAATCGGGTATCAGCTCATTAAGCCACAATGTTGCCTCCCCGGAAGGGACAATGGAAATAATCTCAAACGGATAGAATTCTGACCCACTCCTGGATTATCAAAAGATTTATAGATTGTGACAAAGTTCACCAGATACAAGTTTGGATTAAGAAGTTGAATCATAGAACTCGTAATGTTGAATTTTTTCCCAGGTACTAACGGTGGAGGAATAATTTCACCCGTTGTACCTGCTCCATCCATTCCATCATCATCATCATTAAGGTCATACTGGATTGGTTAGTGATCTTGCCTTCCTCAGAATGGACGGTTCCTATTAGCATTACGTTGTACTGGTATAGCTATTTTTTCTGCATGCCTGGGGTTTCCAGGGTTCATCAACTCCTCATATCCCAAATATTCATCCTTAATATTTGGATGTCGTACTTGTTTACCGACATTCTACACATTAACCTAAGCTCTAGCTAAGGCTGCTAACCTGTTAGCCTCCTACTGGTCTGCCATTCTGCCGATTAGTTGTGGTTCTGGATTAAATGGTAATAATGGTCCTCTAGAACTTTTGGTTCTTAGCATACACCACAAAATTCCTGCAGAAAACAAAAACAACAAATAAACATAAAAACTAGGAAACTTGACAAACAGTTAATTAGCAGACACAAACTTTAATTTACAACTGTATCCCCCGGCAATGGTTCCATTTTTTATAACGCTCAAACTATACCTCTCTTATGAGAATGTAAGAGATCATTGTCAATATATAACCCAACTAGGTTGGGGTCGAATCCCATAGGGAATAGGGTGTGAATTTGTGGTATCTGTGGGTTAATCAACTAATAGTTACCAGGTTCCTATGAATAGGGGTTTTTGGAAGTGTAACAAATAGTTACTTCTCAGTTCAGTGTTTGAAATCAACATGATAATGAAAACCAGAGTTATGTTCCCTAAGGGTATTGGGATTTGACAGACACTAGTGACGGTTCAAGATTCTTGTGGTAGGTAAGAACAGCAGAATATCCTTGTCGAACTTATGTCTAAATGCTTCTCAACCTATTTAGACATTTAATTTCCTAATTCTCTCAAACTTAGGAAATTTATATTTCATAATAGGATACTATCCCAAGTTAATTAATCTTGTTACAGCATTAATTTTTAAATGAAAGTTTAATGCTTCTAGTTTTGTATTGATAATTCACTTCTTACTAGTGTTGATTTCTTATCTCAAGTAAATCACCCGTAAGAAAAGTCTATTATTTTGAACCAATAGTCAGCATGTAAAATAATGGAATTAACAAGAAATTCCTACCACCGTTAGAATCTTGAACACTTAGTTACGTTACAAACCCAAACCCATAGATCCCACAACTCGGGTTAAGGGAATTTCGCTACTCATAATAAAATAAGCAAGACAACAAGTTGAATTCATACTTAGATAGATGATCTTACAGCAAGATGAATAGCAACAAGTGTTTCTCAGATTTGATCCAGTAGAAAATCCCAAAACAATTATAATAATATCTCTAAAGAATTAAAGTCAGAAGATAAAGAGAAAGGTGCTCAAACCGTGAGTTCCAGATGTCCAAGATGATAAATAAAAACCCTAACATATGCTTTAAAAACTTTAGTCTAATGATGGAAACAAAATCATAGATCACAGTATTTTCTCGAACATGTGACGATGTATGTGAAAGCTTATCAGGAGTCTAATGGCTTATCAGGAATGTTGTCAACTCCTCTTTACTTTGATAATATCTGCCTTGGGCTGACGATGAGGCTTGATAGCTTATCAGACATGTGATGACTTATCAGAGATGTCATCACTTCTTCACTAAAAAATCCATTCCCTGCCTAAGCCTGACGACGAGCCTGACAGTTTATCAGACATCTGATGGCCTATCATAAATTTCATCACATATTCTAGTTGAAGGCCATTCTCTATCTAAGCCTGACGGAGACTTTGATAGGTTATGACAAGGATGATGACTTATCAGACAAGTCGTCAGCTATTCTTCCTTCTCTACTTGCTCAGAAATCAACTATTTTAGTCCCATAATTGCTGATTATCTTGTATCTCAACTTTTACTGCAATATCAAAGGGAAAACAATCAAAAAAAACAAAAGTTTCTTAAGACTTTGCAATTATTCTCAATTAAAACCCTCAAATGTGTTAGCATCTACTCACACATCATTATTCACCTCATTAACCCTCATCTGACAGTGTTGATGTCTCAACATATGCTGGCTACATAGTTTTGGAATGTAAGGATGACTTCTAAGAATCATACCCTCATCTGACTGTGTGTGTTCCCATCCTTGGGTTCACTCGGTGCTACATTCTACTCCCATCTGAATAGACACTGAACATGAATTGCTGAATTGAACTGACTGAATTACTGAGTTCCGTTAACTAATGGAATAGTACTGAGATTACTGTATTACTAAATTTTCCTGAGTCACATGACTGACTGAGTTCTATAGATCATGGATTTACTGAGGATACCGTGAAAACATGACACTAAAGCTAGGTACACAACTATATTTTTTTTGGGTACAAGTACCCCCAGGACTCGATAGAAGGAAACTGATAAGGCATGGCATTCTTGAATACATGACTAACATCAACAATATATAATCTATTGACTAAGACATTTCATCAAACACTTGACATACATAACTTGTACATGAATGGGGATTTCATAATACCATACTAGTATGGCATTTTTCCTTGACATAGGCATTTAATCAAACATGTGTATAGCATGCTTTTGTTATACAATCATCAACACATGTAATAATCAAGGATACATCAATCAACTTGTAAATTGAAGGAGCTTTATCATGATTATTATTCAAATCATCACATACTAGGGTGAATCATTAGAATACGTAATTTAAAACATCAATCAAAACTACACAACATCATGAACATGAATTTTAATTCAATTTGAATCATGAACATTCACAAATACCCAAATCTTGGATTTTGAAAAGGGATTCTTAAGCTTCATGGGTGAGAAATACCCATGAATCAACATATGACATACCTTAGTTCTTGATTTAGCAAAGATTGAAGGAGAAACTTTATTGAAATTGAATCTCCAATTGAAACCCTAGCTTGTTCTGGATAGAAAATTAAGAGAAACTAGTATAATTTGGGTTCCAAATAGTTGAATCTCGTGTTAAAGGGCTTAAATAAGAGTGAAAAATTGACCCTTTTAACCCTGGATGTGTCTTTTAATTTCAGTGAAATTTTCCTGAATTGGACCCCTGGCACGATGCAGCGCTATCGCGTCGTGTCACTGGAATTTGACAACTAGGAAATTGAGGGATGGCGTGACACGGAGCCATCGTGTTGCCACTTCATTTGTGACCTGGAATTTTGGCATGATGCACCACTATTACGGACCCCTACTAGAATTTAACAATTGTCATTTTCTCCTGTGGCGCAGCGTGCCACTAACTAATATGGCGCTGTTTTACGATGGGAACTTGAAATAGTCATAACTTCTTATCTGGTTATCGAATTTAGGTGAATTTTATATCGATGGAAAGCTTATTGAATTTCCCACATGAAAAAAGTGAAAATCTTTAAAATTCCTCATGGAATATACACCATTTAATTTAGAAGCTAACACTTGACATTCTTAGGACAAAAAAATTTAGTTAGGAAACTTTGGGGTGTTACACTTAATCTCTTGTTTTGGTGTTGAATAAAAGAGGGAAAATTAACCTAATTACCCCTCTGGACGTGGAATTAATAAAGAAGAAATTGTGCCCAGTAACGCGCAGGCCGATGCTTCTCATCAATGGCATCGATGTGATGACCAATGCATTATGTCGTGCTCACATTGGTTCACTAAAATTTGCAATGGAAGCTGGGAAAAATATTTATCGACGCGATGGGTGACGTGACGCATCGAGATCCCATCGATCCACTATTTTCGTCACCTAAATATGATTAAAATAAGGTCCAAAAAATCCAAAACTCACCCGAAGTGACCTATTGACACCCCTGATCATGATTCAATCCAAGGATCAACATTTTAAGGTCCTAAGGGTCGTAAAATAAGATCGGCAATTTATGAAGGCTAAAATAATTATAAGTATAAACACTTAGCTGAAATTTGTCTGGGACCTCTTTTTATGCTATAAAGGACTGAGTTAATCTTAGGATTTTGTGGGGTCTCATAGTTAAGTTGTGAAAATAAAGTCCCTTAAATGTTTTAAGGTCGTGCGAACTAAGTGTATTAAGATATAAATGAACAAAGTGACCCTAATAAAATTACAAAAAAATATTGCCAGTAGCTACGATCAGGTAACAACTCATGGTCACTGGACATTAGTCATTGCAATGACTTATCGTCTGGGTAATGACTCGGGGATACCTCACTAGTTTGATCACGAGTCCTACCCTATGACTCGTGACTAGAACTCATGACTTGTGAGGTCCTGGTTGTACTCAAGATAGAAACATAAGTAATCCTCACTGGTTTGACCACAAAAGGCACTACACGACTCATATAGAGAGACTACAACTCATAGGGTCTTAGTCACTGTCTGGACTGTGAGCTCAACAGATATGGAAATGTTAAAAGTCCAAATCCTATGTTATTACCCTTTGACATTTTTAACAATTTGAGGTTACTATGCATTGAATTTAAAGATCCAAGTCTTCTTGAAAAAAATCAAGTAATAGTGCCTGAAAGATATGAAGCATGTATAACTATGTTGGAAAACACACAAGATTTGTTCAAAATTACCTTGAAAAAGTTGTTAAATACTTTCTGGGCATAGGAGAAAAGAAGACATTTGAGGTAAGATTGTATGTTGAAGGATCGTTAGATGCAATCACAAAAATCAAACCAGGGGGTATAATTTTGAAATATTACCAACCTTGTCAGTACTATGAAAAAATGGGACATCTACTATTCATATGTTGGAAAATGCCAGATAATATGTATGAAGTACAATAAACTTGGCGATGAAGAAGTGATAATTCTAAACTACCCTAAGAACCAAGGATTAGATACATGTTTTGTCGATGAAGAAGAAGATGATCATCTCTTTATTGCAATGTGTATCTCAAGTTTGTTAGGTTTTAACAAATTTTTTTATTGATTGATAGCGGCTGCACTAACTGCATGACTTATGAAAAGAGTTTTTTCAAAGTGTTAAACCCTACTAGTATATCCAAAATTAGATTCAAAAATGATGAATGAATTCCTTTGAAGGAAAGAGAATTCTCTAATCAAAACAAGGTTAGGTAATACAAAAATTTCAGATGTTCTTTTATATTGAAATATTGATCAAAACTTGTTGAGTAGTTATCAATGGGTAGAAAATGGATAAAAAGTATACTTTTAGGATAAGCATTGTTTCATCACGAATGGTGCTGGAAAAGAAATAGTAATCATTAAAACAGAGGTAAGCATTTCTCATTTTATCCAACAGAACATGTTTTCATAGAATAGGGAAAAGATCAAAGTCTAAAATATTAGAATATGATCCTCCAACTAAAAAGAAGAACCAAAATGTGAACATTCTAGGCTAAAGAAGGATTTCAATGTCCTAAAGAGAACCAAAGAAAATGGAGGATTTGTTGATTTTTTAGGACAATAAAATGAATATGTTTAAATTAAAAATGCAAACAAAGCAGCAAGAAATTCCAAAACATTAAGTATTCAAGGGTTGTGTTCAAGCTAAGAAGTGAATTTAGTCTATTAGAAGTCCAAAGCTATATCTATAGATTTATTCACATTCTCATTTTGATTTTAAGTGTGGAGTTTCGACAAAAAATGGATAAGTTTAAATTCATGATGTAAATAGAGTAGGAAGACATGCCAAAGACATTATGTATTCAAGGGTTACTTCCAAGTCGAGAAGTGAATTTAGTTCTCTATAAGTCCAAAATTGAATATTTAGATTTATTCACAAAGTAACTTCAATATTTATGTGTGAAGTTTCCAACATGGAAGATCAAAATTTTGCAATTCTAAAACAAGGAGAGAGGTTGAATATATTCTTTAGAACTACAGATCTTTTTACTATAGTACTTTTATTAAGTTAGACCTAGACAATCAGTTAGACCTAGTATTTAGGAGTTGATTTCTATTATTTGTTATATAGTTGATGGAAGCTGAAATATACAACATTATATATTTTTAGTTAGGTTTTTAGTTTTTAAATACATGTCATTTGTTATTCAATAATATAATATACTAATGCTTTCTTGCCTCTAGAACAGTGTATGAAGGTTTGCAAAAGCTGTGAAATCTTTTCTCACTTTTGCCTCTAATTCTAAGATTTATTTCACATAGGGTTTCCTTGTTACCTCCATGATCTACAAGGAAAAGGATCTTTTGTGGGAGATCTACAATATCATGATCATGTACCTTGCACCATCCTTCCTTAGCATTCTTTTTTATTTGCTTTCTCTTATGCAGTTTTATTCCATAATGGTCTCATGTATTTCACTTTTTATTCTCTATGTAGCAACCAACATTCAAACAATATACTGAATCTGGTTCACATATGAATCTGGGTTCCTTGTTAGCAGTGACAAATAGAACCTTCAAGATTCTAACTAGAGATGACTAATATTTTCAGTGTCGTGTACGCTAGAATAGGAAGGACCCTCTTAAACACGTCATACCAAATTTATATATCCAAGAATCCTCAGTCTACTGGTAGTTACCAACTCTAATCTCATGGTCACAATTCATAACATACAAATATTTCCTAAATTACTTTTTTGTTCCAACCATGTGTTCGATTTACAACTAAACTGAAAGAATTCTCTGCCTTTGATAGCCAGAAAAAACTAAAATTATGAAATGATACTATGTAAAACATTGACTCATATCCCATGATTCAAGCTATAAAACCATAAATCAAACAATAATCTAGAGTGGGCTATGCCTAGTGTTATTGGAGCATTCTCATGGCATGATTTTCATATCTCTCATATTAGAGGCATGCCACATTCTCTTAAAATTTTGCTCGAAAAGGTAACTAATTTCCAACTTTATTTACTTTTGAGTGTACGTTGAAGACACCAAACTCTACAACCAAATAAAGGTTCTCACTGAAAGTTTCTACGCATGATATGTAAAAAAAGGACAGAGAAGTTCTCAGGTAAATGTGATGTTATGATTTCCCTTAAATATGCAATGTAATTTACTATATTTGACAATGAAGAAGATTTGAACCGCACTTGCAAGACAGTGTAGAAGATTATTATAAATTATAGTATCTTATTGTGTAGCTTCCATATATATATATGTATATATATATATACATATATATTATTTAATCTAAAAATTGTAATAATCTAGGTGTTATGGGGTCTATAACGCATTAAAAATTAGCCTACGTATATTAAATCCCCCCAAAACTTTTAAAGATTTAATTCGATATCTCCTTAGTGTTTAATGGTAACCTTTGAGTGGAATTATGGTAAGGGATGGTAATGGGACCATAAAGATGTGTTTTAGAATTTACAAGTGCATTTTGGGATGTTTTGGGACCCAATACTAATAGGGGTCCGCATTAAGGGTGTGCTACGGAGGGGAGGTTGTAATACTCCGTATGCTTTTTAGTCTAATTCAGATCATAAAGTGTACATGAGATTCCTAGGACCTCAAAATTTAGCTAAGTGTTAAATACTAAGTCTTAGTGTTTTTAGACTCTAAACTTTAATGATTTTGTTATCAACTTCTCCGGCCTTGGAAAATTGGTTTCTAAGTTAATTCATGGTCAGGGTTGTCTATAGTTCATTTTGGGTGAGTTTTTGATTTTTTTGATTGACGTTTGAAGCATGTTTGGATGGCCAACTAGTGACCCAATGCAATTATGTTGCATCGCGTTGGGTACCGTATTGGCCTCAGCAATACGGCGCGACGGCCATCGCATCGGTAGGTGACACAACGTGTTGGTTATCACATCACTATGCATGTTTTCAGCCCTTTAAATCTAGATCCTAGGAGGGTATTTTAGTTTTTTTCCTCACTTTAACATGGGATTTAAGTCCCAAAACAACATTTTTGCCCCTAAATTCATATTTCACTCAAATCCAGAACATTCTCTTTCAAGAACACAAGCCCTAGCCCTTCAAGCTTCAAGTTCAATTCTCAAGAAACCCCTCCAAAACTTCAAAGAATTGATCAATTGAGGTATGTTAAGTGTTCATTAAAGGGTCCCTTCCAACTATAGGAGTCCAAGAATCCTTTTCAAAGCTTAAGTTATGAGTTCCACGCTTTATGAGTTCAAAAGATTTAGATTATACTATGTTCATGTATGCATTGTAATTTGAGTGTCAAATTATGAATATCTGAATTTTTCATGTTAAATAAATTAATGCATATGTTGGTTGATGTAAGTATCATGTTGAATCCTCTAAATTGTGAATTGAATGTTAAAGTCATGATATGTAAGAACGTTGTTCATTCCCATGTACAAGGTTATGCCTTTCAAGTGTTTGATAAAATATCTAGATGAGTGAGAGTTGAATTGGTAATCCGTAGCACGGTACTAACACCCTTCTGATTGGGGTCACAAGTTGGACCCCAATCAGTCATATTGAGGCATGTCAGTTAGATGAAAGCTCCCACAATTTTAGTTTTAGTACTCAGTTCATAATTCAGTTCAGTCTTCCTTGACCATAGCATATAGTTTACCAGTTATTTAACTATCAAATTTTAGTATCTCAGTCTATAGATTAGTTCAATACTTGCTTTATGCATGGTCATCCATTCTCATTCTTTACAATTTTCATGCATCATTACTATTTACCTCATGCTATACATTTAGTCTGATATTATTCATAAACATGAACCCGTCCATATCAGCCTAACCTCATTTAGCATACCAGTATATTCAAAAGTGCTGACCGCATACTCGTTTTCATATGCTATGATGTCTTATATCATAGGTTCATACGCTCGGATTCTCGGTTGTACTTAGACTTTCTAGTGCATCAGCAGCAGTAACCGTGGTCTGTCCTCTTCCTTTGAGGGCGAGTTACCTTTTATTTAGCTATGTCAGTAGTTTAGTTATTTAGTCAGTTGGAGTTAGTTGGGGGCTTGTCCCATCAACTCCACTATTAGGCAATTTAGAGGCTTTCTATAATACCCCCCATTTTTGGCCTAGTCTTTGAATCGTTCTTCCTACATGTCTAAGCTAAAATCCAAATGATTCCCATGTGAATATAAGTTTCATGATGTTTATCCTTATTTTTTATGTGCTTTCGAAGTAAAAATGTTCATAAGAATCACTTAGAACAAAGTTGAGCTTAGATCCTTTGATTCATCCAAAAATTGGTATTCGATTCTACAAGGAACTAATTTGAACATGTATAACTTTGTATATAATTAGAATTTTATAGCTCAAGGCCCACAAAATTATAGATAATTGAATTATATTTCCAACGATACAAATTTTTCCTTAATCTGATACCCGAGAGAAAAGTTATGGCATTTTCCTTATGAGACAGTAAGCCGACGCGATTGGGATACGACGCGTCATTCATCGACCCAATTAGAGACATGACACGATGGCAATCATGTTACGAAATTGTTCCACACTCTATTTCAGTTCCTAAAGTGCCTAGGGGCACTTTGGTCACTTCCCCTCACCCAAATCTATCCATAACACTTAATTTCAGCCTCAAAAGCATTAGATACATCATAGTTCATCTCTTTATCTCCAAGAAAACCCTATCCCCTTCAAGAACACCAAGAAATCCACCAAATTTTCTCCAATAAAGTTAATAATTCAAGCTTCCGAGTTTAAGAACTTCAAGAATAATCTTCGAGAACACCATTAGAGATTCAAAGTTCAAGCTTTCACTTTCAATTTATCAAATAAGGTATGTGGTGTTATGAACAACTATACTTCTTTCATCCTTATTCCCAAAACTAGTTTTAAAGTTGAATTTACGTATATTGCACTTAGGGTTCATACCCAATTCATCTTGTTTTGAGTTTATAGATTTGTAAAGTAATTTTAAGTGTTAAAGTGCATGTCTGTTCTCCTCTATCTATGCTTGATTTAAAGATTTTCAATTGAGATTTAACCATGATATTATGTTGTAAGTTATATGAAAGAAAGCATGAGATTTAAAGGCTTTAGTTCATCAAGATTTCGCATGCTCATTTTTTGATCCATAAGATTCATATTGTGATTTTAATTTCATTTTCTTGACTGAAATTATTGAAGTATTTCAAGAAGATTATTGAGCATGAAGTATTATTTTGATTTTACATGAATTTAGAGCATGGTTTATTAAGCCATAGTTTGAATATTGATATTTCAATGAGCTTATGCTTTTAAGCATCCTATGATTTGTTTATAATCAGTTTTTGAATCAAGACTTGATCTTTTGATCGTCAGCAAAGATATGGGATCCACTGTATAGTTTTGAGTTCAGTTATGATTATAGATTAGATTTGATTATAGTTTAAATAGACAGATGCATAATTGGTTTTTACTATAAACCCTTATGCTACTTTTTAAAGTGAATTTCCTATAGAATAAGCGCACAAATTTAAAGGGAGTAATATTTAGCACCGAACGGAAAGTGTAGGTTTAGCCCATCCTACTTTCCCCAAACTACAAGCTAACGTAGGTACAGATTCAAATTATTTCTATTTATTTAGATGACAGATACAGATTTTGATCACTTAGTGCAGGTTATACTCCTTGGCAAGAGTATGACACCTCTCCCCAATGTGAGGCTTTCCCCTTAGGGGAACTAGGCATTGGACACTATGATAGCTCATATAGTGTATGTTGGTAAGAAGAACCTCCCTAAAGCCTAAGTCCTAAAATAGAATAACAGAACAGCTTTTAGAAACTAAGTGTAAAGGCTCAGGATTTTATTTAGATATTGTTTTGCATAAGTCATTAGCTATGAGATTTCAGCTTTTAGTTTATAGATACAAAGGTGAGTCGTTTTTCACTTAGTCTATATGATTTGAAAATAGACTTAACTTTGATTCTACTTAGTCCACAAGCAGAAAGAGTAAAAGTATAGTTTTTACAAATAAGTGTTATGACTCACAAAGATTCATACAGCATGTTTTATCATTCATAATTCATGATTTTCAGTTTTCAGTTATTCCAACCAATGTGAGTCATTTATACATAGAATAGATTATTTTTCAAATTTATATGAACATTGAGATATTGTTTTACTTATGCATTCAACCCCATGTGCTCAGTATATTCTAAAAGTATTGATCCACATATACGTTTATGAGCTACATTATTTAATAATATAGGTACCAATTCAGTTGTAGTCCAAATATCACAATTAGATAGTTACAGATTTCATCCAGCAGATGATGAGTCCTTCTACTTCGGGGACTTCAGTTAGATGGTATTTATGTACTTTACATTCTTACTCATGTATTGATTAGTGGTAGTTAGATTCGCATCCCAGCTATCTATAGTCAGTATAGTAGAGGCTTCACAGATGTCAGTCATGTAATTACAATTTTGCTCTTCAATGTCATCAGAATGTAAAATTGTATTAGTATTGAATTTTTTTCTAGATTTCATCTTGATTACATTTCTGTACAGTAACTTCAGTTATTTTTTACATATGTAAATCAGGTTCTTTACATATGCCATTACAAGGGTTAGCTTGGTATCACTTGTGGTCCTATGCACCGTGTGACATCTCGGAACCCATTTTTAGGGAGTTACAAACTTGGTATCATAGCACAAGATTACAAACTTGGTATCAGAGCATAAGATTCTGTGAAGT
Source organism: Capsicum annuum (assembly GCF_002878395.1). NCBI lineage: Eukaryota > Viridiplantae > Streptophyta > Magnoliopsida > Solanales > Solanaceae > Capsicum > Capsicum annuum. Next base: position 40,691,570 of record NC_061113.1, on the reverse strand, counting down.
TGTGTCTAGTAGAGTCTTGTGGAATGGTACTGATATGTCTGTACTTTTCTTCTAGAGGCTACAGGGAATTTAAGAAAAGTTTCCTTTCTTTCATACTCTAGATCGTGTTGTAGAGTTCTTCTCTTAGAAAATTCTGTTGATTCATGTGTCACTCCATAATTCGCCATCTATGTTACATTCTTGAGCTCATATGATTAGTAAGTTCTAATTCATCCTGAGATAATGCTCTCATATTTACTATTAGTAACTTCAGAAGTCATACAAGGTGCTTGAGAGGAAGTTTGTTATAATTTCCTCAAATCAAAATTTATGTCCACATCCATCTGAGTTGTTCAGTTAAGAGAGAATAAGATATGCATTCATATTCCTCATTATTCTTTTAATACAGATAGTTCTTATAAAAGGAGATAGTATGAACCTAAATTATTGAATAGAGTTTGCATTTGAGGGATATGAACCTAAATTATTGAATAGAGTTTGCATTGGAGGGATATTGTAAACTGGAGTATTATAATTCATAAGTAGTAGAACCTTATTATAGTTGGAAGTATGGATATAGAAGTATAGTGACAAGAAAAGTGGAAATGACAATTGATAGAAAGTATACAAATAAACTTATGCATGCTACAGATTTTACATTATGGTGATATGTCCTGGTGTGTTAGTTTAGTAGAAGGTAGAGAAGGAGTTATTAGTTAAGGTGAATTATTATTTGCTTGAAGTATGAAAGGAGTTATTGATGGTAATTATTGTTTTAGAAAAGTATAGATTATTAATGAAGTATTTGGTGGTTTAGTATTTTTAATTTAGGTGTATGGTGTTGGATTCAAAATCGAGAGGGCATCATGCGGAAGCTTGAAGTTTGCAAATCATAAGACGATAAATAAGATGATAAAGAAAACTGTAATAAAAACACATATTATTTGATATGATTGGCCAGGAAGCCTACATATTAAAAACTAGATCAAAAAAATTTAAAATCTATAGGAAGAAACTCCTCCTAAACAAGACTCTTAAAAGACTACATTGTGGATGCTATTGTGTTATGGTATGATAACTGGGTCTTCCATTTATAGATGTCTAAAACCATTCCTCTTAGAAAGAGGTTAGCCTAATATGAAAAAGTTCTATAGTTTTCTTTCAGGAAAAATAAAAGTAATCATGGTATTACTTTTATTTTCCTTCTTAGAAAAATAAAAGTTAAATTTAGTAAGAAAATAAGGGCGAAAACCCTAACAAATATCCCCTTTTTTGCTTGATTTTAGGGCAATATAATCTTGATCTTCCTTCTTTACACGATCTTCATATATCACTGTTGCTTATCATAATTAAAAATTTATATAGGTTAAAAATTAAAGCCCTATAAGATAAAAATAAAATCATGGGTTGTTATTATTGAAAGTAGAGCCTTGTGCATTGAAAGTGACCACAAGTTAAGAGTGGAGCTCATGCATTTAAAATAAATTCATGAGTTGAAATGAGCCCTAGCTAAAAAGTAAGCAGGGGTTGAAAGTAGGAGCCCATAAACATGGGTTGAAAATTGATTTTGGTTTTAAGGATTGATTAGCAGCAGGATTGTTGAAATTTTTTTTCCACATGTAGCTAGACAAAGATCTTCATCATCATCAAATTGATTGCAACTTTGATATCAACATGTCCTCAATCTGAACCATCAGATCTTTGAACCATAGGCTCTGATACCACTTGTTGGGTTTGAAATTCAGAAGGCATCATGCAAAAGCTTAAAGTTTGCAAATCATGAGATGATAAATAAGATGACAAAGAAAATTATAATAAAACATATATCATTTGATATGATTGGCCAAGAAGCTTACATATAAAAAACTAATCAAAAAAATTTAAAATCTATTGGGAGAAATCTCTCCCAAAATAAGACTGTTAAAAGACTACATTATGGATGTTATTGTGTTATTGTATGAGAAGTGGGTCTTCTATTCATAGATGTCTAGAATTATTCCTTTTAGAAAAAGGTTAGCCAAATATGGAAAATTTTTATATTTTTCTTTCTATAAAAATAAAATTAATTTTGGTATTACTTTTATTTTCCTTGTAAGAAAATAAAAGTTAAATTTGGTAAGAAAATCAGGGCAAAAACCCTAACATTTGGATGAGTGAATAGTAATGATGTGTAGAGGAAGGATGTTCTAATGGATTATAATAAGATAGGCCATATGCTAGTGATCAATTATTGTTGTTATGGGGTTCTAAGGACTAGTGTTTCTTGATGTATTTTTTTATAGCTTCCAAGTGAGAATAGTATGTGAGGTTAAGTTGTTAATCATGCCTAGTCCTAGACACTAAGTTTGAATAGTGGATGATCATCAGGGTAGATGTAATGGTTGCTTGGTTAGTGATGCTATTTATATGGAGGTGAACCAATAGGCTTGAAACAATGAATGCAAGAGTTTAAGTTTATCGATTTGAGATTAAGTATGATGTTCTAGGTATGATGTAGAGGTGTGCCCAAGGTGATATGAAGTTGCATTATTTTCTAAGGTTATTAAGTATCGTGTATGGTTTGTAGTACCCTTGAGTTGCTAAGTAGAATAAGTCTAGTTATACAGTGCATGGTGTTCTTAATAGCTAAGTTAAGGAGTTATGATTGATGATGTTGATCCTTTTGATATGATCTTGATTCTCGGTTTTGAAATATAAGTTTAGAGGCATGATATTGGTAGGATATGATGAAAGTAGTGGTTCGTTAAAGGTTTGGTGATATCTATGTTAAGTGTTAAAATCTAAGTTTGAGTCTTTGAAGATTGAGATAATAGAAATAAGATTTGAAGCATTAGATGGTGTGCACTCCATCTATGGGTTTACTCATGAAGATTCTATGTTAGTAAGTGTTCAAGTATTATATGATGACTATTGTGGCTATAGAAAGATACAGTTGTATCTCAGAAGGACGTATTAGAAATCGGTTATACACTTTTAGGTGTAGTCTTTTGGGTTAAGTTCAATTATTAATGTGTATTGTTATACCTCAGGCTCTATAGTAAAGTGGTTGTAGTTTAGTCAGAGTTTAGTAATGGGGTTCCACAGACATAGAATGATGGCTTAAAGCTAAGGGAGAGATGATAGGATAAGTAACCAAGTCAGATTCTCAGATTCTAGTAGTGCTGCCAGTGTGGAAGGAAGATGCCCGGCTCATTCTTATTTCAGTATTAGTACTTTAGTCATCATGATATCTACTCATACCTTATATGTCATCTCCATTATAATAGTTATGTTTATGTATATCATAGAAAATCATGTACTCTCCTAGTCCTTAGTATGAGGAGTTTCAGTTTATTCAGCAGTACGAATCATGTTCCAGGAATTTATGAACTCAAAACTCAGGTCATGAAGCTCATGACTCATGTAATCATGCTTTATAGTATGCTCAGTTTCCATAACTCATGCTACAGTCCTAATGATCAGTGAGATTCATCTTATAGCCACGTATGCCCTCAATTTAGATTTCTTTGATGAATCCATGATGTTGATCCTTTATTTTTCAGGCCTCAGTTAAGTGTCAAGTTACGTATAGTATACTTCCATACTTTAAGGTTTCACGTTCTAATCTTTCAGTGACCCTTCCTTATTTAATGATAGTGGTGATGAGTAAATGTTTTTTATTGATAAAAGATCATTAAATTCTTATTTTAGCTAAGGTTAAAAGTGTGAAGTAAGATTATGGCCAGGTCTTTGATGCATCTTGTGGTTAGTTGAAATTTCTGTGTGTATGTTCTTGGGTTAGTGCATGGGAGTTGTTGTGATAGAGGTTTGGAGAATATGAGGAGTATGCTATTAAGGGTGTTTGTTTAGACGTTCATATGTGGTTATAACAATAGGCTTGAATTTCATATTGGTGTATAGGTGGATGAATATAGTGCATGTTAGTTTCCAACCTTCCCGACCTTGGAATGTAAATCTTTAAGTGAATTCATGATCGGGATTGTCGATAGCACAACTTATGTAAGTTTTAGATTTTTCGGGTGAAGTTTAAGACCTAGTTGGATGGAAAAAACAGTGAGGCAGTGCAATATGGCCATGGCATATTGCATATCGCATTGGTAGGGAGCAATACGATGTGTCGCATATCACGTTAGTAGAGCGACACAGCAAGTTACTTATCATGTCGATAGTCCAGTTCAGTTATGGTGTTATATGTTGTACCTTGTGATTTGAGTTAGGATTGATCATGGTGAGAGGACTTAGTTCATTTTAAACATTAGTAGATGGATTTATAAACGACCATGTGAGAATAATAAGTTGAATCAATGAATATGGTATTTAAGATGAATAGTATAGTTGAGGGAGTCTTTGAGAAGCGTTGTGTAACGCCCCGATTCTGGTACCCTGGATGCTACACGGTGCTCATAATCCTAAAGGACCAAAAGCTAACCCATGATGGTACCTACTGCAATAACTGAGTAATAATACTGTATACAATAATAACAACATACCCAGTGTATTTCCACCTAGTGGGGTCTGGAAAGGGTAAAGCATACGCAAACCATACCACTACCTCAAGAGAAGTAGAGAGGCTATTTCCGATTAATAATACTATATAATGCGGAATAATGGGCTGAAATACCAAAGGTTAAAAACTGTAATACTGATAAAGAGAGATGATTAAATCTAAAATACTGAATACTATCAGAAAATCTAGTCTGAAAAGCCTCTAAAATAGTCTAAACTGTGAAGTGATTGGACATATCCGCAATTAACTCCTACTACTGAAATAGACTGAAATACTGAATGTATAAATATGTCCTCAAACTATGAGGAATCGCCACTACTGTATTAGTTGAACGTCCGAACTGCAAAGAATGCTCTGGGGACTGGGTCTAAACCTATGGTATAAATACCATAGCGCAAAAGAAAAGTATATGTCAGTACGTGTGAATGTACTGGTACGCAAAGTGAGGTAAGGCTGAATGCAAGGGTTCATATGCATGAACAATAATAACTGAATATCATGAGTATGACTGAATAAAAGTACATGCATGAATACGTGAACTGTAACTAAAATCATGATAATACTAAAATTTAAGTCTGAATATTGATTAAATGATGTAACTAATAACTGATATACTATTTATTGAGTGACTGTATCTGAAAGTCCTGATTTTGGTGGAACTAGCTGAGTTTCATACTGAGCTGGGTGATTGTATCTGATAGTCCTAAAATTTGTAGAACTATCTGAGTTCTTTATTGAAGGCTGAGACTGTGGGAGATAATCATCTAAACGATATGCCTATTTTTTTAAATAAATGTGGGGTCTAACATGTAACCGTAGTTAGGAGGGCGTCAGTATCGTACCATGGGTAAAAACACTAAAGAGATACCTTCATCTAGCAAGTACTCAAATGAAAATAGTGGGACCCTCAATTGACAGGTTAAGTCACCTTATCAACCCTCATCTAGCAGGTTTTTATGTCTCAATCTACGCTGGATACGTAGTTCTGGAATGCAAGGACTATTTCTAAGGATCACACCCTCAACTAACAGGCGAGTCCCCATCCTTGGGTTCACTCGGTGCTGAATTCTACTCCCAACTGAATAGACACTGGACTGGTTTCCTAGTTCATACTAGGTGTGACTGAGTTGTTACTAATTGTACAAATTTACTAAGCTGAACAGAGTTTACTGAGTTCCGTTAACTGATGGAATACGAATGAGTTCTGTTAACTAACTGAGTTTACTGAGGACTAAACTGAATATTGAATGAGACTGGATTGATACTAAGTTTACAGAGTTTTCCTGAGTTTTGTAAATGAATTAGAGTACTACTGATCGTTACATGACTCAGACTATTATATACCTGACACTGGCTCTAAGAACACAGCTAAATTATCGGGTATTAGATACCCTCCGGACTCGATAGCATGAAAGTAATAAGACATGACAATTCTTGAATACTTGACAATAGTCAACAACTCACAATACAATCTATGAGGCATTTCATCAATCACTTGAAAGTCATGAACTTGCACCTGATTAGGAATGCATGCTAACATATCATAATTTCATTAAACCAATCTCCTGAGCATTTCATCAAGCACATACAAGGTATAGCTTTAGCATAGAGGACATTGTGAACATGTGGGTATAGCATAAGTTCATCATTTAGACCACCAAAGGGTCATAAAAGCACCAAAATCTCAATTTAGCATTTTATCAAACACATGGTAGGTAAGATTCATACTTGGGCATAAACAACAATTCTAATACATCATGACTTCATAATTCAAGGGTTTTAATATAAGAGAATCAATATTCAACTTACATACTTTCATAATATCAAGAAATACATAAAAATTTCAACTTGGAACACATACCATAACATCAACATGATTACATTCAAACCCACAACATGGAAATGACAATTCATGTTTTTAAAAGAATTTTCTTGAACTCCAAGGGTGGAAGGGACCCTTGGATGAACACTTTACATATCTTTATTGAAGAATTTCTAGAATTTAATAGAGGAAATCTTGAGTTCTTGATTTGAAATTAAAAACCCTAAGGCTTGTTCTTTAGAGAAATTGAGAAAGAAAGAGTTTATTTGCTCTCTAGGGTATTAACCTGGTACGGTCACTTCGAGTTTTCAGTCATGTCTTTTGGTCTTAAAAATGCCCCAAAATCTTTTATGGACTTGATGAACCGAGTTTTCAAGCGGTACTTGGACATGTTCATCATTGTCTTCATTGATGAAATTCTTGTCTATTCTTGTAGTGAGAATGATCATGCATATCATCTCAGAATTGTACTTCAAACTCTCATAACTCACCAGTTGTTCGCCAAATTCAGTAAGTGCAAATTTTGGCCAAGGACAGTAAAATTCCTTAGTCATATTATTTCTGGTGATGACATTAGAGTTTATCCTCAAAAGACCTAAATAGTGAGAAACTAGTCTAGACCTATCTCTCCATTAGATATCAGAAGTTTCAGTGGTCAGGTTCCTGTGAGAAGAGTTTTCAGGAGTTGAAGACTCGACTCATCTCAACCCCAGTCTTGAATCTACAAGATGGTTTAGATGGGTATGTTGTGTATTGTGATGCATCAAGAGTGGGTTTAGGTTTTGTCCTAATGCAGAGAGGTAAGGTCATAGTCTATGCCTCTAGACAGCTTAAGCCCTATGAGAAGAATTATTTGGCCCATGATCTGGAGTTAGTAGCTGTAGTATTTTCCTTAAAGATTTGGAGACATCACTTGTATGGGGTGCATGTTGATATGTTCACATATCAAAAAAGCCTTTAGTATGTCTTTTCTCAAAAAGAATTAAACTTACGTCAGAGAAGGTGGTTAGAGTTATTGAAGAATTATGACATGAGTGTTCTCTATCATCCAGGTAAGGCCAATGTAGTGGTTGATGCTCTTAGTAGACTGTCTATGGGTAGTGCTACTCATGTTACAGACGATAAGAAGAAGTTAGTTCAGGAAGTTCATCAACTTATCTGACTAGGTGTCCACTTAATAATTTAGTAGAAGGTAGTGTATGGGTGTAGAACAGTTCTGAATCATCTCTAGTTTCTAAGGTAAAGGAAAAATAGGATAGAGATCCTAGTCTAGTAAACTTGAAAGAGTCAGTCAGAGATCAGAAAGTAGAGGTTTTCTCCCAAGGAAGAGATGGTGTGTTGCGTTGCCAGGGTTGGCTAAGTGTTCTAGGTGTAGATGACTTAAGGCAATAAATTCTTGAAGAAGTACATGGTGTGCGTTACTCAATTCATCTAGGGCCACTAAGATGTACCGCGACTTGTGGGAGATCTAATGGTGGAGTGGGATGAAGAGAGATATTGCAAAATTTGTAGTTAAGTGCTGTAAATGTCAACAAGTTATGATTGAACACCAAAACCCTAATGGGTCCATGTAGGAGTTCAGTATTCCTATATGGAAATGGGAAGAAGTAAACATGGACTTTGTGATGGGTTTTCCTCGTACTCGTCATCAACATGATTCTATATGGGTTACTATAGATAGGATGACCAAATCAGCTCATTTCTTTCCAGTTCATACCTCCTATTCAGCCGAGGACTATGCCAAACTCTATATTAGAGAGTTGGTTAAGTTATACGCTGTCCTAATGTCTATCATCTAAGATAGAGGTACTTAGTTTACCTCTTATTTCTTGAATGTTTTCTAAAAGGGTCTTGGTACCCAAGTTCATATCAGTACAGCCTTCTACCACAGACTGATGGTCAAGCAGAAAGGACCATTTAGACTCTAGAAGATATGCTAAGAGCATGTGTTGTTGATTTTAAGCGTAGTTCGGATGACCACTTTTCTTTGATTGAGTTCGCATACAATAACAGCTATCATTCCAATATTTAAATGGCTCTATTTAAAGCTCTTTACGGTAGGAGATACAGATATCTAATCGGTTGGTTCGAGGTAGGTAAGGCATAGTAGTAGGGTCTGACATAGTGTTTGATGCCTTAGAGAAGGTTCAGTTAATAAGAGAAAGGCTTAAGGCTTCCTAGAGCCAAAAGAAATCATATGAACATGTAAGGAGAAAGGATCTTGAGTTTGAGGTCGGTGATTCTGTATTCTTGAAAATCTCTCCCATGAAGGGGGTAAAGAGGCTCGACAAGAAGGGAAAGCTCAGTCCCCAATATGTCAGTCCTTATAGAATTTTCAGTCCCTTAGGAAAGATAGCTTATGAGCTTGAGTTGCCTCCAGATCTAGGTTCAGTGCACCCAGTATTCCACATCTCCTTGTTAAATAAATGCATTAGTGACCCAGCAGTCATAATTCCTCTAGAGGACGTAAATATTTAGAATGATCTTTCTTTTGAAGGGCTTCTATTCTAGATCCTCGATCATCAAATTCGTAGACTGCGGAACAAAGAAGTTCCCTTGGTCAAAGTTATTTGACGGAATCAGCCCGTTGAGGGAGATACTTAGGAATAAGAAGAAGTTATATAGACCAAGTATCCTCACGGCTTCTGTGCAACCTCATATCAAGATTAAGGTTACAGTCTTCCTTAGCTTTACACAATTTTATCATTCAGATATAATTATAAGCTTGGTATCCTATTACCATTGCATATTTAGCCATACTTTCATGAATTAGTTTATACATGTACTCATGCATTAGATATGCATGCTCAGTATAAAAATTTAGGTTATTAGTAGTTCAGTCATGTAGTCATGTAGTCATGTATTATACATGCGTATTCAGTGTGTCAGCTTTGTCTATCAGTGTTTCTCAGGTTAATCAGTCTCATTCGAGGACAAATTTTCCCAAGGAGGAGATATTGTAATACCCTATATTTACCTAGCCTAAATTAACTCTCAGTACATGAGTTATCTAATATAAAATTTTTGAAATACTCATTATTTATTTAGTTTAAAACCTACCACCACGTAGGAAATTCAATTAGCTTTCCAACGATATAAAATTCGCCTAAATCCAATAACTGAGTAAGAAGTTATGGCTATTTTACATTTCAATTGTTAAACACCGTCATTCAGGCTAGTAGCGTGTCATGGAGTATGCCAAAATGGAAATTGTCAGTTTCTAACAAGGTACCGAGATACCAGCACATCGTGCTAAAGCTTATTTTCTCATTTGTCAATTTCCAGTGTACCAACGCAATCCCACCGCATCGAGATGAACTTCCAGGTCGCATCCAAAGTGGAAACATGATACCACCGTATCGTGCCACCATGCATTTTATCAGTTGTCAATTTCCAGAGACACGGTGTGATAGCACCGCGTCACGCCAGGGGTGAAAATTGAGATTTACAGTTAATTTTGAAATTTAATTTCCAAGGGCTTTTAGGTCTTTTTCTCTCATTCCAGTTAGCCTAAACATAGGATTAAAGCCCTAAGTAGCCTATTATCTTATTATCTGCTCACTTAACTAAAGAAAGAAAGGATTCTCTCTCAATAAAACAAACCCTAGCTCCAAGAAATCAAGGTCAATCTCAAGAATTTCTCCAAGAACCTTCAAGAACAAATATTCCAAGGATATTAAGTGTTATCTCTGGGTTCCTTTCACCCATAGAGTCTACGAATCTATTTTTAAACTACAAGATTATTGAATTATGAACTTTCATATTTGAATTGAATTTAATTCATGTTCATGTTATTGTTGGGTCTTAGTCCATGATTAAATTACAACCTTTCATGCAATTAATCATTATATGTGTTGAGTTACAAGATCTTCATGATAAACCCTTCAATTTGCAAGTTGATTGATATAGCCATGATAACTATATGTGTTGATTATTGAATAACTCAAGCATGCTCCCCATGTTTTTAATAAAGTGCCTAGGAGAATGAAATAGTTCCATTATAATATGATGGCATGTATTCCCCATTCATGTATAAGTATATGCCTTACAAGTGTTTGATAAAATGTCTCTATGGATGAATTATGAACAAGTGAGCAATGTTATGTTATTCAAGATTATGCTATGCTTTACTTTTCATGCTATCGAGTTCTGTGGGCATTTAATACCCTACAATTTAGATGTTTACCTAGATCTAATGTTAGTTACAGAATAGTTTTAGTCATGTCATGATCAGTACTACTCTCAGTCAGTTACAAAATTCAGCACAACTCAATCAGTTACAAAACTCAAGAAAACTAAGTAATCTCAATGTCAGTCCAATTCAATTCAGTATAATCAGTTCAATGTCTTTCAGTTAGGAGTAGGATTCAGTACTGAGTGAACCCAAGGATGGGGGCTCAACTTCCAGTAAAGGGTGTGATCCTTAGAAGAAATCCTTTCATTCTAAAACTATGTAGCCAGTGTAGATTGAAACATCAAACCTGCAAATTAAGGGTTGATGAGGCGTTTTAACCTGCCATTTGAGGGTTCTACCATTCTCATTAGATTACCTACCAGATGATGGTATCTCTTGATTTGTATTTACCTGTGGCATGGTATTGACACCCTTCTAATTGGGGTTACATATTGGACCCCAACTCAGTTATCTTTTCTTATTTGGGGAACGTTGGTTAGATGATTACCTCCCATAGTTTGAGTCACAGTCTTCAAAATAAAACTCAGTTTTGTTCTATAGAATTAGAACTGTCAAATACAGTCAATCAATATAAGTAACTCAGTTATTAGTAACTTTAGATTATCAATTACTTAATATCAGGACTCATTACTTAGCTTCTGAAAAGCTTAGTTACAAAATATATGTATGCATTGTATTGATTGCTCAGTATTTACAGCAGTTTTGGATTATCCATGTACTCTCATGTTCAGTTATTCTATATTATTCAGTCAGTTGTTGTTCATTCATATAAACCCTTTCATTCATTTTTACCTCATCTAGCATACCAGTACATTCCACGTACTGATGCATACTCTTTCTTTATGCTATGATGTCTTATATCATAGGTTCGGATGCTCAGGTTCTTGATCGCGCATTAACAGATTCAGATTTAGCCAGCAAATCCAATTTATTAGTGAGTCCTCATCTATCGAGGATATTCTTTTATTTTATTATTTCAATAGATTCGGTATATCAGTAGATGGATTTAGTCGGAGGATTTTCCCATCAACTCCACTTTCTGACAGTTCAGTAGAGGCTTTTCAAACTAGTTTTTAGACATTGTTCAGCTTTATAGATTGTTATTTCAGTTGATACACTTATTTAGTATTTACATATTTTGAACGTTATGGCATTTTAGCCTATTTTTTGCATTTATTACAATATATTATTTAGTGCTCACCGCAGATATCAGTCATGGGTTAGCTTGCGGTTCGTCGGAGTCATAATCACTGTATAGCATCCGGGGTACAGACTTAGGGCATTACATTGTTTTACATAAGTCATTAGCTATGAGATTTTAGCTTTTAATTTACAGATACAAAGGTGAGTCCTTTTTTACTTAGCCTACATGATTTGAAAATAGACTTAACTTCAATTCTATTTAGTCCACTAGCAGAAAGAGTAAAAGTACAGCTTTAGAACTAGGTGTTATGACTCATAAGATTTATACAGTATGTTTTATCATTCATGATCATTATTTTTAGCTTTCAGTTATTCCATCCAAAGTGAGTCATTTATAGTTAGCATATATTATTTTAGAAGTTCAAATGAACATTGAGATATTTTTTTCCCTATGCATTCACCACCATATGCTGAGACATTCCAAAAGTACTGATCCACATATATGTCTATGTGCTACATTTGTAGGTACCAGTTCAGTTGTAGTCCATATATCACGATTAGACAGTTGCAGATTCCAACCAGCAGATGATTAGTCCTTCTACTTCGGGGACTTTAGTTTGATATTATTTATGTACTTTACTTTCTTACTCATATGTATTGATTAGTGGTAGTTGGAGTTTCATCCCAGCTATCTATAGTCATTATAGTAGAGGCTTCATAGGTGTCAGTTATTGTCAGTCATGTAATTTTAGTTCTGCTCTTCAGTTTCATCATAATATAAAATTTTATCAGTATTGTATTTTGTCTAGATTTCATCATGATTATATTTCCGCATAGTAACTTTAGTCATTTTATACATATGTAAATTAGCTGCTTAGCAGTATGCTAGTACAAGGTTTAGCTTGGGATAACATGTGGTCCTAAGCAGTGTGTGACATCTCGAGATGCATTTTCTAGGTGTTACACTTTCATATTAGTACAGACAGTCTACTCAGTTTTTAGTAGTTTGACCAGTATGTTTCCAGATGTTTTTAACTATATTTCAGTATTGTTTTCATCTATTAAAAACCCTATGGATTTTAAGTTAAAAATGTGCGTATGTTGTTTATCATTTTTATTCATTACTCACAGCAGGTACAAGCTCATGGGTTAGCTTGTGGTCTCACAGGACCGTACGCACTATGTGGCATCCAGGTTTGACTCTAAGGGTGTTACAAACTTGGTTTTAGAGCCTAAGGTTTTAAAGTGTCCTAGGGAGTCTAAAAGTAGCATCGATTAGAATCTTGTGCATGGGTGTGTAGCATGCCACACTTATAGGAAAGAGGCTACAAGATGTTTTAGGAAATGTTTCCCTTCTTTCAGTGTTCATATTGTGTGAATGAGTAGGAGCTCAAGTTAAACTCTCTATCTAGTTCAACTTTTCCTTCCGTTTAGATAATATGCCTCCCAGAAGGACTACCAAAAGAAGAACCTGAAACCAGCCATCACCTCCGCCCATTTAGAAAGATCCCCTAAATGAGCATGTTTCTCATGTAGAGTTTAGAGTTGTATTCACCACTCTAGCTCACACTGTAGAAGCCCAAAATGTGCAGTCAACTATTGTTTAGGCCAACCCAGTGGCCAATACTACCGCAGCCAGGATTTGGGACTTCACCTAAATAAATTCTCATTTATTTTCCAGATCTAAGTATGAAGAGGATCCATATAAATTCCTATGCATGATGCAAAAGGTAACAGATAATATGAGAGTAACTTCTAGTGAGAGTGCTAAAATCTCTGTTGACCAGTTACAAGAAGTGGATCACACTTGGTTTATGCAATGGAAAGGGGATAGGGGAATAGAGGCTGGACCTATATAGTGGGAGAAATTTGGTACTGCCTTCTTACACAAATTCCTCCCATTAGGGTTAAGGGAGGCTAAGGTGTTAGAGTTTATTAATCTGAAATAGGGAAACATGAGTATGAAAGAGTATTCCCTCAAGTTTACTCAACTGTCCAGGTATGCTCCCCATGTATTAGCTGGCAACGGGTCTAGGATGAGAAAGTTTATGTCTGGGGTATCTGATAATGTGTTCAAGGAGTATAGGACTGTGATGTTGATCAAAGAGATGGACTTGGTGAGGTTGATTGTCTATGCATATCAGATAAAGGAGGAAAATATTAAGGAGTGAGAGAGGGAGATCAAGAGGGCTAGAATAGGTAGATTTAATTTCACTCATCCGAAGTTAGAGTGTGGTAATCGTCCTTAATTCTGCCATAAATCTTCAGTCCTAGCACCTTGTTTGTCTATTGCACCAATTCCTAAATTTAGGAATAATAACAAGTATAGGGCACCAGGCTCTAAGTCTTAGGGTAGTCTGAATAGTGCTCAAACAAATTCTCTTTGCTAGAAATGTGATAAGAATCATCGGGGCATGTGTAAAGCTGGCAGTGATGTATGTTTTAGGTGTGGAAAGATAGGTCATAGAATCAAATAATGTCCACAGGCAGGTACGCAGAGTCAATAAAATCATTCCCCAGTTCAGTTCAATCACCCATCTTAGTAAGGTGCCACTTCCAGTGCCACCAGTGGGCAGCGCCTAAATAGGCTCTATGTATTTCAGTCCAGATAGAATTAGAAATGTTTTGATGTGGTTACTGGTACATTTCAAGTATTTTATTTACATGTTTATGCTTTGCTTGACCCTAGAGCTTCTCTTTCTTTTGTAACCCCTTATATAGCGGTCAACTTCGGAGTAACTCCTGAAACCTTAACAGAGCCTTTCTCAATATCTACTCTAGTGGGTAAGTTTTTTGTAGCCCGATGGGTAAATAGGAATTTCCCAATAATAGTGTCTCAAAAAGTCACATTAGTAGACCTTATAGAAAGTAGAGGTTTTCTTCCAAGGGGGAAATGGTGTGTTACATTATCAGGGTAGACTATGTCTGCCATATGTAGATGACTTAAGACAGTGGATTCTTGCTGAAGCGTATGTTGTGCAATACTTTATTCATTCAGGGGCCACTGAGATGTACCACAATTTATAGAAAATCTATTGGTGGAGTGGGATAAAGAGAGGTAATGCAGAGTTTGTACCTAAGTGCCCTACTTACCAACAGGTTAAGATTGAGCACCAAAATCCTAATGGTTCTGCGCAGAAGTTCAGTATCCCAACTTGGAAGTGGGAGGAAGTGAACATGGATACTGTGACGAGTTTGCCTCATACTTGTTCTCAGAATGATTTGATTTTTGTTATTATGGACACGATGACCAAGTAAGCCCATTTCCTACCAATCCATACATCTTATTCAGCTGAGGATTATGCCAACCTTTACCTTATAGAGTTGGTTAGGTTGCATGGTGTTATGTTGTCCATTATTTCTGATAAAGGTACTCAGTTTACCTCTCACTTTTGGAAAGTCTTCCAGAAGGGTCTGGTACTCAAGTTCACCTCAGTACAGCCTTTCACTCTTAGAAGGATAGTAAAGTAGAGAGGAGCATTCAAACCCTAGAAGTCATGTTGAGAGCGTGTGTCCTTGATTTTAAAGGTAGCTGGGATGATCACATACCTTTGATAGAGTTTGTATGTAACAATAGCTATCATTCCAGTATTCAAATGGCTCTATTTTAGGCTCTTTATAGAGGGAGATGTAGGTCTCCTATTGGCTGGTTTGAGGTAGGTGAGGTTGCGATGATAGGGCCTGAGTTAGTATTTGATGCCTTAGAGAAGGTTCAGATGATCAAGGAAAGGCTTAATATAGCCCAAAGTTGATAGAAATTCTATGCTGATGTAAGGTGGAGAGAATTGAGGTTGAGGGGTAAGACCTCGCCAAATTCTAAGCATAACTCAACCCTTTAGAGCATGATAAGAGGGTCTTATACTTGGAAATTTCTGCTAAGTATTTGTAATTAGAATTATTTTAGCCTTCATATGTTGGTGATCTCATTTGGAAACCCTTACGACCACTAAATGTCTATCTTTAGGTTGATTTAAGATCAGGGATGTCCGTAGGTATTCTCGGATGAGTTTTGGATTTTTTGAACATCGTTTGAGGCACATTTGGATGTCCAAACTAGTGGATCAATGTCAATCTCGACGTGATGTGTCGCCTATCACACTGATAAATGCTTTTCCCAGCTCCTACTGCCAAATTCTAATGAGTCGATGAGGCGCGTCAGCCATAGCATCGATCCCATTGATGCGCCACGTTGGGTTCGCATCACTAGATCCATTTTTTCAGTCATTAAAATGCCACGTCCTCAGGAGTAATTGGGTCATTTTCCCACCTTATTCAGCCCCAAAAATACAAGATTAAGTCATTACTAGGGCAAAATTCATTCGTTCTTCACAAATTGCTCTCAAGAAAAAACCCTAGGGCCTTTGATTTCAAATTCAAAACTCAAGAACTCACCATCAATCTTCATTAATTCAAGTACCCAGGTATGTGAAGTGTTCATCCAAGGGTTCCTTCCATCCTTGGAGTCCAATAAAACCTTTTTTAAATACAAGTTAATTGATTTTATAGATTTTATGTTGGATTTGAATGTAACCTTGATTTTGATGTTAAATGGGCTTTCAATTCCATAATTTATCACAAGTATCATGAAAACTAGTTAGTTGTGGATTGAATTAGGTGAACTTCATGTTGAACTCTTTCATTGCAAGTTTAATGTAGTATCCATGATAGTATTACATGTTTATTAATATGTGAAATGCCTATGTTCCCCAAGTGTTTCTCAAAATGTTTATGTGAATTGACTAGTGAAATCATGGCATGCTATTATGTGATTTCATTCATGCACAAGCCCATGTATTTCAAGTATTTAACAAAAATGTCTAAAGGAATGCTTATTGGTAAGCAAGTACTATTATGCTACTAAATTCATGCAGTGTTTTACTTTTATGTTATCGAGACCTCGGGTATTTAATACCCAAAAATCAAGTTGTTTACCTAAAGCTACAGTATTTAGAAAATAGTCTCAGTAGTGTCGAGAACAGTAGCAATCAAAAATTAGTCACGGTCTCAGTTTTGTAATCAGTTTAGAACTCAGTAATACTCAGTCAGTTAATAGACCTCAATAGTACTCCATCAGTTAGCGGAACTCAGTGAACTCAGTTTAGTTAGACACTATGATCATTAACAGTTCGGTCCAGCCTAGTATAGTTTAGAAATCTATTTAGTGTCTATTCAATTGGGAGTAGGATTCAGCATCGAGTGAACCCAAGGAAGGGGACTCACCTGCCAGCAGAGGGTGTGATCATTAGAAGCCGTCCTTGTATTCCAGAACTATATATCTAGCATAGGTGGAGACATCAACCTGCCAGTTGAGGGTTTATGAGGTGTCATACCTTCTAGTTGAGGGTACCACCATTCTTATTCAAAGCACCTGCTAGATGAGGGTGACTCAGCACTTGTCTTTACTCGTGGCACGGTACTGACTCCCTTCCAACTGAGGTTACAAGTTAGACCCCAAATCAGTTTAGAGAAGGGGCATGTCGGTTAGATGATTACCTCCCATAATTTTAGTTTCAGTCTCAGTATAGAATACAGTTCAATTCTATAGAATCAAGACTGTCAGACACAATCACTCAGCATAGTATGGAACTCAACATATTTTCATAGAATTATGACTATTAAAAATAGTCGCTCAGTTTTCAATATTGCAGTATCAATAAACTCAGATATCAATTAATCAATATTCAGAACTCAGTATCTAGTATTGACATGATCTCAGTTACCATTTATGTATTCATGCATTTATTCTCATTCAGTTATAATCATCCTACTCAGTCAGTTATTTGTTCATGTATATGAACCCATGCATATCATCCTACCTCACTTAGCATACTAGTACATTCAAAGTACTGACGCATATACTTATTTTTCCCTATGATGTCTCATATCATAGGTTCAGACGTAAGGGATCCTGACCGCACTTAGAAGCCCATCTATCAGTAGTGAACTTAGTGGTGAGTCCTCATAGTTCAAGGACAAAGTATCATATCATTTTATCATTTTAGTATTTCAATATACAATAGTCGGAGTTAGTTGGGGGCTTGTCCCATCAACTCCATACTCAAATAGTTAGAGACTTTCTGACTAGAGTATTTAGACAGATATTTCAGTATTTAGTATTTGTTTCAATTATAAATGTTATGGTGATTTTCAGCCTATCTTCCATATTTATTTCTAATATATTATCACTGCAGTGTTGTTTATTATTCAGTGCTCACAGCAGGTACCAGTCATGAGTTAGCTGGTGGTCTTTCGGGGTAACTAGAATCGTGTAGCATACAGGGTACAAACTCGGGGTGTTACATGAGGTTAGTGGCTTAGTTTATTGAAAAATATCTCCCCTGAAAGAAAGAAAGAAAGAAAGGAAAGCATAGTCCCCGGTATGTTAACCCTTATAAAACTCTGAGTTGTTTTAGAAAGGTAGTCTATACACTAGTGTTGCCTACAGACTAAGCATCAGTGAACCCAGTATTTCATATCTATTTGATAAAGAAGTATATTGGTGACCCAGCGATTGTAGTCCCCTTATAAAGTGTAGATGTTCAGAACAGCCTCTCTTAAGAAAAAGTTTCAATCGAAATTCGTGACCGTCAGAATTGCAAACGAAGAAACAAAGAAGTTTCATTGGTCAATGTTCTTTAGTGAGACCAGTCTATTGAGGAAGCCACTTGGAAAGCAAAAGCAGACATACGAACCAAGTACCCTCATCTCTTCTCCGTAAACTCAGACTCGGCCTAAGGTAACAATTTTGCTTAGATTTATTCCACTTTATACTCAGTTCCAGCTACCTATCATTTTCATATTATTCATGGATTGTGCATGGCAGTATATAACCTCAGTCTCTGAATAATTTTCAACTTAACCAATCTTATTCGAGGACGAATGTTCCTAAGAGGAAGATATTATAATACCTCGTATGCTTCTTAGTCTAATTCAGCTTATAAAGTGTATAAAAGAGGTCTAGGACCACTAAATTTGGCTAAGTGTTGAAGACTTAGTCTTATTTTTTTGGCCTCTAAAATTTGATGATTTTATTATCAAATTTCCTAGCCTCAAAAAGTTGGTTTCTACGTTAATTCATGGTCAGGGTTGTCTATAGTTTATTTCGGGTGAGTTTCTATTTTTAGAACGATATTTAAAGAATGTTTGGATGGCCAAACCAATGACCCAACACGATTAGGTCGTGTCGCGTTGGATATCGCATTGGACTCAATAATGCGGCACAACAGCCATTGCATCAGTAGGTGACGTGACATGTTGGTCATCACATCATTGTACACGTTTTCAACCTTTTAAATCCTGAGCCTAGGAGGGTATTTAAGTATTTTTCCCTCACTTTAACATGGGATTTGAGTTCCAAAATAGCTTTTTTTTCCCCTAAATTCATATTTCACTCAAATCTAAAACATTCCCTCTCTTGAACACAAACCCTAATCCTTCAAGTTCAATTCTAGAGAAACCCCCCAACCACTTCTAAGAATTAGTCAATTGAGGTATGTTAAGTATTTATCCAAGGGTCCCTTTCAACCCATGGAGTCGAAGAATCCTTTTCAAACCTTAAGTTATGAGTTCACATGATTTATATCATAATATGTTCATTTGTGTGTTGTAATCTGAGTCAAGTTATGAATATGTGAAATAAACTAATACGTATGTTGGTTGACATAAGTATCATGTTGGATCCTTTAAATTGTGAATTAAATTTTGAAGTCATGATATGTTAGCATGTTGTTCATTCCCATTTACAAGGTTATGTTTTTCAAGTGTTTGATAAAATGTCTAGATGAGTGAGAGTTGCATTGTGTCTATTTGTTATGCCTTTAAATTATGGTATGGTTCTATTGTCAATGTATCGAGTCCTGGGGGTTATAATACCCAAAATTTAGCTATTTACTTAGTTTTCAGTAGTTATAGAAGTGTTCCAGTTGTATCATGAGTAGTAATACTTAGTTAGTTAACATGGTCAATGAGAGTTCAATCAAGCTTAGCCCAGTCTAGTGATCAGTGTCATTTCAATTGGGAGCAGGATTCAGCACCGAGCGAACTCAAGGATAGGGGCATTTTAGCTAGCATAGGGTGTTACCCTTAGTAGCAGTCCCTAAGTTACAGAACTGCATAGCTAGTGTAGGTTGTTATGTCTTTATTCCATTTTAAGGTTAACATACATATATATATCTCATGAAT
Source organism: Capsicum annuum (assembly GCF_002878395.1). Taxonomy (NCBI): domain Eukaryota; kingdom Viridiplantae; phylum Streptophyta; class Magnoliopsida; order Solanales; family Solanaceae; genus Capsicum; species Capsicum annuum. The sequence continues at coordinate 40,671,743 of NC_061113.1, read as the reverse complement.
TTTCCTGCCAGATTAGGGTTGACCCAGCCTTTGTTTGTAACCTGTGTCATGGTACTAACACCCTTCCAACTGGGGTCACAGGTTGGACTCCAATCAGTTTATATTGGAGCATGTCGATTAGATGAAAACTCCCATAATTTTAGTTTCAGTACTCAGTTCAGAATTTAGTTCAATCTTTCTTGACCATAGCATATTATTTATTAGTTATTTAATTATCACATTTTTGTATCTCGATTTACAAATTACTTCAGTACTTGATTTGTGCATGGTCATGCATTCTTAATCTTTACAGCTTCATGCATCATTACTTAGAACCTCATGCTATACATTTAGTCAAATATTACTCAGGAACATGAACCCATGCATATTAGACTAACCTCATTTAGCATACTATTATATTAATAAGTACTGATCGTATACTCATTTTATTGTGCAATGATGTCTTACATCATAGGTTCATACATTCGAATTCCCAATCGTACTTAGTCTTTCCAGTTCATCAACAACAGTAGCCATTTTGAGTCCTCTTTCTTCGAGGATGAATTACCGTCTATTAAGTTATGTCAGTAGTTCAATTATTTAGTCAGTCGGAGTTAGTTGGGGGATTTTCCTATCAACTCCACAATTAGACAGTTTAGAGGATTTCAGACTAGTGCAAACAGTCTACTCAGTTTTAAGTTCTTTTATCATTATGTTTCTAGATGTTTTAAACCATATTTTAGTATTGTTTTCAGTTATTAAAAATCTTATGGTATTTCAGTCAAAAATTTGCATATGTTGTTTATCAGTTTTATTCAGTACTCTCAGGAAGTACTAGCTCAAGGGTTAGCTTATGGTCTCACGGGACCGTAAGCACCATGTGGCATCCAGGGTGTACTCCTGGGGCATTACAAAGGAACACCCTTATCGTGGAAACTAGTAAAGGTATGTGCTAAGAGCGTTTCATGCTCTTGTCGCTCCATGATAAGGTCGTGCCACGCTCTTGAGCAGGCGCTATAAGGGGGTACCACGCCTAAGGGCACGAAAATGCAGATTTCATATTTTTAGCTTGGGTCAAGGGTTTTTGGTCTTTTATAAATTTAAATGACTGTAATCACTACATAAAACTATTTTCTCATTAGTTATGAAATTTTTCACGTTCTTCCTCCTCCCCACTCTAAAGAAAAATACTAAAGCTATGGTTGAAAAGCAATATGTTTAGGGTTCAAGCTTAGGGTTTCTCTTCTTGCAATCTTTGAAGAATTTCTATTTAAAAGGCCATGTTTACCACTCCCTTTTTCAATTATATTTAAATTATGGTATTTAGTTGATATTTATACATTATAACAGTTGTCTAAAGTAGGGATTGAGGAATTTAGTTGTCGTAAACTTATATTGGTTTCTACTTGTCTTAATGGTTTTCCATATTTAAATAATGTATTGTCAATTGAAGTGTGACTTACAAAACGGGTGAATTTGCTATCTTGTTTTCATAATGGATATGGTTTTTGCATGGTAATGGTATGAACCTTAACGTATTGTATAACTTGGTTTTAAATGGGGATTTTATAGTATTTAACTCATCCTTTGAAACATTGTAAAGCATTAATGGTAAAATGTTATATATTGGACATTAAAATTGGAAATTTAAGCATAAGTGGTTTAATGAAAATGGTATAGCATAATATGAACGGCTTGCAAGTCTTGGTATGTCAATATCATTTTGGAAATGCCTTAATGTAAAACTCCATAGTTAATGGTAAGTGAAAATGTTTTAATTGGACTTAACAGGAATTGTGTAACTTTAACGAGAAGGTGTAGTTCTTGTGACCAACACTTGAAACCATATTTTCCAATGTTAGGGGTTTATGACCATTGTGCACTAGCTTTAAGCAGTTGTACTTAGTTATTATTTTGCATGGTTATGGTTTATTAGTGACTTTAGCCTAATCCTTGGTTTATGCGACTAACATGGAATAAGGACGCCTCTGGTGGGGAAAAATAGACCCATATCTCCTATGGGTAACTTAAGGTTTGGTACAAGCTACATAGTATAAGAGTAAATTTTTAAATGAGCATGTCATTGTGTTCCCTGCCCTATACTTCATGATTATTATAGATATTGATTCTGTTTATGACTGATTATTGTAAATGCATATTTTATCCCTTTTCTTGTGTTGCTTGCCAATATTCACCATACTGACCATCTACAAACACTGCATCATTTCATTATGTAGGTTCAGAGGCATTTTGTTGTGACCTTGTGTAGCATTATGTGGTTTATTACTCCATTAGACAGCTGGTAAGAATTGGTAAGCCCTCCATCCTCCGAAAGGCCTTGTTACTTTTCAGTCATTTAATAATATCCATTCTCTTGGTTTTCTTTTGGCAATATCGGGGTCATGTCCTAACTTAAAATGTGTTTCCAGGGTAGAGGCTTCTAGATACTATTAAATTGTGGTTTCTGGATTTAAATTTAACTTTCAAAATTTCTTTTTATTATCTATTGAACTCTTTCATATTATGGTTGGATTTTGTAATTTCTTAATATTATTATGTGTATGATGTAACACTAAGGGGCCACCTCATGCCTTGATTGGTTTGGGGTATCGATCACAACCAGGGTCTCCGTTTGGGTTTTGACAAACACATAAAACTCTATGATGAATTCATGATCAAAATTATAAAATTTTACTCATAAATATGAATGATACCACCTAAATTGAGATGGAGAGGGTAATAACTAGTCTTAAAGGAGAATTTGTAACACCCCACACTTTCAAACTAAAGTTGAACCATATTTCCTATGTATATAGACTCAAACCTAATGGTTTATGGTTAGTAATAAGTGTGAATAATAATGATCTAGTGTGAGAACATCTCTGGAGATGAGTATGTGTCATAAAAATCCCTAGTTCAAAATTAAGTTGAGTACTTTCTTACCTATTGAGTTTTAGTTGATTATTTTTCTAGGGTCAATTTCCAGCGACCATTACTCCTAGAATATATGGATTTATGTGGCCCATTGTATATAAATCTAAATCACTTTGAGTCCTCTTTCTAAGGAAACTGACCGTTTGTTAATTCGAGTTTTGAATCAAAAGTTATGAGTGTTTTAGTGGGACACTTTTTGAGGCCCGCATTGGGTTCGCGCCACAAACCCTAAGGTTTTCTTTGGGTCTACAATACAAATCATAAGGTTCTGATATAAGCCAAATTTTCTCTAGACCTTTTGATGAGATACATATAATGCTTGACGTTCCTGATGACTCCTTAGTGCTTTTAAAAGATGCCACATGGGTGAAGAATACAATTAAGGAAAATCAAATGACTTTGACAAGGTCTAAGGAGTACGAAACGGGTCTCGAAAGACCCTTGAAAGGGTCATGAACCCAAGGATCTTTGGATCTACTTTTGATCCGCTCTAGCATTTCAAGAGCGGGTCAAAACAACCCCTAGTGGGCATTTTCTTACATTTGGGTCACTTTTGGGCCCTAATTATGTAATACTTAGCCAAAATATACATACTTGGTAGCTAGACTTATTTTAGTTAGTTTTTATTGATTGGTAATGATGAATTCATGAACCTCCATTGGGAGTGTTTGAGAGCTTAGAAAAGAGAATGTTGATTTTTGATTAGAAACGTCGGCTGTGAGGGATATTCATTCCCCTTTGGTTCACATAAGACTTAGGTGTTATTTGGTAATCTTTAAAGGAGATTTTGGGGTTTGATACACCCTTTGATTTCCCTTTTGTTATAATATTTGTGTCTATCTTTTTATCTTTGATATCCTATTCCCCTAGCTTTACTTTTCTGCGTTTAGATTCAAGTCTTTATGGTAAGAATTGTATCATTTTGTAGCTGAGCTGAACTTGATTTCATTCTTGCGAAGTCAATCTTGGATTTGTTATCTTGAAGATTAGCAAAAAAAGAAGTGTCAAAATCGAAAATCCCAAAAAATGTTACTAGTCACATTTTTAGCCTAGGTCAAATTTTGAGTTTTTTATTTTGTATTTTTTTTTCTTGGGCTTATATTGTTAGATTTGTGTTCTCTAACACTATAGGAGTCTAGGTTTCAAATTTGAGTTTAATTGTAGTCATATTGAGTTAGTTGCCATTGTTGAAAACTTGGACTTGAAGAGAAGTCAAACGGGTTGAAAAATCTCAAAAATTTGTGAATAATTTGATCTAAATGAGGTTTGGAATGAGTTTAGAAGGTTCAAAAGTGCCTACATTCAAAATTTCAACTCATTCTGAGATCCCGAGAAAAAGTTAATGTTCTTGGTGTTCTTGGAGGAATTCAAATCTTCATCAAAAGTTGTTGTTTGATCCAAGAAGAAGAAATAAAATTGGTGAAAATTTTTTTGTCCTAAATCATCCAAGAAGATTTCAAGCATATTCCAAGTGAGGGTACATAAAAGGACCACTAGAAGGGCAAAATTGCTCATTCAAGAAAGAAGGGCTGGTGACTTGTGCTTGATCTGCCTTGTAGGTGTGCCTGGTCTTTCTTGGACATGTGGCTACATTCAAAATAGTAGGGGTAATCCCTCCAACGTCCAGGGTGTGCTATACATTCGCCCCATATGCTGAAGTATGTCCCCCAACGTTGAACAACAACACCCAAATGCAAGCGAAACCAACTAACATCCAAACAAGTTTTCAAACTCTTTCCAATACTTAAATTACTCCATTTCTCAAGGTTTGATTCTTTTGTTTAAATTTCTTGATTCGTAATCTCTTATTTTGTGTCTTAAGATACTCATCAACTAGTAATTCATCTACTAAGTTGATTGATTTGTTCTTGGGTGCCGATTGGTTTGCACAACATAAGGTTCCAAATGTGCAAAGTTGGTCTAAAAATATGATAGACCAATGGAAAAATCAAATATTTCCATATACCCTTCCCAAATCTCATAGAAAACTGACCATTTACTCCAAATCATATGAAATTGAGAGACAAAAGATTAAGAGGAGTAAGGGAGTGCAAGGTGGAAACCTAAGAGTATAAAAAGGAGAGGTTATGAGAAGTGAAATGAGGGGGTTGCCACCGAATCGAGCTAATATTGTTTTTCTTTCTTTTAGTAAGGACATGTACCAACACGAAAAGTGGAGAAGAACAAGTACTAAAAGAGAAGATTCCATTTGAAGATTTGATGAGGGCAATCATAGAAGACTCCAAAGCTTGTGGAAGACCTTCACACCAAGGAAAAGAAGAATGTTCTTAAGAATATCAAGGTAAAATGGATAAATCTTACACTTTTGTGCATGTGAATGACGATTGTGAGGCTAGTAACCCATTGAGTGTGAGTAAGTGCTTAACTATAGGTGATTCTCATGAATCTTTGCCTTTTGTAGATGATTTACTTAGTGAGAGTGTGGAAACACTAGATGATCCTAATAATGACCTTATTTACTCTTCCTGTAAGATCAATTTGAGTCTACCTATTGTTGAAGCCATGGTGTGGAATGAAAGTACATCCTCCTGTGAAAATTTTGTTGATCAACTTGTGTGTGAAACTTACCCCCCACTTGAGAATGTGTGTGATGTAATTAATGAACCTTAAGCAAGTGGTGATGTTTGAAACATTGATAAAGTGAATAGGAGTGACCCTTTGAGCATGTCATCTAGTAAAGATCTTAATGATTTTTTAGCTCATATGGATAACCATGTGTTTGAAACATCTTTGATACTTGATGGTTGTGTTTTATAGAGTGAACTTACATGTTCTACATCCTATTCATGGATAGAATTTTCTCTCTTTAAGGACAATATCTTGTTTGTAGATGATGAAATTACTCCTAGTGAATTGCCTAGTGGTATTTATAGCATTGATGATGTAGCTCATCTTGATGGCTATATCTGATATAACAATCCACTATGGTATGAAAGAATTCCTCTAAGGATGGAAATCACTTCCTTGAAGATGAGACTACTCTTAAGGGAAAGGAATGCAAAGTTCTTAAAAGGAATGATCAATTGGTTAATGATAACTTTGGTTTGCTTACATATTTAAGAAAGCGAATTAGTGATTGTTCCTATGAAAATGCTTGTGGTTGTGATCCTTTGTATGACATCCCACCCTTGTTTGATGACTATGAGGATGAATTATTTGCTTCTTGTGAAGACTTAAGTAATAATATCTTTGATGTTAGTGGTGCTATGTGTCTACTACAAGATTCCTCCCTTGAAAGAGAAATAATCAATTGTTTGGAAATTTTTTCTTCTTTTACTTTGTATGCTTCTATTGTTGAAAATACTCATAATGATGATCTTGAGTCTAATTGTGAGCACCTACGTGGGGACACCTTATTTGAAATTGACTTAAGGGATACCTTTCTCTACTTTTTGTTCGCTTTAATGATGCTTATGCTAGGATAGAAAGTATATCCTTCAGTTTGGGTGAATACTTTGTGGAAAAGGAGTGTTTTCTAGACCCATGTCTATAGCCACTCTATCCATTTGACCCAAGTGCCAAATAGGGATATGGTGATTTTGGTACACCCAACTTATTGCTTGGTATACAAGACAAGCAAAGTTTGAATGAGGATGTTGGTATCCTTCCCTATGAGGGAAAGTCTTTATCGGGGATTGAGAATCCACTTAAGAGATGAAAAATGTGTATGGAAAAGACCTCCAACAAAGATGAGGCATTTATAAATAAGGGGAGCAATGTAAAGATTAAAGAGAGTCCACCATTATGTGTTTCCATTCTTGACAAAGGTTCCACTACTTGTAGGTCAATAAGAGAGTCTTGACGAATGTTCCACTACTGTTAGGTCAAGAAGAGAGTCTTCTCTTGAAAGTACTTTGCATTAATTCCATTTATCTGACACCCTTCTTCAATACTTGAGTGGAATTGATGACCTCCTTCTCCAAGGTTGTATCATTCTTGAGAACTCGAGGGCAAATTTATCTTTATCTTTGTTTGATGTTGCTTATAAACTTACATTCTTGCTTGACACACTTGTGCTTAAATTGTGTGAGTTCCATCTTGTGGATGCCAAGTTGATTATTTGTTTATTGAAGATCCTATGGACTCTACGGACTTCTTCTAACCTTCATAGAGTTGGACAATTTGAAGTATCTTTTAGGGCTCTTGGGAGCATGCTGACCTTTGTAAATAGAGATAAACAAACTACAAAGGGCATGACCCCATTAACAGATTTTTTTCTTTCGGAATTTGTTTGAAAGTATAGAGTCATATTGTCACTACCCGAGGCTACCCCTTAGTCACAACACGGTGCTTAAGGACATAAGTGACCCCAAGATAGCCCGTGGTCTATTACCTGCTATGAGCACTGAATGAAATAAAAGTAAAATAACATATGCGAAAGATAAACCAATAAAGTACTATCAATCTGAACACGAAAATATATAAAAGACATGTATGAAGTATCTGATAAACACTGGAACTAAACTGTTAGTCTGAAACAGCTGATAATAACTGAAATACTGTCTAACCGTCTGAAACCCTCTAAGAATCATAGGAGTTGATGGGACAAACCCCCAATTATGTCCAACTAACTGAATAATAATGAAATACTAAAATGAATGAAATAACATATCATGTCCTTGATGGATATGGACTCACCACTACTGCTGTGGGAAACTGCTAAGCTGTTTATGGATGGTTAGGAAACTATGCATCCGAACCTATGTAATAAAACAAGATAGCGCAATAGAAAGGTATATGATCAGTACTTTGAAAGTACTGGTATGTGAGGTAAGGACTAACTAAAATACATGCGAAAACTGAATGTAATTACATGGACATGTAAAACTGAATATGCAAGACCAAGTATTTTAATGAACTGACATTATCTGAATAACTAGTGAAGTTTGTATAACTGACTAATTAAATGTTGAAGACTGACTCCTTGGTCTAGCAAAACTAAACTAAAATAAACTGCCAATATTGACAGAAATTGTGGGATCTATCATGTAACCAACATAAACCATTGATATTACCATGGAGTCCAACGTCTGACCCACGTTAAGGGGGGCTATTAAATCACTACCATCGGAGTAGAACCTGAACTAGAGTGATTACTAAACTAAGCAAAATTTTTGCAAAAGGGGAACTGCTCTTTGATGAGTCCCAAAATACTACGGGGGCCGCTGTTTTTGGGAAGTAGAATTTGTTGAACCCACAATTCTATCTCGGTGCTAAATCATACTTCCAACTTTATGAAACTGGTGTTATTTATGGTTTAACATAACATGGTACTGTACTGACAAAGGTCAACTTGAACTTGAACATAGTAATAAAATCATGGTCTGACTAACTTGTAATTTGAAAAGTTTGAAATAGCAAGTAAACACATAGGTATTGGTTGTTCATAACCCACCAAAACTGATTGATTAACAAAATACAATAACAACCCTTAAAACAGTAATATGAGATTATAGTTTGGGGACTCAAAATATTGGACAAATTAATACATAAGTATAATACAAGTATTTAAGCTTGGGAATGCAAAATCCTTAGGAGAATAACACTTTCTCTCCAAAAAATGAAATTCAACACCAAAATATCAAACTTGGTATTTAAAACATGATTAAGTACAACTGTTACGCTCTTTAGTCAGTTGAATCACATGATAATGTTATGCTTTCAACACATGAGGATTTGAAAATGAACCTTAACTTCAAACATGTAAATTCAACTAGAAATTATACATTCAGTCACAAAAATGAAAGGTTAACCTTTTTCAAAACCCCGCATACCTCGATTTGGATGAATTCGTGAAGAAATCTTTAACTTGGAAGCTTGAACACTTGGATTCTTGAGGGAAAGTGCTTTGATTTTTGTTATTGAGAAAGAGGAGGGTTTCTAGTGAGTAATTTTGAGAGAAATGGGTAAATAATTTAGATATGAATGTTCCCAATCATGTTATGGACGACTTGGGTTGAGGAAAAAAAACCCAATTGCCTCTTTGATCTCACTAATTAAGAAGTTGGATGCAATAGCCCAACGCGTTGTGACCCTTTCTACATAGTAGTGACTAGCACGCCACGGAGCCCATTCTAGGGGAGCTACCTCTAGGTCACGGATCCTATTTTTGGGGAGAGACTAGTGTGCCACAGGCTTATCGCAAGGGCTCTCTATCTCTGCTATCCAAACATGCCCCAAATCCCAGCTGAAAGTTTTGAAATTCTTATAAGATATTCTTTTAACATACCAAATCTTGTTTCAACACCAAAACAATGTATCAGGGTCGGGAAGGATAAAAATAAATTTCGTAAAGTTTTGAGGTCTTGAAAGTGATGAAGTCCTCGACATTTAGTGAAAATTCCAAGCCTTGGACCCCTTAAGTATGCAACTATAAGTGGAAACGAGCTTAGAATCTTACGGGGTATTACAATATCTCCCCCTTGGGACCATTTGTCCTCGAATGAGACTGATAAAGCTAAGATACTATAGAGACTAAGAGTCTATACCTAATATTGATAAGCTGAAAGAAGATCAATTAAGTGGATCTCAAATATGATACATGCTACATGGGTTGGATTTCAAGAATGCATGTTTTGACAAGAGAATAGTTGCATAGCTAAAATACAGAACGAAAAGAGTTAACCTAAAGAAAAACATTACCTCAAGATGAGTCTAAATTTATGAATTTATGGACTAATTTCTCTATAGAACTTTAACCAAGGAAACTTCCTTATTCCTTAGCGTACGAATCTGACGATCAAGGATCTCAACTGAGACTTCTTTGTAGAAAAGGCTATCCTTAATAACGACATTTTCTAAAGGAACAAGAGAAGCTGAATAACCAATGCATTTTTGTAACAATAGAAACATGAAACACTGGGTGTACAGATGCCAAATCTTCAGGCAACTCAAGCTCATAACCTACCTTCCAAAATTTACTCAAAATTTTATATTGGCCAATATAGCGGGGGATGAGCTTCCTATTCCTGCAAGGTCTCTTCACCCCTGTCATGGGTGAAATCTTCATAAACCAGGTCACCAACATCAAACTCAAGATCTTTCCTCCCCACATCTGTATAAGATTTTTGATGACTTTGGGCTATCTTCAGCCTTTCCCAAATCAACTGAACTTTCTCCATCAGCTCATAAACTGTATTTGGCCCTATCAAAGCATCATCTCATACTTCAAACCAATCAACGAGAGATCTATATCTCCTTCCATAAAGAACCTCAAATAGAGTCATCTGAATACTTGAGTGATAACTATTGTTGTAGTCAAACACAATCAAAGGTAAGTGGCCATCCCTACTACCCATAAAGTCAATAACATAGGCCCTCAATATGTCCTCTAAAGACTGAATGGTCCACTCTACATGGCCATCTATCTGAGGATGAAAAGATGTACTAAGGTGAACTTCGGTTCCAAGACCCTTCTGAAAAGCTTTCAAAAAGTAGGAGGTAAATTGAGTACCTCTATCTAAAATGATAGATAATGGAACCCCATACAACTTCACCAACTCCCTAAGATAGATTTTAGCATAATCCACAACTGAATACAAAGTATGAACAGGTAAGGAATAGGTTGAATTAGATTTTTTTTATCTATTATAACCCAAACCAAATTGCGTTGATGACGCGTACGAGGCAATCCTATCATAAAATCCATATTCACCACCTCCCACTTCAAAGTGGTGATGCTAAAATCATGAAGTGTACCACTAGGCCTTTGGTGCTCAACTTTAACCTGCTGACAACTCAATCACTTAGCCACAAACTCCGCAATAGTATTCTTCATACTACTCTATTAATAGATTTCCCACAAGTCACGGTACGTCTTTATGGCTAAAGGGTGAATAAAATACTGCACGCCATGCACTTCTGCAAGTATTCTCTGTCTTCAAAATATCAACACACGAAATGCATAACCTACCCTAATAATGAAACACACCATCTGCCCCTTGGGATTAAACCTCCACCTTCTGCTCTCTTACCGCCCTCTTAAAATTTACCAAACTAGGATCTCTGTCCTGCTATTCTTTTACTTCAGCAACTAATGAAGATTCTGAACCATTTTGAACCTAAATACTACCTTCGACCAAATTAACTAATCGCACTCCTGACCTAGAAAGGTGATGCACTTTATAAGATAACTCCTTCTTATCATCCTCAACATGGGCAACACTACCCATAGACAATCTACTGAGGGCATTTGCCACTAAATTAGCCTTACCCACATGATATAACATACTCATATCATAATTTTTCAATAATTCAAGCCAGCTTCTCTGACGAAGATTAAGGTCTTTTTGCATGAACACATACTGTAAGATCTTGTGATCCTAAACACATCAACATGAACCCTATAAAGATAATTCCTCTAAATTTTCACGAAAAAAACAACAACAGCTAACTCAAGATCATGGGTAGGATAATTCTTTATGGGGTTTAAGTTGTCTAGAGATGTAGATTATGACCTTACCTCTCTACATTAATACACAACCTAGACCATATCTAAAATCATAACAATAAACTACAAACCAACTTGTGTTATCCGGAAAAATCAAGATTGGGGAAGAAGTGAGTCGAGTTTTCAACTCCTAAAAAATCTTCTCATAGGAATCTGACCACTGAAATTTAACCTTTTTTTGGGTTAGTCTAGACATGAGAGAAGCAATAAAAGAAAAACCTTCATTCTAGACATGGGAGAAGCAATAAAAGAAAAACCTTCAACAAATCATCTGTAATAGCCAGCTAAACTTAAAAAACTCCTGATATCTGATAGAGAGACAACTCTAGGCTAGTTACTCACTACTTTGTTCTTTTGAGGATCAACTCGAAGGCCATCACCAGAATCTACATGACCAAGAAAAGATACTAATCTCAACCAGAATACATATTTGATTAACTTAGGGCACAACTGGTGATCTCTAAAGGTCTGCAACACAACTCTCAGATAGTCTAAATGATCATTCTTACTATGGTAATAGACAAAGATATCATCAATAAAGACTATGAAAAACATGTCCAAATACTACTTGAATATCATGTTCATCGAGTTCATGAAAATTGTAGGGGCATTTGTCAATCCAAAAAACATAAATAGAAATTCGAAATGATCATACAAATTTCTTAAGGTTGTCTTCAAAATGTCATATTCTTTGACTCTAATCTGATGATAGTTGGATCTGAGGTCTATCTTAGAGAAATAACTTGCACTTTAAACTTGGTCGAACAAGTCATTAATTTTGGAAAGAGGGTCCTTATTCTTGATGGCGACTTTGTTCAACTGATGGTAGTCAATACACATTCTAAGAGAACCGTCTTTCTTTAATACGAATAGAACTAGACCATCCTATGGGGAAATACTAGGCCTGATAAAACCCTTACCTAAGAGATACTCCAACTATTCCTTCGATTCCTTAAGTTTAACTGGGGCCATTCCATAAGATGGAATAGAGATAGGTTGGGTATCTGGACAGAGATCTATTCTGAAGTCAATTTCCTTTTTGGGAGAAATTCCAGGAAGATCTTTCAAAAATACATCTAGAAATTCCCATACTATTGAAACTGACTTAAGACTTTGAGTCTTAAAATTTGAGTCCTTAACTCAGGCGAGATGGTAAATACATAACTTAGATATCATATTTCTTACCTTGAGATAACAAATAAACTGACCCTTAATCCCCAAAGTACTACCCCTCTTTTCGATAACTATCTCATTAGGAAACTTAAAATAGACAAGTCTATTTCTCTAATCAATTGACACATAACATGAGTGGAGCTAATCAATACTCAAAAGGACATCCAAATCCGCCATCCCTAACTATATAAGATCAACTGAAGTAACTTTCAAAGATACTGTGGTAGGGTAATTTTGTATACCTGTCTGGCTATAATAGACTTAATCACTGGGGTAGACACTGAAAAAGGCTCTACTAACGTTTCAAGATTGACACTATGTAAGGATTCATAAAAGATGGTAAAGCTTTGAGCTCTAACAATGCATAAACATGAGGATGAAAGACTTGTACTTTACCCATAACCACATTAAGGGAACTTTCCTGATAATGCCGAGTCTAGAGAGCATTCAACCTATTTTGGTGTTGTCTATTGGTGGCACTGAAAGTGGCACCCTGCTGAGTCAGATGACCTACTGAAGCTGATAAAAGATTAGACAGGCCCTATTGGTGTGAATCGCCTCCTTTTGCTGCTACAACTTGGCACTTCTTGAACCTATGGCCTGGATTTCCACACCTAAAGCACACATTAATGCCTAACTAGAATTCACCCTGATATTTCCTACCATACTTCCTATAGATTAGGTTGGTACGACTACTGTTTACTCTACCTTAGGTCTTAGAGCTTGGTGCTCCATCCCAACTGTCCAACCTGAAAGTTGGCACAGGAGCACAATCTAAAGATGGACCTGGGGCGGAAAATTTTAGGAAGAACTGAGAACGATTACCGTCTTTCTACCTTGGATAAGAAAAGTTGAAACTACTCTTTCTGGCTCTTTTATTCTCTCTGTCTTTCTCCTTAAAATTCTCCTCCTCGATCTGCTTAGCATAAACCATAATTTGAGATAGGTCTATCTCCTTAATCAACATAGAAGTCCTACACTTCTTAACCATACTATCAGCTACACCAGATACAAACTTACTCATTTTGGACCAATTGTCAGCCACCATTGTAGGAGCATACCTCTCTAACTTAGTGAACTTGAGTGAGTACTCCTTCACACTCATACTTCCCTGCTTCAAGTTTATGAACTCCTTGACCTTATCTTCCCTCAACTCTAGTGGGAATAACTTGTCTAAGAAAACTGTCGAAAACTCCTTCCACTCCATAGGTTATGCTTCCACACCCCTGTCTTCCTTTCACTGCTCAAACCATATGTGAGCTACTATCTTTAACTGATATACATCCAACTTTGTACACTTATTTGAAGTGACACCTATGATGTTTTTCACCTTCTACACCATATACATAAGCTCATATGGATCCTCCTCAGACTTTGAGCCAGAAAACAATGGGAGATTCATCTGAGTGAAATCCTAAATCCTAATAGCAGCTATATTTGCCACTGGATTGGTTAGGTAAATAGCTTGTTGATTGTTTTAAGTAGCGACAGAATAGTCTAAATCCATGAATATAGCCCTTAACTCAGCATGAAAAACATGATCGTTCAGGAGATCTTGCTAAACCGGTGGTGGTATGAGCTGAACCTTGTTCCTTCTTCCGTTGTTTTTTCTGGTAGGGATGTCTATAAAAGGAATAAAGGATGAGTTAGAAAGAGGAATTCAATAGATCTCATTCTTTTTCGCATAGCATAAACACTGAAAGAAGGGAAGTTTTCCTAAAAATATCTCGTAGCCTCCTATCCATAAGTGTGGCACTCTTCATACCCATGCACAAGACTCTACTCAATACATCTTTAAGATAACCTAGTATACTTTAGAACCTTAGTCTCTGATACTAAGTTTTGTCATGACCCAAGGCTACCCCCTAGTCGCAACACAGTGCTTAAGGCCACAAGTAACCCCAAGCTAACCTGTGGTGTGGTACCTACTATGAGTACTAAATAAAATTTAAGTAAATAACATATGGGAAATATAAATAAATAAGGTACTATCTATCTGAATACAAAAATATAAAAATGACATGTCCAAAGTATCTGATAAACACTGGAACTAAATTGCCAGTTTGAAATAGTTGATAATAACTAAAAACTAAATGACTCTCTAACTGTCTGAAAACCTCTAAGAATCATAAGGAGTTAATAGGACAAACCCCCAATTAACTTCAACTAATTGAATCATAATGAAATAATGAATTAAATCAAATAACGTATCACATCCTTGATGGATGAGGACTCACCACTACTACGGGAAACTGCTAAGTTTTCTAAGGATGCTCGAGAAACTATGCATCTAAACCTATGTTATAAAACAACATAGCTCAAGAGAAAGGTATGCGCTCAGTACTTAGAATGTACTGGTACGTGAGGTAAGGACTAACTAAAATACATACAGAATCTGAATATAATTACATGAAATGTAAAACAGAGCATGAAAGACCAAGTATATTAATACACTAACATTATCTGAATAACAGGTGCAATTAGTATAATTGACTAAATAAATGTTAAAGAGGCTTTTTGGTCTAGCAAAACTGAACTAAAATAGACTACCAATACTGCTGAAACTGTGGGAGCTATCATATAACCGATATAAACCATGGATGTTACCATGGATTCCAACATCTAACCCATGTTGAGAAGGACTATTCAATCCTTTCCATTGAGGTGGAACCTTAACTAGTGCGGTAACTAAACTAATCCTAATTTGGGCAAATAAGGAAACATTGTTTGGCGAGTCCCTAAATCCTACTTGGGCATGTAGTTTTTGGGAATTAGGATGTTCAATAACCCACACTTCCCTCTTGATGCTAAATCCTACTCCCAACTGAATGAAATTGCTGTTATTCATGGTTCAACATAACATGGTAATGTACTAACAAGGATCAACTTAAACTTGAACATAGAAATAAAATCATAATTTGACTAACTTGTATTTTGAAAAGACTAAAATAGCAAGTAAACACATAGTTATCAAGTGTTCATAACCTACCAGCACTGAGTGATTACAAAAATACGATAACAACCCTTAAAATAGTAATATGAGATCATAGTTCAGGGGCTTTAAACATTGGACAGTTCAATACATAAGTATAATGCATGTATTCAAGCTTGGTAATGTAAATTCATTTGGAGAATAACACTTTCTCACCAAAATAACAAAATTCAAGATCGAAATATCAAACTTGTTGTTTAAAACATGAGTAAGTACAACTATTATGCTCTTTAGTCACTTGAATCACATGATAATGCTAAGCTTTCAATACATGAGGATTTTGGGAATGAAACCTAACTTAAAACATGAAAATTCAACTTGAAAACTATACATTCGGCAACAAGGATAAAAGGTTAACCATTTTAAAAACCCTGCATAACTTGATTTGGATGAATTTGTGAAGAAATCTTTAACTTGGAAGCTTGAAATCTTGGATTCTTAGGGAGAAAGGTTTTGGATTTTTGTTCTAGGGAAACAAAACGGTTTCTTGCGAGTAATTTTTAGAGAAAAGGGCAAATAATGCCCCTACGAATATCCCCAATTGTGTTATGAATAACTTGGGTTGAGGGAAAAAAACTAATTGCCCCTTTGATCTCACTAATTAAGAAGCGTCTATTTCTCCGTAGAAGTGACTACATCATCGAGGAGCCCATTCCAGGGAAGCTACCTCCATGCCGTAGATCCCATTTCAGGGGAGAGAACCACGCGCTACGGGCCTATCAAGAGGGCTCACTATCTTCACTGTCCAAACACACCCCAAATCCCATACAATTGTTTTGAAACTCTTCTGAGACATTCTTTTAACATCCCAAAGCATTTTTCAACTAAAAAAAACAATGTATCAGGGTCGGGAAGGCCAAAAGTAAATTTTGTAAAGTTTTGGGGTCTTGAAAATTACTAAGTCCTCAACGCTTAGTGAATATTCCAAGCATTGTACCCCTTAAAGAATGCAACAAAAAGCTGAAATAAGCTTACAATATTATGGGGTATTACACATATGTGCTTAAATTCTTAGTTTCCATCCTTTTGTGCATTATGTGCTATGTCATTTGAGCCAAATGACCTTGTTATTAATAATAGACCATGGAAGATGTTTTAACACTTGATTCCTTACTATACTACCTCTTTGCTTATGTTGTATCCATGTTATTCTTGGATTTATTTTATGTAAGAGGTAGGAAACTTGTTGGCTGGTCTACTTGTTTTAATGTAAATTCCATATGGGTCTTTGGACTTTAAAACCAATTGAGGCACCACTCTTGATATGTTCTCTTAAAGAGGTAAAGAAACAATTATGTCTTATCTCTCCTAAGGTAAAGGTATTTTTAATTTTTGAACTATTTGATGTGATTATTACCTTTGTAATTTCCTTATATCTTGATGAAACCCATGGCCAACCCCTTTTTCATTCTTCGATAAGTTTCTAATGCTTAAAACAAGGGATCCTTTGTTATATCTAAAGTGTATGAAACCTGTGCATGATGCTATAATTATTTGTGCTAACCCTAACCCTCATGTCATAAGGATGTTTTATTTATTTATCCTTCCTTTTATTTTCCAAGGTTTAGATTCGAGGTTGGATCCTTTTCAATAAGGGGAGGATGATACAGGCCAAATTTCCTCTAGACCTTTGAATGAGATACGTTTGATGATTGAGGTGCTTGATGACTCCTTATTTCTTTTAAAAGATTCCACATGGATGAATGTTACCATTAAGGTGGGTCAAAGGACTTTGATGAGGTTGAAGAAGTGCCAAATAGGGCTCGAAAGCCCCTTGGAAGGGTCATGCATCCATAGCACATCAGATCCATTTTTGATCCACTCTAGCATTTCAAGAGCGGGTCAAAACAGCCCCTAATGGGCCTTTTCTTACATATGGGTCACTTTTGTGCCCTAATTATGTAATACTTAGTCAAACTATAAATACTTGGTAGCTAGGATTATTTTAGTTAGCTTTTATTGATTGATAATGATGAATTTATGAACCCCACTTGGGAGCGTTTGAGAGCATGGAAAAGAGAATGTTGATCTTTGATTAGAAATGTCAATTCTAGGGGAGATTCAATCCTCTTTGTAGTCAGGTAAGAGTTAGGTCATATTTGGTAATCCTTAAGAAAGTGTTTTGGATTTGATACACCCTTTGATTAACCCTTTGAGAGGAGACTACTAGTACGTCAAGTGTGTTGATTCAAGTTTATACCTACATCTATATCCATCACATATTTGAGTCTGAGGTATGAAGTTCATTTAGTCCCTTTCAGAATCCTTCACTTGGATGTCGTGCTTAAGGATAGAGATATGTTGTTGAATGTTAGAATAGTATTTCCACCTGTGTAGTAGTGCAAGTTAAGGTGTTACAATCTATGAGTAGTAAGATAAATCCCAACATTAGTGATATGAAGCCATAAGTTTAGAAGTCAAAGTGAAGGTAAATTTTGAGTGAAAAATGTTGTTGTAGTTATGTAATCTTTTAGTAGAAGGTTATATGCCCTTATATGGTGATTGACAAATATTATAGCATGATTTGTAGATTTTATGGTATTCCATGGAGGAAGTGATTGGCTATGAATTATTTAATTCAAATATGGAAAGGGGTAATAGACTGTAAATGGAAAGGGGTAGATTTGCCATTAAGTAGTTATAAGTATAGAATAACTTGGGGAAAGCTTACTGGTGTTTATAGAATTTTGAAGGTAGTTGTAATGCATGCATGGGAAGTAGATATACTATGAAACAATGGATTATTCTAATAAGATCGCAATGGGTTATATTAAAATGTTAAGATTGACTATCCTTATTATGTGACTATACCACCATTGATCCTCTTTTCTCTAGTAATGGAAAACTAGTACAACATATGAGAAGGTGTAATGACCCTTTAGGTCATTTTCCATATTTTTGCTTATTTACACCATTAGGGATTTTCCATAGATGTCCAAAGTCATTTATTACTTGCTGAAACTAATAGTTTGATTATCAGGTAGTTTGTTGGTTTTTAAAGCCAATTTTCCAATTAAAAATCATTGTCGATTCCAAATGGCCTCCAAGAAAAAACTTTAGTAAAATAATTTTGGATGCAAATTTTGGCTACACCAATAGCTATTTAATATCTATTTTAGGACAGGTAGACCCTTGGTTTGGATCTGTAGCACCCCGCATTTCCCTAGCATAATTTAAGTCCCTATGCATGAGTATTCATATGTAAAAAAATTTAAACACTCATTATTATTTAGTTTAGAGCCTTCCATTGAGTAGGAAATTTTATTAGCTTTCCAATGATATAAAATTCACCCAAATCCGTTAACCGGGTAAGAAGTTATGGTTTAGGTTCAAGTCGTTAAATACCATCATTTTACCCATCAGCACATCGCGGAGAGAGTCAAAATAGCAATTGTCAATTTCCAGTAAGGTAACACGATTTTGGCATGTCACTCTATAGGCCAATTTGGCATTTATCATTTTCCAGTGTTAGGGCGCGATGCATCCACGTTGCGGAGAACTTCCAGGTCCCAATCAGTGAAGGACCACGATTTCCCTACGTCGTACCACAAACCAGTTTCCTAATTGTCTATTACCAGTGACACGGTGCGATAGCGCTGTATCGCGCCAGGGGCCCAGATCAGAAAATTTTTACGAAAATTTAATATTTCATCCAGGGTTAAAACTGTCTCATCCCATTATTTAATCCGCTCCGATGGAATACTTAAGCCCTAAAAATGTTTTTAAAGTTCATTCTTTATTAATTTCCCCCAAAATTCAAGAGCTTTCTCTCTAAATTACAAACCCTAGCTCTCAAGAACCAAGGGCAATCTAAAGAATTCACCCAAGCTCTTCAAGAAATTCATCCGTTAAGGTATGCTAGATGTTCATCCACGGATTCCTTTCATTCATGGAGTCCAAGCAACCCTTTTAAATTATAAAACTTTGATCTTCTCAAGATTTACTATATTTTAAATTATGATTTCATCCATGACTTCCCATGAACTGTGATTTCATACAATGTTTCAATGAGATTATTGATATTATTTGAATCCCCATGTTTTACTATTATCATTTATTGAATTAAACCATGACTTAGTGTTTTTCATGTTACTCTCATGTCAATTATGCCAGTACTTTAGTATCGTTGTTTTGAGTCCTAGTGGTATTGAATACCTGAAAACCATAGTTGTTTATTTAGTCTAGTCTTAATATATTACAGAATAACTTCATATTATATCATGACCATGATTAGAACAGTCAGTTAAACTCAGAATAGTCTAGATTTCAGTGTCATTCAGTTGGGAGTAGGACTTAGCACCGAGCGAGTATAGGGATGGCGGATTCCCCATTTGATAGCCAAAGTAATTAGTAGCACTCCCTATACTTCAGAACTATGTAGCTAGCATAGGATATGATTAGTCACCTGTCAAATTAGGCTTGACTATCTCGCAAAGTTCACCCATTAATTTAGGCTTGACACCCTTAGTCCTTTGGACATTATATTAGTTTAGTGGATCTACACAGCCAGTGGTAGTATCCGTGGCATGGTATTAACACCCTTCCAACTGGGGTTATAGGTTGGACCCTGATTCGCTCAGATTGGGGCATGTCGATTAGATGATACTTCCCACTGTATTAGATACAATCTCAGTTATAGTCCCAGTTCAGTCTTAGTTTTGTTTGACCAAGGCATACAGATATCAGTATTTTTAGTATTTTAGATTATAGATTTTACTCAATCCATGTTATATGCTTGGTCATGCATCCTCAGTGTCTACAGATTTTCATGTATTTTTCAGTATTTTCATACTATTATGCATACACAGTATTTACATATTTTACTTATCTTCAGTACCTATATATTTTATGTCCTCTACTCAATACTTCATGCTCTATATGTATATTCAGATAGTTTATTACTTCCATTCAAGAAACGTTGCATATCATCCTACCTCATTTAGCATATCAGTACATTCAAAGTACTGATCGAATACTTTTATTTTGTGCTATGATGTATCATAACATAGGTGTTGACGCTCAGTTCTCGGATCGCACCTAGATTCTCAGATTATCATCAGCATAGTAGCAGTCGTAAGTCCTCATCATCTAAGAAAAGATCACTTCATGTCTTTATTTTAGTAGTTAGTAGAGTTAGTTGGGGGCTTGTCCCATCAACTCTCAGTCAGTCAGTCTTAGAGGGTTTTCAGACACTACAGTCAGTTAGTTATTCAATTTATCAGTATTTTCTCAAATTCAGACAGTTGTTCCCTTTCAAGACTTATAATTCAGTTTTGAATCCAGCTGATAAAACCTCATGTCAATGTCAGTAATTTACCGTATTTATGATGTTATTACTCATTACTCATAGCAGGCACTTGCTCATGCGTTAGCTTGTAGTCCTTCGGGATCGTAAGCATTTTGTAATGACTATGGGTAGTCTCCAGTCATTACAAACTTAGTATCAAATCATAATGTTTTAAAGTGTCCTAAGAAGTCTAAAAGTCACGTTGAGTAGAGTCTTATATATAGGTGTGTAGAGCGCAACACTTAAGGATGAAAGGCTACAAGGCATTTAGGAAAAGTTTCCCTTCTTTCAGTGACCATGTCGCGCAAATGAGCATGAGCTCAATTTAAATTATTAATCTAATCTGTTTCCTTCTTCTATTTACAAAATATGTCTCTCAAGAAGAATGAAAGAAGAACAGGAACTTAGCCATCCCATCCAGGAAGATCCTCTAGACGAGCATGTCTCTCATGCAAAATTCAGATTTGTGTTTACTACTCTAGCAAACTTCATTGTAGCACTGAATAAATGGACAGCTATTGTTCCAGAGAATACAGTGGCCAATACTACTGCAACTAAAATTTGGGACTTCACCCAGATGAATCCTTCTTCCTTCACAGGGTCTAAGTCTGAAGGGGATCCACAGGAATTCTTAGATATGGTTCAGAAGGTAACAGATGCAATAGGGATGACATCTAGTCAGAGTGCTGAGTTGGATGTATATTAATTACAAGATGTATCCCATACTTGGTTTAAGAAGTGGAAAGTTGATAGAGGTGTTAATGCAGAGCCTATAGAATGGGAAGAATTTTCCATAGCTCTCCTAGATAGAACATTTTCATTAGAGTTGAGGGAGGCCAAGGTGCTAGAATTTATTAATTTGAGGAAAGAAAGCAAGAGTGTGAGGGAGTATTCTTTTAAGTTCACTCAGTTAGCTAGATATGCTCCTCATGTGGTGGCGGATAGCAGGTCCAAGCTGAGTAAGTTTATGTCTGGAATATCTGATAGTGTGGTAAAAAAGTGTAGGACCATAATGCTAATTAGAGAGATGGACTTCACTAGATTAATGGTCCATGCTCAACAGATAGAGAAGCACAAGATTAAGGAGAGGGAGAAGGGAAACAAGAGAGCTAGAATGAGTAATTTTAACTTTAGTCAGCCAAAGTTAGAGGGTGGTAACCATCCTCAGTTTAATCAGAAGTCTTCAGCCCCAGCACCCTCTTCAGCCAGCACCCCAGTACCCAAATTCAAAAACGATAATAGGGAAAGGGCACCAGGCTCTAAGTCTCAGGTCAGTGTTAGCAATTCTCGTACAAATCCTCTATGTTAGAAATATGGTAGACACCATCAGGGTGAGTATAGAGTGGTTGTCATTATGAGCTTCGAGTGCGGCAAGCTAGTCCATCGAATTCAGGAGTGTAGGGTAGTTGCTCAAAAAGGTAGGGATGTTTGATAACAGGGCCAGTCCCATCACTCATTGGTTTCATCCGATCGTCCAACTCAGCAGGGTGCTACTTTTAGTGCTACTAGTGGACAGCGTCCGAACCGCTTATATACTCTTCAGCCCCATCAAGATCAGGAAAATTCTCCTGACATAGTTACTGGTATGTTGTAAGTCTTTCACTTACATGTTTATGCTTTACTAGACCCTAGAACTTCTCTTTCTTTTGTAACTCCATATATAGCTATCAATTTCGGAGTTAGTCCTAAAAGTCTAGCAGAGCCCTTTTCAGTGTCTACTCCAGTAGGTGTTTCCATTGTAGCCAGGCAGGTATACAGGAACTATCCGGTAATAATATCTCAGAAAGTTACCTCAGTTGATCTTGTGAAGTTAGAGATGATAGATTTTGACATCATTCTCAGCATGGATTGGATCCACTCATGCTATGCTTCAATTGATTGTAGAAATAGAATAGTTCATTTTCAGTTTCTAAATGAACCAGTCATTGAATAGAGGGGTGGTACTACAGCTCTTAGGGGTCAGCTGATTTCATACGTTAGATCCAGAAAGATGATATCCAAGGGTTGTGTCTACCATCTTATGCGAGTCGAGGACTCTAACTCAGAAACTCTTACTTTAGAGTCAGTTTCAGTAGTAAGGGAATTTCCAACATTGTTTCTTAAAGATCTTCTTGGAGTTCCTCCCAAATACTCAGCCTATATCTATTTTGTCATACAGAATGGCTCCAAATGAACTCAAATATTTGAAAAAAAGTTAAAGGACCTCCTAGATAAGGGATTCATCAGGCCTAATATCTCCCCATAGGGCGCACCTATCCTATTCATTTGTAAGAAAGATGGTTCCCTTAGAATGTGCATTGACTACTGTCAGTTAAATAAGGTCATAGTCAAGAATAGATATCCACTTTCTAGAATTGATAACTTGTTTGGCCAACGTTAAGGTGCCAGTTACTTTTCTAAGATATATCTCAGATCAGGCTATCATTAGCTTAGAGTCAGAGAACGTGACATTCCAAAAATAATTTTTCGAACCCGATATGGTCACTTCAAATTCCTAGTCATGTTCTTTGGTCTAAAAAATTCCCCAGCAGCCTTCGTGGACTTGATGAACCGAGTGTTCAAGTAGTACTTGGACATGTTCATCATAGTCTTCATTGATGACATCCTTGTCTATTCTCGTAGTGAAAGTGATCATGTAGACCATCTCAGAATAGTGTTACAGACCCTTAGAGCCCGTTAGTTATTCGCTAAATTTAATAAGTGTGAATTCTGTCTAAGATTAATAGCTTTTCTTGGCCATATTATTTCTGGTGATGGCATTAGGGTTGATCCTCAAAAGACCAAAGTGGTGAGAAACTAGCCTAGACCCATCTCTCTATAGACATCAGGAGTTTCTTGGGTTTAGCTAGCTATTACCGTCGATTTATTGAAGGATTTTTCTTATATTTCATCCCCATGTCCAGATTGACACAGAAGAAAGTTAAGTTACAGTGGTTAGATTCTTGAGAGAAAATTTTTCAGGAGTTGAAGATTCGACTCTCCTCAGCCCCAATTCTTACTCTACCAGGTGGTTCAGATGGGTTTGTTGTGTACTATGATGTCTTTAAAGTAGGTTTGGTTTGTGTTCTCATGTAGAGAGTTAAGGTTATATCCTACATCTCCAGACATCTCAAGCCTCATGAGAAGAATTATCCGACTCATGATCTTGAGTTAGCAGTCGTAGTGTTCACCTTAAAGATTTGGAGGCATTACTTGTATGGGGTGCATGTGGATATGTTCATAGATCCCAAAAGCCTTTAGTATGTCTTTTCTCAGAAAGATTTAAATTTGTATCAGAGAAGGTGGTTAGAGTTATTAAAAGATTATGACATAAGTATTCTGTATTATCCAGGCAAGGCCAATGTAGTGGCTGATGGTCTCAATAGATTTTCTATGGGTAGTGTAGCTCATGTGGAGGATGGTAAGACGAAGTTAGATTAAGAAGTTCATCAGCTTGCCTGACTAGGTGTCCATTTAGTCGATTCAGCATAAGGTAGTGTATGGGTACAGAGTAGCTTAGAATCATCTCTAGTTTCTGAGGTGAAGGTCAAGAAGGATAGAGATCCCAGTCTAGTTAAGTTGAAGAAATCAGTCAGAGATCAGAAAGTGGAGGTTTTCTCCCAAGTAGAAGATGGTGTGTTGCGCTGTCAGGATAGATTGTGTGTGCCTGGTGTAGATGATTTGAGGCAACGAATTCTTGTAGAAACACACGGTGCGCATTATTCTATTCATCCAGGGGCCACCAACATGTACCACGACTTATGGGAGATCTATTGGTGGAATGGGATGCAGAGAGATATTCAGAGTTTGTAGCTAAGTTCTCCACATGTCAGCAAGTTAAGGTTGAGCACCAGAAAACTAGTGGGTTCAGGCAGGAGTTCAGCATTCCCATGTAGAAATTAGAACAAGTGAATATAGATTTTGTGGCAGGTTTGCCTCGTACTCATCATCAGCGTGATTCTATTTGGGTTACCGTAGATAGGATGACAAAATTAGCTCATTTCTTGCCAGTCCAAACCTTTTATTTAGGTGAGGACTTTGCCAATCTCCATCTTAAAGAGTTGGTTAGGTGGCATGGTGCTCCCTTATCTATTATCTCGGATAGAGGTACCCTGTTTACCTCTCACTTCTGGAAAGATTTCCAAAAGGGCCTTGGTACCTAAGTCCACCTCAGTATAGCCTTCTACCCTCAGATAGATGGTCAAACTGAGAGGACCATTCAGACTCTTGAGGATATGCTGAAAGCATGCGCAGTTGAATTTAAAGGTAGTTGGGATAACCACTTGCCTTTGATTGAGTTTGCATATAATAATAGCTATCATTCCAGTATTTGTATAGCTTCATTTGAGGATCTCTATGGTCGAAGATATAGACATCCAATTGGCTGGTTTAAAGTAAGTGAAACTGTAGTAGTAGGGCCAGACTTGGTGTTTGATGCCTTAGCAAAGGTTCAGAGTATTAGAGAGAGGCTTAGGTCTTCCCAGAGCTGACAGAAATCATATTCTGATGTGAGGGGAAAGGATTTCGAGTTTGAGGTCGATTATTTGGTGTACATAAAAATCTCTCCCATGAAGGGAGTGAAGAGGTTCAGCAAGAAGGGGAAACATAGTCCCTGAAATATTGGTCCCTTAAGAATTCTCAGTCTCTTCGAAAAGGTAGCTTATGAGCTTGAGTTGTCTTCAGATCTAGCCTCAATAAACCCAGTTTTTCATGTCTCATTATTGAAGAAGCATATTGGTGATCCAGCTGTAGTCGTTCGCTTTAGAAGTGTAGATATTCTGAACAATCTTTCTTATAATGAAGTTCCAGTCGAAATCCTTGATCATCAAGTTCGTAGACTAAGGAACAAGGAGGTTCCACTAGTCAAAGTCCTTTAGCGAAATAAGTCCATTGAGAGAGCCAATTGGGAAGAAGAAGCAGATATGTGAACCAAGTACCCTCATCTTTTCTCTGCGAATCCAGATTCAGTGTAAGGTATCAATCTTCAAAAGATTTCTCTCTATCATGCTTAGTTTCAGCTACACATCATGTTCATGTCAGTCATGCATTCATGAATCATCTCAGTTTTGTAGTTCATGCATCAGATATGCATGTTCAGTGTGTAAGCTCAGTCCATCAATTTCCTCACCTTAACCAGTCTCATTTGGGGATGAATGATCCCAAGGGGGAGATATTGTAACACCCTGTATTTTCCTAGCATAACTTTAGTCCATATGCATGAGTATTCATATGTAAATTTTTTGAAACACTCATTACTCTTTATTTTAGAGACATCTATTACGTAGGAAATTTGATTAGCTTTCCAACGATATAAAAATCGCCCAAATCCGTTAATCGGATACGAAGTTATGGTGCGTTTAAGTTTAAGCCATTAAATACCGTCATTTTACCCATCAGCGCATCGCGAAGAAAGTCAAAATAGCAATTATCAATTTCAAGTAAGGTATTGCAATTTTGGCGTGTCGCGCCATAGGCCAATTTGGCAATTGTCATTTTCCAGTGTTACACCGCGTCGCGAAGAACTTCCAGGTCCCAGTCAGAGAAGGACCGCGATTTCCCTACATTGCACCACAAACCAGTTTCCTAATTGTCTATTTCCAGTGACATGGCGCAATAGCACCACGTCGCGCCAAGGGCCCAGATCAGAAAATTTTTACGAAAATTTAATATTTTGTCGAGGGTTAAAACAATTTTATCCCATTATTTCAATCCGCCCAGATGGATTACTTAAGCCCTAAAAATGTTTTTAAAGTTCATTATTTATTAATTTCCCCCAAAATTCAAGAGCTCTCTCTCTCTAAATTACAAACCCTAGCTCTCAAAAAATAAGGGCAATCTCAAAAATTCACCCAAGAACTTCAAGAAATTCATCCGTTAAGGTATAAGAGATGTTCATCCATGGAGTCCATTCATCCATGGAGTCCAAGAAACCCTTTTAAATTAGAAAATTTTGATCTTTTCAAGATTTACTATGTTTTAAATTATGATTTCAACCATGACTTCCCATGAACTATGATTTCATACCATGTTGCAATAAGATTATTGATGTTATTTGATTCCCCATGTTTCAGTGTTATCATTTATTGAATTAAACCATGACTTAGTGTTTTCCCTCGTACTTTTATGTCAATTCTGCCAGTCCTTTAGTATTTCCATGATTTGACTAAACTATGAACCACAAGTGTTTGATAAAATGCCTACAAGAGTAAATGTTTTATGAAAGCCTTCATGTCATGTTCCCCAAGATTTGGTGTCATATTAATTTCATTATTTTAATCCTGGGGGTATTGAATACCCAAAACCCATAGATGTTTATTTAATCTAGTCTCAGTATATTACAGAAAAACTTTAGATTATGTCATGAGCATGATCAGAATAGTCAGTTAAATTCAGAATAGTCCAGATTTCAGTGTCATTCAGTTGGGAGTAGGACTTAGCACCGAGCGAGTGTAGGGATGGTGCTTCCCCGTCAGATAGGTAGAGTCATTAGTAGTTGTCTCTATACTCCATAACTATGTAACCAGTGTAGGATATGAGTAGTCACCCGTTAGATTAGGCTTGACTATCTCGCAGGGGTCACCCATCAGTTCAATCTTGATACCCTTAGTCCTTTGGATATTATATCAATTTAGCGGATTTTCACAGCGAGCGTTAGTACTTGTGGTATGGTATTAACACCCTTCCAACTAGGGTTATAGGTTGGACCCCGATTAGCTTAGATTGGGGCATGTCGGTTAGATGATACCTCCTACACTCTCAGATACAGTCTCAATTACAGTCCTAGTTCAGTCATTCAGTCTTAGTGTTGTTTGACCAAGGCATATAGATATCAGTATTTTCAGTATTTTAGATTACAAATTTTACTCAATCCATATTATATACTTGGTCATGCATCCTCAGTGTCTACAAATTTTCATATATTTTTAGTATTTTCAGACTTTCATGCATACACAGTATTTACATGTTTTACTTATCTTCAGTACCGATAGATTTCATGTCCTCTACTTAGTATTTCATGCTCTACATGTATATTCAGATGGTTTATTACTTCCATTAATGAACCTTGCATATTAGCCTACCTTATTTAGCATACTAGTATATTCAAAGTACCGATCGCATACTTTTCTTTTGCACTATGATGTATCATATCATAGGTGTTAATGCTCAATTCTCGAATCGCCTCTAAATTCTCAGATCATCAGTAGCACAGTAGCAGTGGTGAGTCCTCATCATCCGAGGATAGATTACTTCACTTTATGTCTTTATTTTAGTAGTTAGTAGAGTTAGTTGGGGGCTTGTCCCATCAATTCTCAATCAGTCAGTCTTAGAGGCTTTTCAGACACTACAGTTAGTTAGTTATTCAGTTTATCAGTATTTTCTCAGATTCAGAGAGTTGTTCCCTTTCTAGATTTATAATTTTGTTTTGAATCCAGTTGATAAAACCTTATGGCAATGTTAGTATTTTTCTGCATTTATGATGTTATTATTTAGTGCTCACAGTAGGTACCAGCTCATGGGTTAGCTTATAGTCCCTTAGGATCATAAGCACCATGTAAGGACTAGGGGTAGTGTCGGGTGTTTGCACACTTGGTATCAAAGCCTAAGGTTTTAAAGTGTCTTAGAAAGTCTGAAAGTCGCATCTAATAGGTCTTGTGCCTAGGTGTGTAGCGTGCCACACTTATGGATGATAGACTACAAGGTGTTTAGGAAAATTTTTCCTTCTTTCAGTGTTTATGTCGTGCGACTGAGCATGAGATCAAGTTAAACTCTCAGTCTAATCTATTTTCTCCTTCCGTTTACAAAACATGCCTTCTAAGAAGAATGGAAGAAGAACAGGAACTCATCAAGCCCCTCAGCCCATCCAGGAAGTTCCTATGGATGAGCATGTCTCTCACGCAGAATTTAGATTCGTGTTTACTACTCTAGTGAACTCTGTTACAGCATAAAATAAATGACCAACTGCTATTCCAGCCAATACTGTTGCAACTAGAATTCAGGACTTCACTCAAATGAATCCTCCTTTCTTCATGAAGTCCAAGTCTGAAGAGAATCCACAGGAATTCTTAGATATAGTTCAGAAAGTAACGGATGCTATGGGGAGACATCTAGTCAGAGGGCTTAGTTGGCTGCATATCAATTACAGGATGTAGCCCATACTTTGTTTAAGCAGTGAAAAGTTGATAAAGGTGTTGATAAAGAACCTATATAATAGGAATAGTTAGCCACAGCTTTCCTAGACATATTCTCTCCATTAGAGTTGAAGGAGGCTAAGGTGCTAGAATTTATTAATTTGAGAAAAGGCAGCATAAGTGTGAGAGAGTATTCTCTCAAGTTCACTCAGTTAGCTAGATATGCTCCTCATGTGGTGGTAGACAGCAGTTCCAAGATGAGTAAGTTTGTGACTGGCACATCTAATAGTATGGTCAAGGAGTGTAGGACCACAATGCTAATTAGAGAGATGGACTTATCTAGATTAATGGTCTAAGCATAATAGATAGAAGAGCAGAAGATTAAGGAGAGGGAGAAGGGAAACAAGAAAGCTAGAAAGGGTAATTTTAACATCAGTTAGCTAAAGTTAGAGGGTGGTAACCTTCCTCAGTTTAATCAGAAGTCTTCAGCCCTAGCACCCTCTTTAGCTAGCATCCCAGTACCTAAATTCAGAAATGATAATAGGGATAGGGCAAAAGGCTCTAAGTCTCAGGTCAGTATTAGCAGAGCTTGTACAAATCCTCTATGTCAGAAATGTGGCAGACACCATTAGGGTAACTATAGAGTGGGTGGTGGTAGGAGCTTCGGGTGCTGTAGCCAAGCCATTAGATTCGGGAGTGTCGAACAGTTACTCAGAAAGGTAGGAATGTGCACCAACAGGGCCAGTCCCATCAGTCATTAGTTCCATCCGGTCGCCCAACTCAACAGGGTGCTACTTCCAGTGCTACCAGTGGTCAGCGTCCGAACTGCTTATATGTTGTTCAGTACCGTCAAGATCACAAAAATTCTCCTGACATAGTTATTAGTACATTGAAAGTCTTTCACTTTTATGTTTATGCTTTACTATACCCTAGAGTTTCTCTTTCTTTTGTGACTTCATATATAGCTGTCAATTTCCTAGTTAGTCCAGAAACTCTAGCAGAGACCTTTTTAGTGTCTACCCCAGTAGGTGTTTCCATTGTATCTAGGCAGGTATACAGGAACTGTTCGGTCACAATATCTCAAAAATTTACCTCAGTTGATCTCGTAGAGTTAGATATGACATATTTTGACATCATTCTTGGCATGGATTGGCTCCACTCGTGCTATGTTTCAATTGATTGTAGAAATAGAATAGTTCATTTTCAGTTTCTAAATGAACCAGTCATTGAATGGAGGTGTGGTACTACAGCTCTTAGGGGTCATTTGATTTCATACCTTAGAGCAAGAATGATCATATCTAAGGGGTGTGTCTACCATCTTGTGCGAGTCAAGAACTCTAACTCAGAAACTCCTACTTTATAGTCAGTTTCAGTAGTTAGGGAATTTCCAGATGTGTTAACTGAAGATCTTCCTAGAGTTCCTCCTAAAAGGGCTATGCATTATGAAGTTGTTGCTCTGCGTTAGTCTTTGCACCGCAAAGTTGGAGGTTCTTTTTATGCTTAGCACCGTATCCCTCCCTTCTTTCATCGACGAGACTTTGTTTTAAAAGTGCTTTAAGATTATTTTGGTCCTTTTATGTCCTACAGACTGTCCAATATTTTCTTAACCCATTTTTATGCCTTAAAACTTTTGTATTCCATCAAAAGGGTCACTCTTCATTCCCAAACTAAGTTTGAAAGGTAGTGAGGTTAGATTTCAAGCTTGGAGGCTAAAAAAACTTAAGATTAGTGCACCTGGGAGGAATTTCATAGCAAGAACTTAGTGTTTTTCCTATAATTATGTGTAAGGGTTGGCTTATAATGATACCCCTTTGTGGTGAGAGTTGTGGTTATAGATTTAATGAGAGGATATGTCCGCAAGTCTAGAATTGTGACTTTGATCTAAGGGGGATATGATGGACTAAGGTAGTTCGTGAATTGTTTCATGGTAGCAAGTTTCTTGAAAGAGTCGTGATAAATCTATTTCTATTAGGCAAACTCCTACTTCAATTCAATGAGGACATTCTACTAACGTTTTATGTATTAAAGTCATGCCTATGCTAAGCTTCGGATTCTATACTGAACTTATGTCCATGTTTTGACCTCCCAACTAAAGGCAATAATGTCCCTTAGCAATCAAAGCTTATAAGTATTCAAGATCTATGTTATGATGCTCATTATCCATAAATCCATGCCTCACATCAAGCTTAGCTCTAAGAAACTATGCTTTTTATATGTCATCGATTAATTTAATGTCAGTTTTAGCCCAAAGTGATAAGGTTTATGCAAACTCATGGCCATTTTAAGTTCTTTAAATGAGGATAAATAGCTTCAAGTGTCAATCCTTGTCTAAGCCATTGATTACATGAATTTCACCTATATACTATACAACTCATGATATATGCTCATATGTTTCTCGTCGTGCCCATCCCTAAGAACTCATGATTCATATGTTTATGCCCAAACGACTCTCTATTTATGACCTAGGCATTTGATATATGAAGCACTTCGTGCCTATAGTATCGTATCTTACATCTTGGACCCCACCTTGAGTAGTGCAATAAATATAAATTATAATTGAATACTGTTACTTTCATTCATGATGCTTGCACTCTAGTCCCTTAATGACCATCCATATATTAGCATAATAGTTGTTATGGATGCATAGTAATGTCTTAGATAAGAGAGTAGATGTTTCTTATGGTGTTAAATTTTTGTGTGACTACTCGAGCTAAGGTTATAGTTAAGAGAAAAGAAGAAGATAAACTTTTGTTATATGGAATAGCTAGAAAGGGGAAATATGTGGAAAAAATCTTTGTGAGAGTGAGTAAAGTTGCTGGTTTTAATCGAGAGATCTATAAAGTCGGTGTGGTAAAGAAAGGCTTGAATATTGTGATTGATAAAAACACAAAGCAATGTGCTATGTGATTAGCACTCCTTGATTTAAGACTGGAGATTTTTTGTTATAGTGATAAGGTAAAGTAATATCCTTGCAGGGATGTAAAGTATAGGGTCTCATAGCTTAAGCAAAAACCTTTTAACTTCGGGTTAGGCTTCAACATGAAAGTACTATGAAGTGGGACTCATTTATTGTAGTTAGGTGTGTTGTGGAGAAATTATAAGTTAGAAATAATGAGATCTGTTATTTATTGTATGGAGCATTGTTGAGTAGTTCCACTAGATATAAGGTCTATCAGTCGTATCATGTAAGATGGAGGATACCTCTATTCCTATGTTCCATAAAATCTTATCTCATATTTAGTGTCAATTTAAGTCAAGACCTATGGTCACCACATAAACTTATGCCTTGTTGTGAGGATTATGATCCATAGAACTCATGTGCAAGGTCATCTCTAAGTCAATTCTCATTATCTCATGCTTTATGCTTACACGATTCACTTGGTGATATTATATAGCTCTTCTTGGGTACCTATGATTGTTATGTTGAGGGGAAATTCCTAAGGTAAGGTTACGCCCTTTATTCCATACTTCTATATCTTCAATAAGTTCCTACCCATCATTCGAGAATGAATGAGTCCAAGGGTGAGATAATGTAACACCCCACACTTTTGGGCTAAAGTTGAACTATTTTTCCTACGTATAAAGACCCAAACCCAATTGTTTATAGTTAGTAATAAGTGTGAATAATAATTCAGTAGTGTGAGAACATCTATAGAGATGAGTTTTCTTGGATCCACTTCCAGTGACCATTACTCCTAGAATATAAAGAGTTATGTGGCCCATTATATATCAAAATAAATCTCTGAGTCCTCTTTCTAATGTAACTGGTTGTTTATCAATTCGAGTTCTGAATCAAAAGTTATGAGTATTTTGGTGAGACACTACCTGAGGTCAGCATTGGGTCCGCGCCACGAACCCTAAGGTTCGTGATGGATCTGCATCGCGAACCCCCTTCCATGCACCAAGTGTTGCATTTTGATTTAGTTTAAGGGTAAAAAGGTCCTTTAACCCCTCATTACTCCCTCTAAAAAGGTCCTTTAACCCCCCCATAACTCCCTCAATCAAGCCAATAATCCTAAAATTATCCCAAGAACAACTGAAAGACCCCAAACCCTCATGGTCTTTCTCTCAATAATATCAAGGAGGTATTTTTCAATTCTTAAGCATGTAGATTTCAAAATCAAGGTTATTCTTTAATTTTTCTTTGTCAAATGGTATGTGGGACTATCCTAACTCTCATGGCGTAAGTTTAATATTTTAACAAGTTTTAAAAATGTATGTATGTATATGTAATGTGTTTTTGAAACCATTTGAAGAGTATACATCATGAACCCATGTTTAATGAAATTATGTAATTACAAGGGGAGGTTTTCCATGAACTTGAGTTATAGTCATGTGTTCATATGTTATGAGTTTCGAAAGGTGATTTAAGAGCATGATTTACGAAATTCCCCTTGTATGATGAAATTTATTATCTTAATATATTATGGGTTGTACAAATGGATGATTTAAAAGCTTGAGTTTAAATGCTTACTATCACTTATATATTTTGAAGTGGATTTGATAGCATGATGAAATTTATGATCTTAATATGTTCTGAATTGTGAAATGGGTTTGAGAGCATGAACTATGATTCCTCTTTTTTCAATCATGAGATTTATGTGTGACTAGTGTTGGGGCTATTTTAGGAATGATGATAAATCTTGAGTTTTAAATGCCTCTGTAACTATTATGCAATATTATTTTGCATATTTTCGAAGAGGTATTTCTCATGCTAAAGGCTTTTGTGTCCTAATGAAGAAATTGCATGTTATTGATGAAAGAATTGGCCACCATGTGTTAAAGACTTGAAAAGAGGGTATTTTGGCATAAGTTTTCATGTTATTTTGAATTAAAAACTCTCATATGATATGATAAAGCTTTTTGTGGTCATTTGCATGTATTTGAATGAGAAGGGCTAATGATTTGATATGATATGATATTGCTTGCAAGTCTAGGTATGATTCGATACCTATTATGGAA
This sequence comes from Capsicum annuum, assembly GCF_002878395.1. NCBI lineage: Eukaryota > Viridiplantae > Streptophyta > Magnoliopsida > Solanales > Solanaceae > Capsicum > Capsicum annuum. The sequence goes on along the minus strand of NC_061113.1, from coordinate 40,637,838 downwards.
TTTCCTTAACCTGAAAGATGTGAATATTTTTAGCATGAACCATGATTTTTAAGAGGCTAAAATTGGGCTTAAATAAAGTTAAATAGTTACTCAAAGAAAGAACGAGTTGAACAACTCATCGCTGAAAATCGTGTTTTGCCAACGCGAGATTTATGATATGTTATCCTATATGGGAGGATAATTAGGACATCTCATATGGGAGGATGCCTACGGTATACTCACATAGGGGGCATACCAGTTATGAAAACTCCAATCCTTGCTACAAACTTTGATTGGGGGCTTGGCCTCCGAGATAAGGGCGGATTTCACATAACCCGTGAAATTTTAGAAATGTAGGGTGTACCATCTTCCTCAGAACTAAAGAAAAGGATTGATTGAATGTTTTACAAGCATGAATTAAAGCTCTTCCTATTATTCCATATATATATATATATATATATATGTTCTCAAGTATGCTCTCAAGTATGTCACATGAAATATAAGTTATTTTGGATTGTTCTGCATACCAATACTTTTCAAGTATTGACCCCCATAGTATAGGTTCTGAGGCACAGTTTCGTGGTCCATCACATCTACAAAACATTTGGGATCATGACAGAGTTGGTCAGTCATCTATCTTTCGGAAGGCACTTATTCATATATTGACTTCTTTCAGTCTATGGTCCAGCGGGTGGCCTTCTATCGGCCTAGATAGCTAGTATTCAGTAGAGGCTTTGTAGACGAGATTTGGTTACTATATTGCCATAACATTATTGACATAATTTGATTTTCAGATTTTTTTAATTTTATTATATCTTCCGCACTTTGATTTATGTATGGATTAGGCTTACGATATTATGCTAAAGGGCCTCTCGGGCTGTTGTGATTTGGAATATCTGTCGCAGTCAGGGCCTTAGCTCGAGTCGTGACCGAATCATAAGGTATTAGGTTTAAATTATAACAAAGATAAAAATATTATATTTTACCCCTGCCCAAGCAAATTAGTGGGAATGTATGCTTGAACTAAATTACAAATGGCATATGAAATGCACACCTTATCTTGGATAGGGAATTTTTATAGGAAATAATGTAATTCATGAGTAACAACCACATTTCATTAATATAAGTTGCAAACGGAAAATAGTTTAACATATGACATTTAATAATTGTAACATCATTACGTTATAATTTTAAGTTTCTAAGTTGCAAAGTGTGAATAAGTCAGCAGTTCTTTTTAGTATTGACCCATTAAATTTGTTTATCAAAACAGAGTTGAGTTTATACAGAAAATTTCCCAATAATACCGTTATGGGTGACTCAAGATTAAGGCTAGTAAAGCATTTGCTTTAGACTTCCAAAATTTTAAGGCTTCAAAATTTTAATAGTAAATTTTATGATTTCAACTTCACTTGAAATAATAATGAAAATCGTGAAATATATTTCAAAAAATTATCTAAAAGAAAAGGAAAGAAGTATCTATTTTTCACCAGATATATATTAGAACTTTGAATCAAATAACTTTAACTTAATTAGTATTAATAAATAAAGTTTTAACAATAACATTTGAGTTAATGTATTGCAAACAAATGTCCAACATCTTCTTAACCAATCTATACTTTTGTTAATAATAATCATATCAATATGTTAAGTGAAAGGTTATGTGTCTTTTAACAATATTACTATCACAAAAATTAATATCTAACAGCATAAAAAGATAACTTTAAATTATTACAGTGTCATTTTTATATGTATGTGTAGATATTAAAGATCTCGTATTAAAATTTAGCTTTAGGCTATTCAGACGCTCCTGAATGCTGCCGCTATAAAAGGACGACACTGAAGAAAAGGGAAGATTAAACCTATAGTTTAAATAAGTCTCAAGATGTAAGACGGTTTTGAGTAGACTGACAGATTAAGATACTACATAAGAAAGAAATTCAAGCAACTGAGGCACTTTTTAAAACTTTTGAAGTGACAATGGCAAGCCACTACAATCAAATCAAATATAAGAAATGGAGAAGTTTGTTCAATCTTTCTTATAATTCATTCAAGCTACAAATGACCAATGCGAATAGGGAATGGACAGGCTTCACAATATTTTCATTCAAGATGTCAGCAGACAGTGAATTAGTCATTCTAAACAACTTTTACTTCCTGGATGTCAATAAAACACAACAACTAATAAAGAACTTCACCGATACGTCACTTGACACAATTAAAAATAACATAGATGCAGTGTCATTCCTATGTACGGTATACATTAAATGCAACAAAAATCATTTCATCCAAAACTTCTTAAGTAAATAGACGAGTTCCGTGTTGATCCCCTTCCAATTCCAATTGTACATGAGGCATGTTAAGGTGCTTTCGTTCAGTTTAAGTAGGGAAGTTAACAAACTCAAACAGTTAATTGTGTTTTATCTAAAAAAAAAAAAAAAGGATAGATAAATATACGTAGCCTATCCAAAAATACCAAGAAAAATTACATAGTAAGACTAAAATTACGAGCAATATTCAGATTGATCCGCTTCAAATGCATTATGCTTCTCGTTAAGATATAATGTTTATTTATAGTTTTCCTTTTTGTAGAACACTACCAAGTCTACTTTACATGAAGTTTCCGGATGCATTGCTTTTTCTTTTTTCCCTTCACAGTGGTCAACTATGTTGAACAAGTAAATTACCTTAATCTACATCTCGCCTGTGTTTGGTACGATGGAAAACGTTTTTTGGAAAATGTTTTTCTATTTTTCCTTATTTGATTGTAATAAAATGTTTGGAAAACATTTTTCACAACAACTCATTTTTCTCAATTTGAGGGAAAATGACTTCCCCAAGGAAAGTCATTTTCCAAAAAATGACAAATGTGACTTATGATCTCACCCTCACCCCCACCCCTCTTCCCCACCCCAACAATACTCATATTCATATGACTCAAAAAATTCATATTTCTCAAAACTTTACATTACTCGAAAATATTTTTCACTGTGCTTTGCTTCAATTTTTCACTGCTTGAAATAAAAAATAGTGAAGCTCGAATTTTTTTCATTTTCAATGTTCGTTGAATGTATTATTATTTTCATATGCATAGCGGAAGACTTACCTATGTTACTTTTGTTAATTGCATATTTCATTTTGTCATCGAAGTAACTTGTTTCACGAGGTTGAATAAACTTGTCGTTACATTATATTTCTATTGATTGTAGTATCTTGAGATTGTCCTGACAAAATATTAAAAAGTGTCTTCTATATTTGCTAATTAATAGTTGCTTGAATTTAGTGAGTGTAATAGTTTAGTATTCGATATTGATATTATTTGTTTTGCTTAAATTAGTTCTTACAAATTATTGAGTTGCTAGAGGCACTGATATACTAGTTAACAGTTAGTACTATTTTCTAAAAAATACTTTTTCACTCACCAATCAAACACTAGAAAATATTTTTCTAAAAAATAGTCTCTACTCACCAACCAAATACCATAAAATATTTTTCGAAAAACATTTTCCACTCACCAACCAAACATGAGAAAATAAATAGAAAATCAACTTATTTTCCGGGAAAACATTTTTCAAGAAAACATTTTCCACAGAAAATATTTTCCATCATACCAAACACACCCCTCATTTCTCAGTGTTTCCTTAATTTAATGTCTCACATAAGATGCAAATCAACAAAAAGAACCTCAATGTGTGTCAAACTATTGAAATATATTGTTTTCATCCCTCAATTTTGCTTTAAAAATTAAACTTTTTCATCAACTTTCAATAATAAAACTATCTCCGTTATCCTAATTAAATCCTTGATCCTTATTGTACCTTTTCATTATCAACTTCTTTTTCTACTTCATCATAAATCATGATATTTTCTTTTTCTAAATTAACGTAACAAATTTTTCAAAAGAACATAAACATTATTTTCTCGGCAAAAAAAGTGAGAAGTAGTACTTAAATATTTAAGTCAATGATGTTCTATAATGACGTAAAATAGCATAATGAGAAAATTAATTTTATTTATAATACTCAAAACGTTAATATTTATTTATACAAGTGAAATAACTAACAATAATAACTATATAAATGTGTTTTGATGCAGAAAAATAAAATAATAATTAAATTAAGGTAATATTTTAAATATTATATTTATTTAGATTTTAAATTATTTAAACTATAATATATACTATTTCATTAATGACAATCAAAAACTTTTTTATTTATATAGACAACAAAGAATACCCCATTATTTCATATTAATTGACCATCATACTAAAAACACAGGTGGAGACAGGAATTGATGCTTGGGGGCTTTTTGAAATTTAGAACGGAATAACAACCTCAAGGTAGTATAACCACCAAACTAACTAACGTGTATCGATATTTAATATATTTAAAAAGCAACGATCATTAAATAGTACGTAAATATATTAAATATTATCATTACAACTACACTCTACACCTTGTTATTTTTGAAGTGGTCGATGATCGAATCATTAGATACATTTCAAATAATTCATCCTCTTTTCAACAAAACTAAACAAATTATATGAACGTCGTCACCAATTTTACAACCCAAGCCAGTTTTAATAAACTACGGAGAGGAATAGTCAGTAATCTTGTTTCTATCTGTTTTTCTTTATCAACTCATAAAGAGATTGCAAATCAATATATATATATATATATATATATATATATGGAGGAGGTGATGTGGCACCTTTCTATGATCTCCATTGCTATTTATCTTTTTTGTGGTTTTTTTGCCATTTTCTATATTTAAATATTAAAATTTCATCTTAACATTATACACAACATTAAAGACAGCAGTGGCGGAGCAAGAATTTTCAGTAAAAGGGTTCAGAATTAAATATACGGACAAGTCGAAGGGGTTCAACATCTTCTATTATACATAAAAATATTTTTGACCATATAAAAAATAGTATAATTTTCCGACAAAGGGGGTTTGGATGAACCCCCTCAACTCAATGTTGCTCCGACACTGAAAGACAGTCATATTAAATTCCTTTCATCATCAATGCTATTAAACTTTTCTCATTTATGTGCAATGTAAAAAAGAAAAAAATTAAAAATCACTCCTTAAACTCTCTTAATCATGTTAAATATCCAAGAAAAAAATAAAAATTATTTGTGAAAACTCAAAAGTCCTCCAAGCGGGCTCTTAATATTGACTACTCAATATTCTCTAATTTTTTGTCCTAATTATTACTGCCTATTCATGTTGTACATTTAATTTCATTTAAAAGCTCTTAATTAATCTTTAAGAGGATGGTTCATTTCATTTTCCACGTAAAGCCTTTATATATCCAGATAATTAGATCTTACACCAAGTAAAGCCATAATTAGATTTTACACCAACTCCTCTTTGTTTTAATTTTATTTTTGCCATAAAAATGTCCCATGAGTGCAGTAGTCAATTTCTGTTACGAGTTTCAGTTATATATCAGAATTTACTTTCAATTGTATTTTTTCTTCTATTTTAATAATGTCTTTTCATTTTTTAATTTCTTCCATTCTCATTTGTGAATATACTTTTTTGTGTGTGGTAATCAATGTATTTTGTCGTCATTATAGAAATGATGGTCAATTTTGTTTTACATGTATCACATAGATTAAGAAATGTAGCTCTAAATTGTGGTGAATGAAGTTATCATGCAGAGAGAATTTTGTGAAGAGTATATTGGAGGTGGTGAAGTTCTTTTTCCTGCTTATAGTTTAGCAAAATCTTATTGTTATTTTGGCATTCTAAACTTTTGTTCAATAAATTAAAAAAATGTTAAGTATTCTATAATCTATATTTATATCTATATATTATTAATAGGAGAGAATAAAGTCTCCACATTAAGCCAATTGGCATCTCATGAATAACTCATTTGGCAACTTAGTAAAATACAAATAATTATGTTTGGTATTAGTTATTATAATTAAATTTTAAAGCTAAATGTCAAAAAAGTAATAGAAAAAAATTAGGACATTTTTTAAAGTAGAGGGGAAAAAACCTCTTCTTAAGTCAAATGGCATATGTGCAATCGGCCGATTGGTCAATCTTCAAAACCCCCTAAAACGAAAAAATTAAACCTCCTTAATATATTTATAAGTTTTAATTTATCCCACAATTACAATAATTATGCATTATGGACATTTTTTTTTCTTAACTGCATAATCCAAAAGTCAATACAGATTAAATAACATATTAACTGTAGGAGAAAAAACGTCCTTCTAAATCATTTCACCTCTGATAAATAGCTTTCTTCCCCATCACATATATCTGATAGAATGAAAGTTTGTCATCTTTGCCGCCTTCTTTCTCATGGAAACACCAACTGTCAGACATTCTCAAAGTCACTACCAAAGGGGCATCATTGAAGCATTTCTGCAATTTTTACTATTGAAGGTTGAAGTTTACTACATTGATCCAATTCTTCTACATATAAATATTTGTACAGTTGAAACTACCAAGAAAAATAAGGGAAAACATTATGTTTGCATTCAACAAATGAGAGTAGGGCAATAAACAAATGCAAGTCAAGGTTTTTGCTAGGGAAGAGTTGAGTGTAACTATCCGAATATTTAATGAATTATGTAAAATTTATGACTTAATGTGATTTGATTATTTTTTCTCTTTCTGTAGTTGTATTGTAGTATTTTTGGGGTGTGAGAGTGTTTGTCACGATTTTCGATGCATTTTGGTGCCTTTTGTGCAATATTATGATTTTTGGTGGCTCAGAGCCTTATTTTATACTTATGTGAATATCTTTTGATCAGTGTGAATGATGCAAAACAGTCTACATCAGCAAATTCAGAACGTCGATTTTATGGTGGTAACATGTTTATCGTGATTTTACGGCTTTTAAGAATAGGTATTGTATATATTTCACAATGGGTTTTAAAAGTATTGAAGAGCATGCATTGGGGCCCTCGTTTTATGATGAAATCTTGTTTAAACTATGGGGGTAGGGGTCCCTAAACTGGAATTTTGTTCATGTGTGTGAATGTTATGAGTTGATAAGTCATATGAGAGCATGATTTATGAAATTCTCTCTTTTGTTATAAATTCATTGTCTTAACGTGTTGTGGTTGTTTATACGAATTGTTAAAAGCTTGAATTTAAATGTTTCACTATCAATTATGAATTCGCATTGCATTATAACCCAATGAGAGGGTGTTTATTAAGTTATAAATGCTTTTGTGTCCTAATGGAGAAATTGCATGTGTTTAATAAAAAGATGACTGTCCTATGTTAAGGTGCTAAAAAGGGAGTATTTTGCATGAGTTTTATATGTTTTGAATTAAGAACTCTTTTATATTGATTATATATTTTGGTGGTCCAATAACATGTTTTTGGAAGAAAAGACTAAGATATCATATGATATGACTTATATGACATGCAAGTCTTGGTATAGTGATACCAAATAAGACAGATGCCATGACAGATTCAGAACAGAACAGACTACAAGTTTTTTAGATTTTTAATCATGATTTCAGAAGATACATTCTGTAAAAGACTAAAAATGGGCTCTAAGAGAGTTAGATGGTTATCCGAAGAAGGTACGAGTTTAAATAACTCATTGCCTAAAATCATGTCTTGCCAACACGGGTTTTATTTTGCCCTGAAAGAGGGAATTATATGCCGGCGACGACTCTGTGGCGTATCAGAATCAGAAACTCTAGCCCTTGCAGTAAACCTAGGTTGGGGGTTTGGCCGGCGAGTTATGTGGATCCCATATAGCTCATGGGATAATAGACTTATATGGTGTACTATCTAGCTCAAAAGTAAAAAAAAAAAGTTGAGTCATGATTTACAGAAATATGTTCAAGCTCATCGAGTATGCCCCTGTATTTCACATATATTATGATAAATTATTTTCATAATGCTCTCCCTTATTTTACATTGATTGTTCTACATACCAGTACTTTCGAGTATTGATGTAATGACCCTGCAAATTTATTTTATAAATTTGTTTTGTTTTAAGCCACCTCATAATTTTTAGTCATTATTTTATAGTTTTGAGTTATTTTAGACTATTAATTAAATTAGTGGGTAATTAGAATAAATTCACAAACTCATAAACTACCCTATAACACATCGTGCACTAAGTTAATTAACCCCCCCCCCCCCCCCCGAGATCACAATAACACAGTTGGCTACAATACAATTTAAACCAATAAGTCTTGAAGGGGATCTCTTTCTCATATTAACTCGAGGTTAGTGTATGGCGTTTATTCCGTGGCTTAGGTTTTGCGCTTGCAGTTTTATAATCATATTGTGGGTTTTGATTGGTGAGGGTAAAGTGGTAGCGTAAGGGTTGGCAGTGACCAAAAATTTGTTAAACTTTGGTACTTTTGCAAGCCAATCATGGCGTAGTAATTATTCAGATGGTTGACACTAATTGCAGATGATTAAGGTTAATTATATGCATAGAATGAATAATATTTCTCCCACATAATATGACCAGCAGTAACGCTAAGTAATTAATTGTTTCGTGCTTTAGTTTTAGATATTTAATTAAAGATTGACTAATGGTTAAGTTTTTAATCATTGTTAGGAATTGAAAAATAAGTTAGGCAGTATGTTAGTATATGTTTTCGTCTCTCATCATTGTTAAGAATTGAAAAATAAATTATGCAGTATGTTAGGATATGTTTTCATCTCTGTTGAAGGTGCTAAAGAAACACAAAGGCTTTTGTATAAATTAATCACTGTTTCTGAGAATTCTTATAAACTTATATATAAATTAGTTTAAAAATTTGCTTGTATGTTTTGGACTACTAAATTCACTTTGTATGTAATGATTTGGCAGGATATTGTTCTTTTAACTTTAACTACAACTTTAAAATTATTATATAATTATCTATCAATTAAGGTTCAATTTTGGAGTTTTAGGGCGATTCTTTGACTTGACTTTTTTTTCGAAAGTATAAATTATTACTCCCTCCGTTTCAAAAAGAATGACCTGCTTTGACTTGACACAAAGTTTAAGAAAATAAAGATGACTTTTGAATCTTGTGGCCTTAAATTAAAGTTGTGTCAAATGTACCAAAATGCCCTTTAATCTTGAGGTCCTAAACATACCATGTGGAAAGTTGAAATTAAAGTATTGCCAAAAAAGGAAAGGGGTCATTCTTTTTTAAACGAACTAAAAAGAAAAATAGGTCATTCTTTTTTAAACGGAGGGAGTATAGTAATATGGATGGTACTAGATTTTTATTCTTACAAAAAATATATATTTGAACATATTTTGACCATTCAGAAGTCTTGTGTAAGGGCAAGTTTGTCAATTGACGCTTGACTTCGGGTTAAGGCAAGTTAAGACTTTTTCTTAGACTCTTTTTCAAAATGCTTATTTGAATATTTGTTAGTTATGTGTAATGAGAGTAATGAAAATTGACGGTCCCATATAGGTGATTGTGACTAGCATCTATGCGGGTACCAGTGTTGTTTAAGGTGATAAAAATAAGTTAATTGTATGTTTGAACTGTTTGAGAACACTCTTACTTAATAAGTTGAGTTGATTTTGAAATTGATGTCTGATCTGACTTGAGATACGAAATGTTTTTCTTGACTTTATTGTTGATTTGAGATCGGAGTTGCACACCTGCACATCATGCATTGCATTTCATATCGGATCGGAGTGCACGCCTGCACAGTATTATATATATATTTATTGGGATTGAAGTGCATGCCTTCACAATATTATATATATTTATTGGGATCCGAGTGCACGCCTGCACAGTATTATATATATTTATTGGGATCGGAGTGCACACCTGCACTATATTATATATATTTATTAGGATCGGAGTGCACGCTTGCACAGTATTATATATATTTATTGGAATCAGAGTGCACGCCTGCACAGTATATATATTGGGATCAGAGTGCACGCCTGCACAGTATATATATTGGGAACAGAGTGCATGCCTACGCAGTATATTTATTGAGATTGGAGTGCACGCCTGTAGAGTATATGCAGTTGTGTTTCATTACATAGCATTGCATTGATTCATTTGGTTCAAATTGGTTGAAGTATATTTGTTGGCCTTGTACTTATTGTGTATGTGTTATTTGTTTCACTGGATTGAGAAATTCTTGGATTATGGTATGTTATCCTTATGACTGTTAAACTTGACTATTCAGTTAAATTAAAGTGGTCTTCCTGAGCGCAGGTTATGTGGTTGTGTTTAGATGATTTATGTGGTGTCACTCGTCACCACTTTGAATTAGGGTCGGTCGATGATGCTTGCTTAGTACATGTGATTCTGTACTCACTCTTGCTTTTTCTGCACCCTACATGCAAGTACAGATCCGACGACCTCTAGATATTGATCCTTGTGGTTCCTTCTTTGCTAGCATCATCGAAGATTCGAGGTAGCTGCTACTGGCTTTAGAGACTATTGAAATTTCCTTCAGCCTAATTCTTATGCATTTTTTGCAATTTGAAAGACTCAAACTTTCTTTTGGTTCCGCATTTAGTGGATTGTATTAGTGACTTCCAAATCTGGGATTATGGATTATTTGATTTTACTAGCCTGTTAATCTATTTATGAGATTATTCGGGATTGATTACATTCTTATTTTCTGTTGCTTCTATGAGTTTGAAATGTTGTTCTCGGAATTATGTATTTAGCTTACCTATCATGAAGGATGGAATAGGTGCCATCACGGTCCCAAATCTGGGTCGTGACAGAGGGTATCAGAGCCCCAGGTTTATTGGTCTCACATATACAAGCCGAGTCTAGTAAAGTCTCGTGGATCGGGGTGGAGACGTCCGTTACTTATCTTCGAGAGGCTATAGGACTTTAAGAAACATTCATTTTATTCTCTCTTATAGTCAAATTTTGATCTTTTAACTTTAAATACTAAAATTCTTATCTTATTCTCTCACAGATGGTGAGGACTCATGCACCTCAAGATCGCGGTCAGGATCCTCCACTAGCCCCCGATTCGATTGCTCGAGAGGGGATACCTGGATGGGGTAGGAGATACGGTAGGGGCATAGGTCATGGTATAGAGAGAGCTCAAGGAGCCGCTTAGATTCCTGGTAGGGCAGGGTCTCTTGAGGCTGAGTTCGAGGCAGGTGATAATGGTGTTCGAGTTCCAGCTGATGACATGGGCCCAAGTCAGGCACCACCAAGGTTTACTACTGCATCGCATCTTTAAAATACCTTGGATAAAATGTTGGGTGTTTTGGAGACTATAGTTTAGAGAGGCGGATCACTTAGTACTCCGCAGGGTTCACATGTTAGAGTAAGGTCATAGACCCCAGATTAATAGCCTATTCCGATCCATCAAGGTCCAGTAGTTCAGCCAGCATCGAGGCATGATGGTATGCCGTTACCAGGGTTTGGAGCTACCGGTGGAGGTATGACAGTTATGTCTGATGGAGAGCAACAGCGGTTTTGAAAGGTTTAGGAAAATGGAACCATCACAGTTTAAGGGTGATCTACGTGAAGATGCCAATGAGTTTTTGGTCAATTTCCATAAGAGACTTCAGAGTATGGGATTGGTTGACTCTCACGGGGTTACTTATACTTCCTTACAGGTGTGTGGTCCTGCAGCAATGGTGGCGCTCTTATGTTGACACCAGGCCAGTAGGTTCTACACCAATGACTTGGGCTATATTTGCACAGGCCTTCCTTGATAGATTCATTCCTCATAGCCTCAGGAAGGAGCGTAGGCATCAGTTTGAGAATTTAACATAAGAGGGCATTTCTGTGGCTGAGTATGAGAGACTATTTTATGCCTTAGCCCGTTATGCTATGGTTATCTTACCAGATGAGGCCGAGATGATCACGAGGTTTATGACAGGTTTAACACTTAGGATCAGAGAGGCCGTGTTTGCTGTAGCCCAATCTAGGGCTTCTCTTCATAAGTTGGTAGAATCAATAAAGGAGTTTGAGTTGATGCATCATAAGGCATATGGGAATTTAAGAGACAAAAGGTCCCGCACTGCAGGTCGATTCAGTGGTACCTCATATGGGGGTAGGGGTTCTTTCAGAAGAGATTTTCACCCTTAGCATGATCGGCCAGTTCAGGCAGAAATGCAGATAGCAGAGAGTAGATATTTAGGTTGAAGTTTTTATTGTTCGGGACAGGCTTCACAGGGTTCATATCAGCGGTTTTTAGGCCGTGGTGGTCATACCAGATATTCAGGTCCTTCTCGATAATTGATGGCTCCTAAGTCTTGTTATAAGTGTGGTAGTCAGAATTATCTTCGAAGAGAATGTCTAGCATACAAGCAGAGGTATCCAAAGCAGAGTTATCAGACTCCATTAGAGCAGCAGCACCCCTAGTTAGGGATAGAGACAGATCTCAAAGAGGTAGAGGTGCACTACCAGATAGTAGGATAAGTAGTAAAAGAGTGACTCAGCCAATAGATAATAGAGCTCAGTGTTATGCCTTTCAAGGGGAGCCCGAGGCAGAGTCTTCTGATGCAATCATTACAGGTGTCATCTTTGTTTGTCGTCGACCTGCTTCGGTATTATTTGATCTTGGTTCTACTTTCTCCTATGTGTCTGCATACTTTGCTTCCAGCTCTGATATGAGTTATGATTTTATGGATGTACCTATTCTTGTTTCTACTCCAGTAAGGGATACCTTAGTGGTGGATTGGTATACCGATCCTGCATTATTTTTATTTTGGGGCGTGATACTTGGGAAGATTTGATTATCATGGATATGGTTGAATTTGATGTAATTTTAGGCACGAATTGGCTTTCTCCTTATCATGCTATCTTGGACTGTCATGCCAAGATAGTTACTTTAGCCATGCCTGATCTCCCTAGATTAGAGTAGAGCAGTGTTTGGAGTTTGTATCCTAAGAAGGTGATTTCATTCATTCAGGCTCAGCGATTAGTTAAGAAGGGTTATCTATCATATTTGGCTTATGTTCGTGATATTGGTACTGAGGCACCTTCTTTAGAGTTAGTGGATGTGGTTAGAGAGTTCATAGATATATTTCCTACTGATCTTCTAGGTGTTCCCCCAGATAGAGATATTAATTTTGGTATTGATTTGGAGTCAGGAACTAAGCCAATTTCTATTTCTCCGTATAGGACGGCACCAGCTGAGATAAAAGAATTGAAAGATCAGCTTCAAGATTTGTTAAGTAAGGGTTTTATTCCACCAAGCGTATCACCTTGGGGTGCTCTAGTGTTATTTGTGAAGAAGAAAGATGGTTCTACGAGAATGTACATTGATTATCGGCAGTTGAATAAAGTGACGATCAAGAATAAGTATCCTCTACTGCGTATTGATGACTTATTTGATTAGATTCAGGGTGATTCTGTGTTTTTGAAGATTGACTTGAGTTTGGGGTATCATCAATTGAAGATTCGACCTTTGAACATTCCTAAGACTGCTTTTCAGACTAGATACGACCACTATGAGTTCTTTATTTATGTCCTTTGGGTTGACTAATTCCCTAGCAGCGTTTATGAAGTTGATGAACAAGGTGTTTCGGCCTTATCTTGATTCTTTTGTGATTGTGTTCATCGATGACATTGTGGTGTATTCTAAGAGCGAGATAGATCATGCAAAATACTTGAGGATTGTACTACAGAGATTAAGGGACGAGAAATTATATGCCAAGTTTTTAAAGTGTGAATTTTGGCTCAGTTTTGTGGCATTCTTGGGACACGTAGTGTCCAAGGATGGTATTATGGTCGATTCGGCCAAGGTTGGGCAGTTAGGAATTGGTCATGACCTACTTCACCTTTAGATATTCGGAGTTTCATTGGGTTGGCAAGCTATTACAGGCGGTTTGTGCAGGGTTTCTCTTCTATTGTAGCTCCTATAACTCGATTGACTCAAAAAAATGTGGCTTTTTAGTGGTCAGATAAGTGTGAGAAGAACTTTCATAAGCTCAAGACTTTACTGACTTCAACTCCTATCTTGACCTTACCTATTAAAGGTAAGGGTTTCACTGTATTTTTTTATGCTTTCGGTATTGGTTTGGGTGGTATGTTGATGCAGAGAAATAAAGTGATAGCATATACTTTGAGGCAGTTGAAGCCACATGAGAGAAACTATCCTACTTATTATATAGACTTACTAGAGGTTGTATTTGTATTGAAGTTGTGGCGGCATTATTTGTATAGAGTTCATTGTGAGATGTAAACTGACCATCGCAGCCTTCAGTATATCTTTAAACAAAAAAAGTTAGATTTGAGGCAGCGTAGATGGATGGAGTTGTTAAAACATTATGATATGACTATCCTGTATCATCCGGGCAAGGCTAATGTAGTAGCAGATGCCTTGAGTAGGAAGGCAGTTAGTATGGGTAGTCTTGCATTGTTGAGTGTGGAGGAGAGGCCATTAGCCAGGGAGGTTCAACGGTTGGCTAAAAGTTTTGTGCGTCTTGATATTTCTAAGTCAGGTAGAGTTTTCGCATATGTAGAGGTGAGGTCCTTGTTGATAGAGCAGATTCGAGATCGTCAGTTTGAGGATGAAAAGTTATGTATTATCAGGGATAAGGTAATGCGAGGTGAGGCTAACGAGGCAATTTTGGACCAAGAGGGTGTTTTGAGGATTCAGGGGCGGATTTGTGTTCCTAGAGTGGGTGATTTGACTAGATCTATTATGGAGGAGACCCATTGTTCATTCTATTCCATTCATCCAGGTATGATAAAGATGTATCATGACCTTAAATAGTATTACTGGTGGTGTGGGATGAAGAGAGATGTTGCAGAGTTTGTAGCTAAGTGTTTGAATTGCCAGCAGGTGAAATATAAACATAGGAGGCCAGGTGATTTGCTTCAGAGGATGCCCATTCCCGAATGGAAGTAGGAGCATATCACCATGGATTTTGTCATTGGGTTGCCTCAGACCTTGGGGAAATTTGATTTTGTTTGGGTAATTGTGGACAGGTTGACCAAATCAGCCCATTTTGTGCCTGTGAAAATGAGCTATAATGCAAATAAATTGGCTAAGATTTACATTCGTGAGATAGTTCGATTGTATGGCGTGCTTATTTCCATCATTTCGGGTAGAGATACTCAGTTCACTATAAATTTTTGGCGTACTTTGCAGCGGGAGTTGGGTACTCAGTAGGATATGAGTACAGCATTTTATCCCCAGACAGATGGCCAGACAGAGCGGACTATTAAGATATTGGAGGATCAATTTTAGGGGCCATTGGGATCAATTTTTTCCCTTAGTGGAGTTTTCTTATAATGACAGCTACCACTCTAGTATTCAAATGGCTCCGTTTGAGTCTTTGTATGGTAGGAAGTGTAGGTCCCCAGTTGGATGGTTTAATTCTTTTGAGGTTAGACCTTGGGGTGCTGATTTGTTGAGAGATTTCATGGATCGAGTAAGATTGATCTAGGATCAGCTCTTGGCGGCTCAGAGTAGACAGAAGAGTTATACTGATAGGAGAGTCCGTAACTTGGAGTTTATGCCGGGTGAGTGATTTTTGTTGAACGTTTCACCCTTGAAGGGTGCGATGAGGTTTGGGAAGAAAGGAAAACTTACTCCAAGGTTTATTGGCCCTTTTGAGATTCTTCAGCGTGTTGGTCCATATTCTTATGAGTTGGCTTTACCACCGGGTCTTTCAGCCGTACATCCAGTTTTTTATGTTTTTATGTTGAAGAAGTACCATCCAGATGATTCACATGTGATTCAGCGGGACTCAGTGAGTCTGGATCAAAATCTGACATTTAAAGAAGAGAAGCTATCTTGGATAAGCATGTTAGAAAGTTAAGATCCAAGGAGATAGCCTCTATAAAGGTGCAGTAGAAGCATCGTCCTGTTGCTGAATCCACTTGGGAGGTTGAGTCCGACATACGGATTAGATATTTGCATCTCTTTGAAAGTTCAAGTACCTTCTTTCTCTTTACGTTCAAGGACGAACGTTTGTTTTAGTGGTGGATGATGTAATGACCCTGTAAATTTATTTTATAAATTTGTTCTGTTTTAAGCCACCTCATAATTTTTAGTCATTATTTTATAGTTTTGACTTATTTTAGACTATTAATTAAATTAGTGGGTAATTAGAATAAATTCACAAACTCATAAACTACCCTATAACATATTCTTCACTAAGTTAATTAACTCCCCCAGATCACAATAACACAGTTGGCTACTATACAATTTACACCAAGAACCCTTGAAGGGGATCTCTTTCTCATATTAACTCGAGGTTAGTGTATAACGTTTATTTCGTGACTTAGTTTCTGTGCTTGCAGTTCTATAATCATATTATGGGTATTTGATTATTGAGGGTAAAGTGGTAGCATAAGGGTTGGCAGTGACTGAAAATTTGTTAAACTTTGATACTTTTGCAAGCCAATCATGGCATAGTAATTTTCCAGATGGTTGACACTAATGGCAGATGATCAAGGTAATTTATTTGTATAGAATGAATAATATTTCTCCCACATAATATGACCAGCAGTAGCTCTAAGTAATTAATTGTTTCGTGCTTTAGTTTTAGATATTTAATTAAAGATTGACTAATGGTTAAGTTTTTCCTTATTGTTAAGAATTGAAAAATAAGTTAGGCAGTATGTTAGTATATGTTTTAATCTCTCGTCATTGTTAAGAATTGAAAAATAAATTATGCAGTATGTTAGGATATGTTTTCATCTCTATTAAAGGTGCTAAAGAAAAACAAAGGCTTTTGTATAAATTAATCACTGTTTCTGAGAATTCTTATTAACTTATGTATAAATTAGTTTAAAAATTTGCTTGTATGTTTTGGACTACTAAATTCTCTTCGTATGTAATGATCTGGCAGGATATTATTCTTTTAACTTTAACTACAACTTTAAAATTATTATATAATTATCTATCAATTAAGGTTTAATTTTTGAGTTTTAGGGCGATTCTTTGACCCAACTTTTTTTTTGAAAGTTAAAATTATTATAGTAATATGGATGGTACTAGATTCTTATTCTTACGGAAAATATATATTTGAACTGATTTTGACCATTCAGAAGTCCTGCGTAAGGGCAAGTTTATTAATTGACGCTTGACTTCGGGTTCAGGCAAGTTGAGACTTTTCCTTAGACTCTTTTTCAAAATGCTTATTTGAATATTTGTTAGTTATGTGTAATGTGAGTAATGGAAATTGGGGGTCCCGTATAGGTGATTGTGACGAGCATTTATGCGGGTAACGGTGTTGTTTGAGGGGATAAAAATAAGTTAATTGTATGTTTGAACTGATTGAGAACACTCTTACTAGATAAGTTGAGTTGATTTTGAAATTGATGTATGATCTGACTTGAGACACGAAGTGCTTTGCTTGACTTTATTGTTGATTTGGGATCGGAGTTGCACGTCTGCACATCATGCATTGCATTTTATATGGAATCGGAGTGTACGCGTGCACAGTATTATATATATTTATTGGGATCGGAGTGCATGCTTGCACAGTATTATATATATTTATTGGGATCGGAGTACACACCTGCACAGTATTATATATATTTATTGGGATCGGAGTGCACGCCTTTACAGTATATATATATATATATTTGGATCGAAGTGCACGCCTGCATAGTATATTTATTGGGATCGGAGTGCACACCTGCATAGTATATTTATTGGGATCGGAGTGCACGCCTGCATAGTATATGCATTTGCATTGCATTACATCGCATTGCATGG